>NC_138507.1:23755681-24148893 GCF_964252035.2 Podarcis erhardii | reverse complement strand
GCGACCACTTAGTTCAGAACCATAAGCATATTATTAGTCAAACAGAGTCACAAATAACAAACAAAAGGTTGAAAGGAAAGGCCTGCTTATTGTCCTCTTGATCTATATTCCAAATTACAGCAATTCATTGTGACAAAAATAAAACAAGATTTCTGAATTATTAGCAATTGTGGTGTTTGAAGATTAATTCTGAAATACCGCACAATGGGGCTGGGGATAAGGTGTAACAAGTGCTGGAGAAATAATATTCACTCTTTTATTCTGTTTAATTTTGAACCATGACATTTATCAAAATAGCAACAACAAGAACTCATGGAGACTCATACTCCTTTTTAATTTTTCTTGTTACTATAGAATAATTGCATACATTTAACTCCTCTGCAAAAAGAAAAGAAAAATGTGATGGCGTTTTATGATAAGTTGGATGGAAAGTATCCCTCTTTAGCTCCCATTGGGTTCAATGAAAAATAAAATATAGGAAACCTTTTTTTTAAAAAAAAGATGTGATGGGATATTTTGGTAGCTTGAACAAAAAGCATTCAAAATTCCTCTTTATTTAAATGAAGTTGGGGTGAAATCCTAACCCTAGATCTGCCAAGATAAGTGAGATAGGATGAGGTGAATCATCGGCTCAGTTGGGCTATGCCAGTGTAAGTCTGCACCCTTGGCTCAGACAGAGATATGGCGGGGCGATTCTCCCATCTTGGCCCAGCCAGGGCCCAGCATGAGCTCTGAAAAATGGGTATCCCCCTAATGTGTGCAATTTTGCACACATTCTTTGGTCAAGAACAGAGTTGCAATATTTGGAGATGTATGAATTTTGAAGGATACCTGTGTTTCAGTTCGGGTATTGGTTTGAGAAATGCAAATTAGTTTCTACAACAAAAATATTCCCCACCCCCCACAACCCTCATCTCGTGGGTCACACCCTAATGATGCCTTCGGTGTAAACACCCTAAACCAGGCATAGGCAACCTTTGGCCCTCAAGATGTTTTGGCCCACAACTCCCATGATCCCTAGCTAACAGGACCAGTGGTCAGGGATGGTGGGAATTGTAGTCTCAAAACATCTGGAGGGCCAAGTTTGAGGAAGCCTGCCCGAAACCTTAACCCTTCTCCTTTCCCACTTGGTGCTCATCTTCAGCAAAAGCAAACTGCCCATTTCTGTTCCTGAGTCTTTCCAGGAAATAGTCCCCACCCCCATCTCCCACAATGAGGTGGGATACACTTCATTTCTCCCTGCCGTCCCCCTTCCCCACTATGTCCTCACTCCAGAACCCATACAGGACTAACCTAAGCTAAAATTGCACTTAATTAGGTGGCTAGATAATCAGGTACAGTGCTGCTTTGCCTCATTATGCTCTCCCAGACATTCATTCCTACAAGGAAATCATTAGAACATTGAAGCCAGTGGAATTACTCAACGGATGTTAAATGGCACTGCCGCAACCACCCTCCTAAATTGGTGTCCTGTATAAAAATGATCACCATACCTCATCCGTCCCTTCACACGTGTCATTCCTGCCATTACTAGAAATTTGTGAATACCATAATGTGCCTCTAATTCCATAATTACCATTACCGACTTAAATAAATGTTTCCGAAACCGCACTTTTCCAAGGAAGCCTGCTAACGTGTCACTTCGATTTTATAGCTGGCGTAAGCCAGTGAGCAGCTCCAGGAGCTTAAAATGATCTTGCGTTTCCTGAAAGTATTTGATAAAGTTGCGTATTCAAGGTTAATGGTCAGGGGCGCACAAAGTTATGGAATCGTGGGGAAATTAGTGGGCCCATTTGAAAATTAACAGTGGGGCAGGAATTAAAGAAGGGAGGAGGGTCTAGAATTTTTAAAAATTGTGCATCAGGCTACTTCTGATTATTGTGCAAACTTTTATAAAACTTAATATAGAACACACAGTTATCCTGAACTCCAATAATGAATTTTTGTGAGTGCTATTTTCTATTCCTAATACAAATGTTGGTTATTCTCAGAATTTAGCATTCCTGCTATTTCTCCCTTGAATAAGACACTGTTGTGAGTTTTATGGTAGAAGTAGTCTTAGCTGCATATGTTTTTGCTTTACCTCTCTTGTTTTGCTCGTCAGCAGATTTTAGGACATTTCACACCTTTTCCACTCTTCACAGATGAATTATGAAACTTGACTTTTTCTGCTATTTTTTAAAGCTAAATAACACAACCACTTTTTGAAATTCCCTTATGCTAAAATGAAGTAATCACAAGAGAAGGGTGTTGTTGTTGTTGTTGTTACTTTCTAAGCACAATACTTTATTCACTACTTCTTTATCTGAAGCCTTTTTACCGTTTTGGCAACTGAAGAAGAGTCTCAGAGCGGTTTACAGATCCCTAAAAAAACAAAGCCAGGCCCTACTCTCAGGCTCACAACTGAAATAACTGACACAAAAGGAAAAAGTACGTAATAGGGAAGAAGATGAGAAAAAAGCAAATTCAAGCCATACAAAGTTATTTTAATTACCAAGTAGAAAAGAAACATTTAAAGAGAAAGTTGTTGGTCTCTCTGCAGAGTCTGCTTTTCTTCTCTCCTGGTACCTCTGGTTAAGAACTTAATTCGTTCCAGAGGTCTGTTCTTAACCTGAAACTGTTCTTAACCTGAGGTACCACTTTAGCTAATGGGGCCTCCCGCTGCCGCCGCACGATTTCTGTTCTCATCCTGAAGTAAAGTTCTTAACCAAGGTACTACTTCCGGGTTAGCGGAGTCTGTAACCTGAAGTGTTTGTAACCCAAAGCGTTTGTTACCTGAGGTACCACTGTATAACGTGATGGTTACTGGTTCTGGATTTATGCAGAAGGCACTACTTTATTTTTTTTTTTTTTTTAAAAAAAGGTACTGAGAAATTTTCTTATACAGTTTACAAACTGTTCTAAATAATTTTCATGTCCGAATTATCTGGAGCGGACTGGTGTCAATACCAATACTAATGAACTAAGGAAGGCCTAAATGGCAGCCAATGCGATGGTTAAAAGTAGTGAGTCATATCCACAAAGCCATCCCATTTATGCAAAGACTTCTGCTTGTGCAACAGAACTCCTTCCCCATTGCTTCCCACAAAAAATAAATAAATCTGTTTTGTGGTTTTTCTTAATCCTCTGGAGCAGTTTGAAGGGCATGAGGAGAAAAGAGAGGAAAGGGAACTTCCATTGCACAAGCTGAAGTCCCCGCATTAGTGGGATGACTTTCTTGCATACAGTGCAGTGTTAGTAGAAAACAGGCAAAGGTAAAGGGTGGAAGGATTCAACAACTCATTTATTCAAAAAAGGTAAATAGGAGACAAAAGGAAACTATGTTGAAGAATGCAATGTGTATATATATATGAAGTGAGATATATGTGTGTGTGTGTGTGTATAGTAATATTGCATCACTGGAAGTTGAATATGAATCATATATATTCATATGATTCAATGACATGAAATTCCATCATACCAATCAATGAACTGGTAAATATCATTCATCCTCACATGTGGTTGTACGCTCAAATGATATAATAATAATAATAATAATAATAATAATAATAATAATAATAATAATAATAGTAGTAGTAGTAGTAGTAGTAGTAGTAGCAGTACCAGGAAACTATATCCAAAACCAAACCAAAACTTTGGAACCAAAACTATATCTGCTAATAGGTGCCACAAATACTGCTCACAAGAAACTATCAGAATATATCCCAATGTCAACATTTTACAGAAGCTCTCATAATCAAATTGTTGCATTTGTCTTTGGTATAGAAGGGAATTCCCAACACTTCTGGAAGCGGATTCTTTCAGGAAATTGACTGGCTGGCTCACCCTTGGATAGTGCAATTATCAATACATGCAATTTAGCATTCAGCTCCCAGTGCTCTCTGATTGCATATACTAATGGAATTAGCATCACCTTGTTTTCCTTGTTTTGTATACAGTTATTTCTGAATTTAGTTTAATAAGCACGTTGCATTTGTTTTCTACACAGGTTTAGGTCCCTCTCCCACCCCGAGAGAGAGAGCGAGAGAGCAGTTTTGCAATGGATCAGCTATAAACACATTCCAAATAAAGTACAAACAGTTATGCATCTCCCCACGTTTGTTCAGCTAGTCTTGAATGGAGTCTTCCACTGTGTCAACTGAGCAACTTCACCTGGCTTGCTGCCTGGACTCCTCCACTTGGAAATACCAGGGATGGAGCCTGGGATCTGCTATCTACCATTTGCTGTTATGTGCCCTCCTAAATCCATTCAGAATGATTTCTTTGCCATTCTGTGGCAAATACGTGTTGCTATAGATCAGCTACTGGAGGAGTGAATAGTATATATTTTGCATGAGTCAGGCTGACTCTCTCAAAGCCATTCCTTGCATTTTTAATATGGTTCCTGATGCATAAAGAATTGTTGTTGTTGTTGCTGATGATGATGTTATATGAGGGCTTGAACTCAGGAGGTGGAATGTCCCCATGTTCCATGAATGTGCCTACACCAACCAGCCTTCCTGAATTCAATGGGACAGCCAGAAGTGCAGCAGACCTGCCTGATGTGTGTAGCTTTTCCTCCACTGCAGTTTAACTCATACCTTGTTGTTGTTTTTGTTGTTTTGAGGCATGAATATGTCTTCTAAATATCAGCAATCAAGAAAAACCAGTCAGGTTTGAACTGAATAATCTGTATTTGTCAATTAATTGGGTGATGCTTGAATCTACTGACGATTATCTGTTCTTGCTGCTGAACGTTTTACTGGTTTTCTTAGATGCATATATGTTCTAATATGTTCTAATAATGTTCTGACTAGAGATGGCAATATATTAGAAACAATATGTAATATCCAACGAAATCCTACTCGAATCAACCCATTGAAATCAATGGACTCAAATCATTATATGTCTTACACACAGGATACCTAAAAGACTGTCTCGCACCTTATATCAGATACCTTATATCCATGAGGCTGGGTGAAACAGTCACCTCAGATGGTGGAAATGCAAGAGGCAGCACTCTGCTTGCCCCAGCACTTCTGCCATTGGTGGAAAACCCCCCTCGCACCAAGTTTCAGCGAGAGGTAGGCATTCTGGTGCATGACATTGTCGCTTGTCTTCTCCATACCTGGGGCAGAGAACACACCCTATCACTGAGTTTCGGTGAGAGGGGGCATTCCAGCAGCAGCTGAAGAGGTGTAGTGGGCAGGGCAGGGCAGGGAGAAGGGTACAGAAAATTCCCATCTCGCCTCAGGTGGTGAAATGGGATAGGCCGGCCCTGCCTTACATAACCACCAGATCACTGTGCCCTGCAGGCAAGGTCCTCATGCAGATATAGTGGTACCTCGGTTTATGAGCAGTCCTGTTTATGAACTATTTGAACTCCGCAAAACCAGAAGTAGTGTTCCAGTTTGTGAACTTTACCTCGGTCAATGAACGGAAGCCAAATGGTGGAAAGGCACTGGCGGCAGGAGGCCTCATTAGGGTAAGCGTGCCTCGGTTTAAGAACGGATTTGGTTTAAGAACGGACTTCAGGAACGGATTAACTTCGTAAACTGAGGTACCACTGTACTATCCAATCATGAGGTCCATTCCACATGATGTCAGAATTGGAATTTTAGTGTAGCATCCGCAACCCTTTGGAACTCCCTTTCATCACATTTCAGATAAGTGCCATCTCTATTGTCTTTTCACCACCTGTCAAAGACTTTCATCTTTCATCTTCCCTGGGCTCCTTTGGGAGGGCGGGGGGCAGGATATAAAGTTAAGAAATAGTATGTAAATAAAGAAATCTTCTATGTGAAGATTCTGCCCCCCCCCCAGTCAGTATCTGCATTGGATTTGAAATTACTTGATTAACTGCTTTGATCAATGCAACATTTTTTTTAAAATTGCATATAGGGTTGTGTTAACTGTTTTTATATATTTCATTGTTTTATTCTATGCTCTTGCTGTATTGCAAAATTGATTTGAGGTTCTGTTCATGGAATGGCGGTTTCCAACTTAGTGGAAGAACAGTGCCAACCATCCAAATTACGGGAGAAATGGTTTGGGGACCCTTAATGAAATCCCACAAGCTCCATCCCCTGTAGCCAAAGGATGTCCCCACATCTTCTAGCAATAGCTGGGGATCATTACAAAAGGCAAGAGGGACTGAGTTCTGGATTCATTATTTCTTGTACTCCAACATGACCCCTGATACATTGAGGTGTTGCACTGCTAGGAGCCTTCTGCTAATTTTTCAGAAGAGTTTGTGAAACAGCCCTAATACATTTTCACCTTCCACTCACAGTTTTTTGGGGTTTTTTGGATCCAGGCCAATGTGCATTTATTATCTTCTTACTAATGCAAATTCCTGATGCCTGCTGGTAGGGAAAAGTGTCTTAAACTTGTTAAATATAGAACATGATATTATTTGAAGGTCTGTTTGTTTAACATCTTACACTTCACAAGGAATATTTTCTTTTCATTTGTTGCAAGATTTTCAAACACAGCAGTGTTTATTCTGGGAAAACTTAACACTTGAAAATGCAAAATCACATTAGCAGTCTGGTTGAACCTCCTATTTTCATATATATTTCTCTGCCTTTGGATGTATACAAATAAGAATATGATGAAGAATTCTTCTGGATCTAGCAAATGACCATCTAGTTTAGCATACTATTTCCAACACTGGCCAAACTGATGCCTCAAGGAAGTCCAACAGCAGGAAATATCATTTGTACTCAACATCTGATATCCAAAGGTTTTCTGAATTTAACATTTGCATTTAGGTAAAAGGGTAAGTAGCCACAGATAGACCTCTATTTTCATGAATTTCTCTAATCCCTAAAGAGGTGACTGTCACCTCTTTTTGTGGTAGTAAATTCTCTATTGTTATCTAATAGCCATGCAAGTAGTATTCCTCTTTCTCCATAGCTCAGTGACAGAGGATCTCCTCTGGAAGCTGAATGTCCCAGGTTTAATCCCTGGCACATAAAGTTAGGGCTATGAATATCCACTCTCTGAAATCCTAGACAGCTACTACCCCAGTGTCAGGGACTGGACTGAGCAGGAATGGTGGGGACTGCCCCCCTCTTTCTGAACCTTCCCAAGAAGAGGAGGACAGTATAGATTTAGAGCAGTGGTTTGCAGAAGGTCATAGTTCAGAGGCTGAAGAGGGGAGAAGATGGGGAATATTGGAAGAAGAGCACCGGGGGGGGGGGAGCATCAGAGGAGAGACAGCTAACAGGCTCGGTGTCTTTAGGAAGCATTCCTGACCCCCACCCCTCCCAGGACCCGGCGTGCATTGAGAGTAGTAGAACAGAAAGCTCAGAGGTAGAAAGCACAGATCAGCTGACGCAGGGATGATGTATAATAGGAGAGACAGAGGGGGTGGGACTTTACTCGGAGCAATGCCATTATCTAAGATGGATGGCATTTTTACGTTCTCTCTGTGTGAATATTGAATAAAAGACTTGGTAAGAATAATTCTTGTTTCTCTGCTTCTCGGCTGCCACCATGGGAGGGATCGGATTCCCCGAAGCATGACACCCAGAGAGATACAGCCAGCCAGTCTGAACTACACGGTCTTACTCAGTGTAAGGCAGTATCACATGTTCTCATTTTCTAGTACAATATGCCACTACCAGAATGTTGGTTGCAGTTCGCATTCAGAACATATTACTCTCACCTTGTTCCATTTCCTGTGGTTCCTAGGGCTGTGCGCAGCTCTCCTACCTGATCCAGGTCACTGACCTGACCTTGGGGATAGCGGACCAGATCTGAATCCAGCCCCCATTCAATTCAGTGGTGAAGCTCATGTTTAGTTAGGGTTTTCCCATGAAACTGATGATGTAAACGCAGCAGTGTAATGTAATGTAAACTCACAGAGGGGAAAGAGGCAGATATTGATGTGCTGATTCCTTCAGTGCCTGCCCAAGCCATTCCAGATGCTGTCCTAGAGAGGAGTTTGGGGGAGGAGTTTGGACTTGGTACCCCGCTTTATCACTGCCCTAAGGAGTCTCAAAGCGGCTAACAATCTCCTTTCCCTTCCTCCCCCACAACAAACACTCTGTGAGGTGAGTGAGGCTGAGAGACTTCAGAGAGAAGTGTGACTAGCCCAAGGTCACCCAGCAGCTGCATGTGGAGGAGCGGAGACGCGAACCCAGTTCACCAGATTACGAATCTACCGCTCTTAACCATTACACCACGCTGGCTCCCACAATCTCCAGAGCAAATTTTGAGATGGCATTGGGGGAAGAGGGACCTGGAAAAAAAGCCATGCTCCCTTCCTTGCATTCCAGACTGCTGAGAGTTTGGGATGCAACAGGAGTTGGGGACACAACTCATGATGGTGATTATTTATGCTGAATAGTTACAGAAATGCACCTCCCACAACAAGAATGTATTTATATGAATACTTTGCAACCATCTTTCATGTTCTTGAACTGCGGCAGACACCAGATTGAAAATCTGAGTTCCCTGTTTATTTGGTGAATGGATTCACTGCACAATATGAAAATGCCCACATTCTTTTTTGCCAAAGAACCTGAGTAGCTGACATGAAAAGAGCTCCCTCTGGGAGATTCAGTCTCCATGCCCATGAAATCTTTGTCCTATTAGCTTAGATTACTCTAACCAGAGTGTCAGTTAGAGCCAGTTATGATGGTGATGGGCATCTGTCTGCTAGAAGCAGGACAGACTGCCAGTTTGTTACCTGTAAACTGGCCCTTGTCTGCAGCGTTAAACTGGGCCATGGTCCAAGGTAAGCAAGCTAAACATGTTTAACTTCCATTTATTTAAACGGAAGGCAGTTGTGTATTTGTTTAACTTTCTTAATTTGGCTAATGGGATTTTAGCATGCACTGTTTCCCCTGCATTTCTCTTCTTATATCTATTGATTTGTGCCAAGTTCAAAACCAGTGATCTATGACTTGAAATAGTCTCTATTCTAAACAATTAGACAAGACAATTCCTTCCATTTTCCTAACCCCTCCCATTTTTTATTTTTTTTATTATTTGCATTAAAATAAATAAATCATTAGATGTCAGCTGTCAGCTGTCCTTTCCAGTCTTGAAGGTCAGGGATAACAATGAAAAATGCCATGTGGATTAATTTAAACAGAGCGCTCAAAGGGTTCATATCTCATCTTTATTGAAAAAAACAACAGCCTTTAAGTCAGAAAAGCATGCTGTCTGCAACATTATTAATGAGGAACCATGGTAATGTGTGCCAATGATAGTGCTATGGCAGGGTTTCATCCTGTCAGGTGCTGAGTATCCTGACTCCAGTTGAGTGTAGTGGTAAGCAAGTGATTTTCACTGAGGACATAAAGGACCAAGTGTTAGAAGTGCCTGCGTAAGCCCAAATACAAAGTGAAGGCATCTTATAATGCAATTTTAACCATGTCTACTCGGAAGTAAGTTCCACTGAATTCAGTGGATCTTACTTCCAGGTAAGCAGGGTTAGGATTGCAGCCTTCGAGTTGTAATACCATCTTCAAAACTAATATCTGAAATACACTCTGTGTGACAGACTTTCTGGTCGATTATGCTCTATGACAAGGGTGCATAGAAGGCAGATTGTCATCTAATGGTAGATCTCTGGAAATTTCCCAGTAGGTTGGCAAGGATTTTGATTCCCAATTGTGTAACCAAATGAATCTTTACCCGCACCCTGCAGTTTAGATTGCTGAAATGAAGCAAGTTTAAAATGAGCAAAGTGATGTCTATATGCTGCTGGTGGTATGTGTGTGTGTGTGTCATACCCTCCAACATTTCTCTGAAGAAAATAGCAATGTCCTGTTCCATAATAATAATTCTACTACAGTGGTACCTCGGGTTAAGTACTTAATTCGTTCTGGAGGTCTGTTCTTAACCTGAAACTGTTCTTAACCTGAAGCACCACTTTAGCAAATGGGACCTCCTGCTGCTGCCGCAGCACGATTTCTGTTCTCATCCTGATGCAAAGTTCTTAACCCAAGGTAATATTTCTGGGTTAGCGGAGTCTGTAACCTGAAGCGTCTGTAAACTGAAGCGTATGTAACCCGAGGTACCACTGTATTTATACCCTGTCCATCTAACTGGGTTGCCCCTGGCACTCTCGGTGGCTTCCAACCTATATAAAACAGGGTTGTCATATGTCTGGAATTTTCCAGACCTATCCAGGATTCGGCCGTCGGGAACTGCGTCTGTGCAGAAACAGCATAGGTGTCTGGGAAAATCCTTGCGTATGGCAACGCATGTTGGAAATGCTGGAACACTAGCTCAAAAACTAGTCCGGATTTTTTACTTTTTGAAATATGGCAGCCCTATATAAAAACATAATTAAACCTTCCCTATACAGGGCTGCAAAGACAGGAGTGCCTGGCGTGCTCTGGTCCATGGGGTCACGAAGAGTCGGACACAACTAAACGACTAAACAACAACAACGACAACGACAACAACAACAACAACAACAACAACAACATACAGAGCTGCCTTCAGACAGATAGCTTGGGGGTTGGCCAATGCCATACCCACCAATGTTTCTCCAATGAAAATAGGACATCTTACCATATCTTCAACATTTCTCTGGTGAAAATAGGGACATCCTAAGGAAAAGCGGGACATTCCAGGATCAAACCAGAAACCGGGACTGTCCCTGGAAAATAGGGGCAATTGGAGGGTCGTGTGTGTGTGTGTGTGTGTGTGTGTGTGAGAGAGAGAGAGAGAGAGAGAGAGAGAGAGAGAGAGAGAATGGGGCCTACCAAATAGTAAAAATGGACTGGATTATGATTGAGCATGCTGAAATAGCAGGCATTTTAGTTTTCCAAATAGGTTAAAAAACCTACTTTATCTCTCATACATTCTTATTTCTGCTCGACTCTGCAGCTTTCCTCTCTTGATCTTGGAGCTGTCATGTTACCTTGCAGTTGCTTAATGTGGCTCAGCAAGCATGTTAATATGATAGGGTAAAACATAACAGTATGCTTCATAGGCAATTACGTTTACTATGCATTCATTCTTAACAGCCGTGATGAGGCACATTGCCAAACAATAGGCTGCCCCTAAATTTGTTAAATCTTGTGTATTGTACCAATTTTTTCCTGATGAAGGATATGGGCAATTTTCTTTCACAGGCCCTGTAGCATGCCATCATATCTGAGTAGTGGAAATATTGATGCAAGAGGAACATTGCTCATCTGTCTGTATTCAAGTAATGTGCATATTAGGGTGTGTGTTTTTTTTAAAAAAATCACAACTAAGTTATTGCAGAGAGAATCAATAGACGTTGGACGGTTATCAAATATTTTTTCACAAAAGTGTGAAATTTTATGCCAAAAGTATTACATTTGGATGGTATAGTGTGCCTTCTCTACATTGGGCAGGATTCAAAGGGGCTTTTCTTTGAGCAGAAGGGCTTTTTTGGACTTGGCATGAGACCTCTGCATGAAAAAAAGAGGCCAGAAATCCAGAAGTGTTACCTGTTTGTGCAAGGCCTCAAGATGCAGACTAGCGCAATATGTCACACAATCTCTTGAACAGTGTGAGCGAACAGTTGTTCATGGTGCTTGAATTCTTGCCACTCAAGGATCTCTGGATTGAGTTGATCAAGTTGAATCAGGAGAAGTGAAAGGCATCTCAGCAGGGTGGAGAATCAGAACTGATAAATTTATAGCAATTTGGTGTCCTTTTTTCAATTTATTACAAAAAGTCTCTCTGTTAAGTAGGAGGTTTTGCACTCTCCTACTCTTTTGCTCTGACGTTTCAGCCATACTATAGGTACCCTACACTTCTTATTTCCTTTCTTCTGCTAATGTAAAGAATGACACTGATGATGGAATTCTCTCTATTGATTTGCCTAGGTGAAGGCATAGTTCCACTTGAAAAACAGCAGTTTGAGTCCCTACCAGAGAGGAATGGCAAACTGTTAAACTATGCTGAAATGGCAAAACTGACCTAGAAACTCAGAGACCAAGAAGACAAGAAATTCAAGAATGGGAAAAGTTTATAATTTACTTAGGAGACCGCTGTAAACAGATGAAAACATTAGCAGGATTATAATCCCACTTGTAATGTAACAAATATTATGGACAATATGGATAGATACAAAACATAAAGACTATGAAATAATATGCAGTTGGAAATGTTAACAATAGGACCCATGGAGGGGATGGGGGAAGTTGTGAGAAATCTCTTTTTATAGATATGTATTTGGCATTGTAGGGACGTGGGTGGCGCTGTGGGTTAAACCACAGAGCCTAGGACTTGCCGATCAGAAGGTCGGCAGTTCGAATCCCCATGACGGAGTGAGCTCCCATTGCTTGGTCCCTGCTCCTGCCAACCTAGCAGTTCGAAAGCATGTCAAAGTGCAAGTAGATAAATAGGTACCACTCTGGCAGGAAGGTAAATGGCGTTTCCGTGTGCTGCTCTGGTTTGCCAGAAGCAGCTTAGTCCTGCTGGCCACATGACTCGGAAGCTGTACGCTGGCTTCCTCGGCTAATAAAGCGAGATGAGCGCCGCAAGCCCAGAGTCGGCCACGACTGGACCTAATGGTCAGGGGTCCCTTTACCTTTACCTTATTTGGCATTGTAACAAATTTGCATTTGTAAAAAAAAAAAAAGATTTTTTAAAAAGAATGAAAAACAAAACCAATAGTTTGTAAACCCTCTCTGAAATCACAGCTGGTGGAGTGCACTAGGGAAATCATTCATCATGGTTAAAAGCGATATCTGTCTGCCAAAATGGTCAGGAACACACACACACACACACACACACACACACACACACACACAGAGAGAGAGAGAGAGAGAGAGAAGAGCCAAAGTCACATATTATAACTTGGAAACTTGGGGAGTCCCTGACCTTCTTCAAAATGCCTTGTTAAAGGTGCAGTCCAACTAAAAAATGTGAGAAGCTTCATTGAACCACCCTGATTTGTCTTGCAATTTGGAGCACACACGGAACCTATCAGATGCTCTGAATTAGCACCTTTGAGCTGAACACCTGCACCCCACACAAACCTGATATTTACCCTTCAGACAGAATTAATTGAACAACCTTCTCTCTCGGCGACTCATTTTGAATCTTTCAAATAAAAACTCTGGCAGCATTTGCAGGCACTATTTACAGTAAATTCCACCGCTGACCTGACAAAATACTGCGAGGGTTGAAATTTTGCTACATGACACCTTATCTTTGTTTAACTTGTTTTCCACATGGTTCACTGAAGTAGCGCTCCCAAAAGACAGTGCTTCCGGCAATGATATTGCAGTGTTTGAAATGATGCTTTCCTCCAACAAAACAGCGATACAATTGAAAATCAGTATGATTGTACCTAGACAATATATTTCTCTTGTCACCTCCAGGTAGGACACCACTAGGTATTGCAGTGCTGAGCTCTGAAGTTCTGTATTAAGGAAACTTTTGGTTATTTCAGTTTTATATGAAGTTTAAGACTCAGGGGCTCAAATTTATCACAGTCTGGGCCTGATTGAGAGCCTCTCTGTGTGTTCATTTTGGGTGAATTTTCCCCCTTTTTACACAGATGTCGCAAATAGTCCTCGTCTCTTCCCTCAAAGCCGTGCTTCTGTTGCAGGAGAATTGCATAATCTTGGCACCCAAGTTATAATATCTTGCATGCATATACAGTGTACCTCAGGTTACAGACGCTTCAGGTTACAGATGCTTCAGGTTACAGAGCAGAAATAGTACCTCGGGTTAAGAACTTTGCTTCAGGATGAGAAGAGAAATTGCGTGGCGGCAGCAGCGGCAGGAGGCCCCATTAACTAAAGTGGTACCTCAGGTTAAGAACAGTTTCAGGTTAAGAACAGACCTCCAGAACGAATTAAGTTCTTAACCCAAGGTACCACTGTATTGTAGGAGAGGTTGTTGTGTCACTACAATTAAATAATTGGGGTTTTATTTTATTTTCAGATGTCGCTTTGGGGAATATAGTTCAGGTATGATGAAGTCCTTTGCTAGTAGGGAGCAGGTGATTAGTCTCTTATGGCAACATAGGAAAATGGGAACGACTGTTTCATTATGAGAGGAAGAGGATTACAAAGAGTGCAGTGTAAAGACAAAGAACATCGTCTTCCAGCCAAATTCCCCTCTGAACTCAGGAAATACAAATTGGTGTTTCTGTACTGATGCTGCTTCCAGCAACTCATCCCCCAGCCTTTGGTTGGCTTTAGGGTTGCTCCTTAAGTATTAAAATGTCTGTTATTATTAAAACATTTTCAGTTGTTTAGATGAATTTGTTATTGTCTTTATTCATTACTCTTACGAAGCAATTTTATTGCAACTTTAATGGTTGATAAACCCGATTACTTCTGCGAAATGAAAAACATTTTTAGTGGCATCACAGCTCACAATTTATTCATGAGCCATATAATCCTGGATATTCACCAATGTACATGTGCAAACAAAAGACCCAATTTGGGTAATTCTTTTCATTGCTCTCTCAAAATTTCATGTCAGGGAAGTGAAACGGAGATGGAGATGTTTTTGAGGATGCTTGGGGAGAAAACGTTGATTCGTTTAGCGGCAAAGTGTAGCATCTGACATTTTGCCAGGCATTCAATTTGTGGTCATCAAAATTCAGTCTTTAAATAAAGATCCACTGATAGAAAGATAATTGAAAGAACTGTGTTCTTTAAAACTTTGTTTATTCAAGATTCTTATATTCTACTCTTCTTCCAATCTGGAGCTCAGGGGTAGCTGTCAACCAATAAATATAGAACCATTCAAAACAACACATTATGTTTCTGAATACCAGTTGGTGAGAATTCCAGGTAGGCAGAGTACAAACTTTCCACAGGAATCTGGTTGGCCACTGTGAGAACAGGATGCTGGACTAGGTGAGCCATTGGCCTGATCCATCAGGCTTATCTTGTGTTCTTATGTAATACATTTACAAAGCCATAACAACAAGAGTTCTGTAGCCAATACTATGTGTAAGTAAAAAATGCACATGAAAATATTCTACCCCATTTCACAATTGCCTGACAGGTATAAACAATTTCTGTGAAAACAGCATCGTCCAATGCATAGGCACGTATTTTCTCAAGAAAACTGTCAGTTTGCATTTCTTAGTGCAGAAAGTATTGATCTCATGTGTAAAGATCTTTCCTATTCTGATTAATACAAAAAACTACTAGAAGCTTCTCTGCGTGAGATAAGCAGAGGCAGAAGGGTTAATGATTGTTTGGGTTATACCTTCTGGGAAGCTGCTTTGAAGCTGTTCTCTTATCTCTGACTATAAATGCTGGCTATAAATATAGGCCAAAAGGAGCCTGGGTTTTACTTTTCTCTTTTCTCTCTTTTCCTTCTGGTGTGGTGTTTCTGTTTCTGTACATAGGATGCTTAGTGCTAAGGTTTAGTCTCATTATGAGTTAAGTCTGAAAATGCTGCAACGGGATTTTTGTATGGACTGAGCCAATACTGATTTTATTGGATTTGATGACCATTATGCTACATTTACCTTCAGCACAAGTAAAGCTCTACTATTGCCCCTGGTCCATTTTGGGGAACTCTGCTGAACTCTGCAACGTGTTTAAGGTTTTCTTCCACACGTATGACAAAAACAGCTGAAACTTCAAAGTGCAGTACTTAATAAATATCACAGCAATTTAACTAATCAATAATAGTTGAGCAACAAGCCCCAAAAAGTTGCATTTAATGGACAAAAAAGGCATGCATCCATCACTTGGTTGTATATCTCCATCACTTGACTTTTGGGGCGTGGGAGGTATGTCAAGATGAGAATCTATTGACTCATAGCACATTTTTCCATCAGGTCCCATTGGCTAATGAGGGAATTTTCACACTATCAAGAAAAAAACTGGCATAAGTTGTTTGGGCAGCATGGAAATATACTGCTGTGCTCTGAGAGCGGCAGTCAGCTTAGCTGCTTCGTGAACAAATATATCCTTGCAAGGCAAACTCTTGAAAACACATTTGATTTGATCCTGGAATTTCATGACACCCTCACTCATACCCCTCATTCTGCAACTCTTTAAAAAATAATAATTCTGTGGCTGTTCATTGTAAGGTGAGAGATACACAATACATCAGCACACACACACACACACACACACACACACACACACACACAACATAAATGTAAAGTGGTCCTTAAAAATATAAAAGCAACCCACTAAACAAATGAGGTCTAAAGTGGATTGCTGAACTACCTTTCTGCTCACTGGCATATCTGTTGTGAAAATTATGAAGCCCAGTAAGAGATGAAAAGAATCAGTGGCCACAAAAAGCTGACTGGCAGGGGATGAGGAGGGAAAACTCTGGAGAGGGGTATGGAATGGAGTCACCAGAACCCTGAACATAAGCACCCCCACTTCTTATTTCCTCTTCTGAATTGAATGGCTGAATGTTGCTGGTCACTGTGTTTCCAAATACAACAGTTGTTTGGAATACTTGTCGCATGGTCTTGGTGAATTTCAGGGTAATTTATCACACCCCACATTCTTGCCTTGATATATGAACATAAGAAAAACCCTGCCAATCTAATGAGTGTTTTGTACTCACAGCAGCCAGCCAGATACCTGTGGAAAGCCCACAAGGAGAATATGAGGGCATGAGTGCTCTCCCACAGGTTCTGCCTCTGTTCCTGAAGAGAGTGTGTTCTTATCATAACTAGCAGTCATCAATAGCCTCAAACTCCTCAGACTCATCTAATCTTTTAAAGCCTTCCAAGCTAGTGGCCATCCCTACATCTTGTGGTAACAAATTATGCCATTGAAGAAGAGTTTGGATTTGATATCCCGCTTTATCCCTACCCTAGGGAGTCTCAAAGCAGCTAACATTCTCCTTTCCCTTCCTCCCCCACAACAAACACTCTGTGAGGTGAGTGGGGCTGAGAGACTTCAGAGAAGTGTGACTGGCCCAAGGTCACCCAGCAGCTGCATGTGGAGGAGCAGAGACGCGAACCCGGTTCCCCAGATTACGAGTCTATCGCTCTTAACCACTACACCACACTGGCTCTGAACCATGTGCTGTATGAAAAAGGGGAACATTTTGTGTGTGTCCATCCTGAATCTCCCAACATTCAGCTTAAGCGAGAGAAGCTCCCCTATAAGGGAAGGTTATGACATCTGGGAATATTTATTTTGGGGGAAGACGAGCAGAAATGTATAAAATTTGAAGAAAGTGGGGATAAAGAAGTTTTTATCCCTCTCTTACCATACTATATAACCCAGGATAACCCAATGACGGTGAAAATTTTTAAGATTCAGGACAATAAAGGAACATTCTTCACGCAGTGCATAGTTAAACTTGTGGAATTTGTTGCCACTGGATGTACCAACGACCTGCCTGCAGGTGTCCCATTGGCGTTTGGATGACGGCTGTCAGAATAGGGTGCTTGAAATGAAAGGTCAAGGTAAAGGGACCCCTGACCATTAGGTCCAGTCGTGACCAACTCTGGGGTGGCGGCGCTCATCTCACTTTATTGGCCAAGGGAGCCGGCATACAGCTTCCGGGTCATGTGGCCAGCATGACTAAGCCGCTTCTGGCCAACCAGAGCAGCGTACGGAAACGCCGTTTACCTTCCCGCTGGAGCGGTACCTATTTATCTACTTGCACTCTGACGTGCTTTCGAACTGTTCGGTTGGCAGGAGCAGGGACCGAGCAACAGGAGCTCACCCCCGTCACGGGGATTCGAACCGCCAACCTTCTGATTGGCAAGTTCTAGGCTCTGTGGTTTAACCCACAGCGCCACCTGCATCCCTGAAAGGTTAAAGTGTTGTGCATTAAATCAGGATTTGTTTCTTGAGAAACTTTCAAAAGGTGGGATGCAGTCATCCCCACTCCACCCCCACAACTGAGGCTTTGTATTTTAAACAACTCTACGAGTGAGTTTTAAGAAACTGACAACTCATGTAAGTTCTTAATGAATGCTTTAATGAAGCATATAAATCACACCCGAACCATTTGAATCTAATTGTCTTTACGTTGCTGCTTCAGAACCATGTCCTTATTGATCTCCAAATTCAAAAGTGTGTCGGTGACTTTCACGCAGCTTAACTGATGCTATTTATTGCTTCTTTTTTAAAATACACAAAAAGTAGCTCTGTGCAGTGCTGGTCCAAGACATTTTGCAACCTAAAGCCCAGCTGGTTTCCTCCCATCCCTTGGAAAGGCCAATCTTTTAAGAATATGGTTCCTACTTGCTCACGCTCATCTCCTCTTCCCATGCAAATATTATTCCCTGAAGAAAGAAGACTGATTGGGGGCTACATGATTACTAATTGGGAAGGGATTTGAGTCTTTATAAGCCTGCCCTGCCCCAGAATTAGCAAAAATCCTCCCCTTCTCACACTTTAATAAAACAACAACAACAACAACTTATTTATACCCCGCCCAACTGGCTAGGTTTCCCCAGCCAGTCTGGACAGCTCCCAACAGAATATTAAAAACACAATAAAACATCAGACATAAAAAACTTCCCTAAACAGGGCTGCCTTCAGATGTTTTCTAAAAGTCAGATAGTTGTTTATTTCCTTGACAACTGATGGGAGGGTGTTCCACAGGGCGGGTGCCACCACCAAGAAGGAAGTTAATTTGGTTGATTGGTTTGTAATTCCTCCATATTGTTATCTTAATAAATATAACCGTTTCTTCATCTGATCAGTGTTCTTTGTGGGTAGAGGGAGTTTTGCTATAGCACTCAGATACCAGTCCCTCCTTTCTGCTATACCCTGCTCATGATTCCACCAGAAGCTTGTCAGGAGCATCCCCACCTCTGAGCACAGCTGGTATACAGAAAAGAGCATGAGACCATCAGACATATGAGACACCTTGTAGAGCGCTCAGTCGTATGTAATTGGCACAAAGGAGGAGAAGGGAGAGGAGAGACGTCTGCCAGATTTGAGTATCACCCTTTCAAGTGTCTGAACCACGCTAGCTACAGCAGTAACTACAAATGCCATTTGCATTACCTAGAAAACATACACAGAGACATCAGCCAGGATGAGGTTATTGCTATGTCATAACCTCAGGGACACTGGAATTTCTGACGCTGGTCCAGGAGCAAGTTTAGCTACCAGACAACATGGAAATGCTTGTCAGCTAAATGTGCAGGTTAAGGAGATCTGCCCTGGGTCTTTCTAGAGAGTTTGTACAAGCCCAACATGAGGTTCCTAGTTAATCACAGGAACACCTCAAGAGGGTATTGTTTCTCTTACAGCTTGATGCACACTTAACACAGCAGTTAATGATGGCGGACCTCTTGCTGTTGCAGTCATTTAAGATGGCAGAGATGAACACAGCCTTTGAATAGGGAAAACACCTATTGACTTCAAATCAGGCCAGATCCCAGTGGAGGATTTGTGGCATCTATAAAGCCTTTGAGATGCCCACCACATCTTTCTTGCCCTCTGCCAGCGACCTGCAACCCAGCAGCATTTCCAAATACAGGGTTGCTGGGGAGCAAAAGGTATCAGCATGAGTCAGTGTGTCCCTAGGCAAACTCCTATTTCAAAAGAGGTAGAGAGATTAAAGCATTTCTCCCCATAGAGGTGATTTCTTTGTTGGGCTCCAGAGAATAAAGTTGCAGTGTAAACCTCCAGGAATAGCACTCAGCATTACAGCAACCTACAGTGTTTGGAAAAAAAATCTAATAGTTATTTTTTTAACATTTCTAAATCAAAAGCATCCAAGCTAATTTACAGGAAACTGATCAAAAGGGAGGAAAAGTGTCTCTGATTTCAACTTCAATACAAGCCAGAGCTGCTGAATTAATGAAGGTGTGCGGAACGAGCTGATGCCATATACTTTTATATTTTTTAATGCCCTAACAGAAAGCCCGAGAGAAAGTTGCCCGTGTCAACTGTGTCAGACACTTCTGCACGCATTATAATAAAATGTGTGAGGAGAAAACTTATGGCCACCTGCACATTTCTAGGGAGCTGACACTGTGTCTGGGTTAAGTGGATATACAAGATAAGGAATTATATTCTACAGCAGATGATCAAACTCACTTGGCAAATAGGGAAGCAAAACATCAATAACTTCCAAAGGCAGAATCCCCATCAGTCTTTCTACCATCTTATTTTAAATCTAAAACAATTCCATACGATTTGTGGGAGCTTTCTCTCTCCCTAATTTCTGTGTGAGGAAATCAGAGCAATAATAGTTTGCACTTCATATGCCCTAAAAAGTTCAGTGTTGCCCCCCACTTCTGAAAAACCTCTGAAATCTATCCCCTGCACCACCATTTCAGTGTTCATGCACCAGGCAAGGAAAGAGGTTCATTACTAGGGCCTGCTTAATAGAGGAACATCTCAACTCAATACTAGCCGCAGTACAGCAGCTGCCATAATGCAAAGCTAACACAAGGGAGCCTTCGTTTACCACCATGTTCCTCAAATCTCTTAACTGAAACTCTAAACTTCACCAGGAATGTTGCTCTAGGCATGCATTGCCAAACTTGATGCTCTCCAAATATTTCAGACATTTTCATTTAGCATTTCCAAAGATAAGAGAATATGGAAGCTGGTCCAATAGCACTGGGAATGCACCAGATTGCAGAAGACAATTTTAGGCAGTGCAATCCATTTCCTTCTTAGCAAACTGTGGCAGTCTTATCAAAACCTCTTCAGTTTGCCTTGAAATTCTTTTGTATCCTCAGGAACCTCCAGATTATTCTTTAGCTGCCACTTCAGGGTTTCGACGGCATCACTATTGCCCACCTAGTATTGTGACTTTCTGTGTTTGAGTGAAGTGGTTTTATGAGGAACTGGCATTTTTTAAACTGCTGCTGAAATGTAAACTGCATCCAACTCGATGGGGATTATTTCTGAGGAGATGTGTGTAGGATTGCACTCTAAATTTATTATTTATTTGAACACTTTAATCATGCTTTTCAATGACTAACGGCAACATCCAAGGGCAATCTGAAACACCTACACAGAAGGAATTTGCTTTTAAGTGTTATTTTGCAGCACCGTAGCTTAAAGCTATTGGGAAAGGTCAAGATCTGCACTACTGTTGCCCCAGATCACTTCACTTAAAAGGCATGTTTTCATGCAAATCTTAAGCAAGATGTGTAAGCTTTCTCTCTCAGTAGATCAAGAGATTACCCTCAATTCATCCTGAGGAGCATTCACACAACTCTGGGTAAAGATGATCTGACAGGCTTATATAACCCATCTTGTCAGTTGTACAGTATTGTCTCATTCATTCTAAATAGGGATGGAGGAAACTGTGACCTGTCAGGTTTTGTTGGATTCCAACTTCCATCAGCCCCAGCCTGGTCAACGGTCAGAGATGATGGGAGGTGAAGTCCAGCAACTTCTAGAGGCACCACATTGGTATCCACCACTATTCTGAGTCATCCAGTGGTAATATTTTGGAAATAGAGAATGTCAAAACAAACGATAAGGTCTTAGACAAGATATAATAAGAGGCAGGCTTTAATATCCAACATGAGGGGGAAGGTTAGAAACAGACAAAAAACATGGAACATCAGAAGGATCAATCCTCTTTGAAAGCAATGAACTCACCTTCTCAGTTTAGATCCTTATGTAGCTAAAACCGCCCCATATACACACAACAGAGAAGAACCAGGAGGCTTAGGGGGAAGTCCAAGGTTTGCAGATGTACAAAAAGTTTTTTGGGGGAAAATAAGGGGAAGGCAATGCAAAGACGGAGCACACACATTTGTCACAGAAAACCATCTAACACCATATGAAAAATGGCTTGGAATCAGAAGTCACCCCATCATTCATGATGGGTCTTTATCCTCTCCATCTCAGCTCCATTCCTAATGGTGCCCTGCAGAGCACATTTTGGGAAGATACAGGGAACTGCAGGGGGAAGAGTGAGGTGGGAAAGACCCAATCTGTGAATGCAGATTGCATTCCTATAAGGGAAGTTAAGTATCCAAGCCACCATCTAAAGTGCATTATTTTTTATTGTACATACTACTTGGTGCCAAAATAGGATCCTAAGTGATTTAAGCAGTATAAAATACAGTTACATAAACATTAAACAAACAGTTAAATAATCCCATTAAAAATTAAAATATAAGCACTTGTGATTAAAATATCCAGTAAAACAGGAGTCTCGGATCAAGAAACCAAGGACAATGCCTATGTAGACAGGTGTGTTTTGAAAAGCTGGTGCATTTATAGGCTCATGTTCCAAGGACCTCCCTGCTTCTGGAGGAGATATAAGGAGACACAGAGGACAGCTGATGAAGGGCTGTGTGTTGTGTCTGTGTTATTTTGAGCTGCCTTCTCATGTGCTTCAGAGTCTTTTAGGCTGCCTTGTGCTGGTACCTATCAAATGAATAATAATTTAATAATGCCAACCCACAGAAGCGGCCCTTTTATGAATATGCAGTGTGAAAGCACTTTCTGCAACATCAAACTTGCAATCCTGTACCCTGAAAGTAAGCATTACTGAGTTACTTTTGAGTAGACATGGGTACAGATGTATAAAATGTAAACAGTGCTCTGGTTTCCATCACGGTGTTCTGTTGTGCCAGTAGCGGTATAGTCATGCTGGCCACATGATCTGGAAAGCTGTCCATGGACAAACGCCGGCTCCCTCAGCCTGAAAGCGAGATGAGCGCCACCACACCATAGTCGCCTTTGACTGGACTTAACCGTCCAGGGGTTTTTTACCTTACAGATGTACTGCTGATGTGCCTTTTCAGCAATTGTATGCTGCACAATAAATATCTCCTTTCCTTTTATAACTGATATTCCACCCACCCATCTTGCAAATGGTAGACAGAATATCACTGTACATGGGTTGAGAAATCCTCCATTCCCTGCACCAAATAATACACTCAAGTAGTCAGTTCAATATCAGTAGATTGGAGACCTATTTCGGTAGAGACGAATGCATCTTCCCTAGTGAAAAGTATCTAAGTTGCCATTGCTACTGTGAGAACTTTGACTGTTCCATGACCTAATTTAGATGAGTGAGTTAAAGTGGGCTACTGTCTGAAACACCTGGGATCAAAAGTTGTGTGTCTAGTTGAATTGACGCTAGTCTCTTTAAATCTCTGGGACTCGAGTCTGTGTAAGTAACAGAACATGATTTCTCTTCACCCCCATTGCAGAGACTGTTCTTCGTGTCATTTAAACCACCGTTCACTGCTGTAGAGAGAACAAAACTATGCCTGTAATCTCATCTTTCTTCCCTGAGGAAAAAAAAGAGAGAGAGAGAGAGACTGTCTTAAAAACAGAGGTTAAAAAGATCATTCAGTATGGCTAAGGCTTTATCCCGTTCCCTTTTTTCTCTATTCCTAAATGTTCTTCCCCACAGGGTAGAAAAACTATTAGATAACAATGAAGCTTTCCTGATATTTTCAGAACTGACCCTAATCCTATACCACCGGCACAGCGATCGAGAGGAAAGAAAGCCATGAGTGGCAAACCTACGGTGGCGGCATTGTGGTTGGGCTCTTAACAAAATGTTCTCAACTGTTCGCCTCCACGGGACATTACCAGCTCACAATGCAATACAATGGGCAAATCAAAGCACAGCTTTCTTGTAACTGGACTTCTAATGTGCCACTTGTTTAATGGGCAATATATGATGGGGAGCTATCATTAAGTTGTGTAGCTAGGAGCTCCACAATAACTTGCTTTTGCAGTGGAAAATTGAGGCTCATGCTGGTTTAACTCTCTCTCTCTCTCTCTCTCTCTATATATATATATATGGGCAAAAGAGCCCATTTGGCAGCCTTCTAGATTGAGTAAGTTTCTATAACTGCAATACATTTTCTGATTCAAATTAAAACACAGGAGAGACAGAAACACACAAAGAGAGTATTATGGGGTGGGGAATTATTATGGGGTTTGGAATTATTGATACCTAAGGGTTGGATTGTCATCTAGGCTCCTGTGGCTGTGGTCCACATTTGGGCCTCTGCCCTACCCTTTAGAGCTTTAGGAACTGAGGCAGTACCTGAGAATTTATCTTTGTTCCTCCTGACATGGTAAATATTGCCTCTGGGATATTTCATTGATTTTGCGTCACTGTGCCATACAAATGAATTGATTCACAGGTCTCCAGTGGAGATTTGCCCACATCTGGGAATTCACTGATGGAATGGAATGTCCACCAATTTCTTCTTGATAGAAGTAATTATTATTATTATTATTATTGTTATTATTATTATTATTATTATTAATAATAATAATAATAATAATAATGTATATTCCACCCATCTGGGCGGCTCCCAACAGAATACAGTGGTACCTCGGGTTACATACACTTCAGGTTACATACGCTTCAGGTTACACACTCCGCTAACCTAGAAATAGTGCTTCAGGTTAAGAACTTTGCTTCAGGATAAGAACAGAAATTGGGCTCTGGCAGCATGGCAGCAGCAGGAGGCCCCATTAGCTAAAGTGGTGCTTCAGGTTAAGAACAGTTTCAGGTTAAGTGCGGACCTCCAGAACGAATTAAGTACTTAACCTGAGGTACCACTGTATTAAAAACATGAGAAAACATCAAACATTAAAAACTTCCCTAAATAAAGCAAGGATGCGGATCCTGTGGTGATCTAGTTGCTGTTAAGACTACAACGCCCGTCTTCCTTGATCATCGGCCATGTTTTGTTTTTTTTGGTTTTTTTTTATAAATATTTATTAAGATTTTAAAATATAAATGCACACATAATAAACGATCTTATTTCTGTCATAACAATTTCATCACTTCTTTGGACTCCCTCACGTCTCCCGCTCCCATTTGCATTGTTAAAAATTTTTCCACACAAATTATCAACTTGTTTTCAATCTCATGTCCATTCATTCAAATATAATCTAGCACTTCTTCCCAAAAAATTTTATATTTTCTTTAGTCTCACTTATCATCAAATTTAGATCTAATTTAGTGGTGAGCAGTTTTTTATAATCCAGCATCCTTCTTAAGATTCAACCAAATTACAATGTTTTTGTAAATACATTTTGAATTTCTCCCAGTCTTCCTCCATCTTCTCTTCTCCCAGATCACGGATTCTGCCGGTCATCTCGGCCAGTTGCATATAGTCCATCAGCTGCATCTGCCACTCTTCCAGTGTGGGTAGATCTTGAGTTTTCCAGTTTTTTGCGATAAGAATCCTTGCTGCCGTTGTTGCATACATGAAAAATGTTCGATCCTTCTTTAACACCTTCTGGCCGACAATACCCAGGAGGAAGGCCTCTGGTTTCTTTGTGAAGGTATACCTAAATACCTTTTTCAGTTCATTATATATCATTTCCCAGAAGACCTTCACCTTAGGGCATGTCCACCAGAGGTGAAAGAATGTTCCTTCATTTTCTTTACATTTCCAACATTTATTATCAGACGAATGGTATATTTTAGCAAGTTTAACTGGGGTCATGTACCATCTATATATCATTTTCATAACATTTTCCTTCAGAGCATTACATGCGGTGAAGTTCAGCCCAGTGGTCCACAACCTTTCCCAGTCCTCAAACATAATGTTATGCCCAATGTCCTGTGCCCATTTTATCATAGCCGATTTAACCATTTCGTCTTGTGTATTCCATTTTAACAGCAAGTTATACATTCTAGATAGAACCTTAGTCTTTGGTTCTAACAATTCAGTTTCTAACTTCGATTTCTCCACCTGGAACCCTAACTTTTTATCATTTTTAAAAACTTCTTTAATCTGAGCATAATGTAACCAGTCTCGCTCCTTATCCTTCATTTTCTCCAAACTCTGCAATTTCCAATTGTCTCCATCTTTTTCTAATATTTCCCAATATTTTGGCCATTTGGCCTCCATATTGGGTCTTTTTAGGGCCTTAGCCTCCAGAGGTGAGAGCCACCTTGGAGTTTTATTTTCCAGTAAGTCTTTATATTTTGTCCAGACATTAAACACTGCTTTCCTGACAATATGGTTCTTAAAGGCCTTATTGATCTTAACTTTATCATACCATAAGTATGCATGCCAACCAAAAGCATTGTTAAAACCTTCCAGGTCCAGCACGTCAGTGTCTTCGAGAAGTAGCCAGTCTTTTAGCCAGCAAAAAGCTGCGGCTTCATAGTACAACTTTAAGTCTGGCAGGGCAAAGCCCCCTCTTTCTTTCGCATCTGTTAATATCTTAAACTTAATTCTGGGCTTTTTGCCCGCTTCTCGGCCTTTTGGCTAAGATCAAGTGTAGTGATCATCGGCCATGTTGGCTGGTGCTGATGGAATCCAATGACATCTGGAGAGCTACAAGTGCCCTGTTTCTGTAATACAACACATGTGAAGCTGCTTGTTCTCTTTCTATGACTGGGCAGGCTGTTCTGGCCAGAAAGACTCCTCACCTGCATTAGGATCATATGCAATTGGGATAAGGTAAGAGACACACTCAGAGAAGAGTGGAGGGAACCTGGAGCCATTAATAACTAGGAAACATAGGCATAGACCTTCACGCATGCATATAGAGTAACACCATTTTTGTTAAGTCCTTCTCAGGACTCTCATTCAATGTTCCAAGCAGGGCTCCCCCCCCCCCAGCCAGAACTCACCAGAACTCAGATGAGCACCATTGCCATTATAAGAGAACAAGGGTGGTGTTCATGGTGAGTTCCGGCACCTCTTTTTTCTAGAAAAAATAGCACTGGTTCCAAGTATGGCTGTTCTCTCTAGCCTGTTATTAAAATTCCAATTACCAGGTAATAAGAGTATCATCCTATCTTGTATGATACCACATTGTGATCCTTACTGTCTGAATGACCCCGAGATATATGGATTAGGGAAATCTGCAAATAAAGGAAACGGTTTCCTTAGCAACAGGAGCTCTCTGTGAAAGCTCTCAGAAAGAATGGATCATTGTCTTTCTCCTTACTATTTATACCTTCTGAGTGCCAGCCAGGTATGTGGGTGATGCAATGAAGTCACCTTAGACTTAGAGCATGATCTCAAAACGTTTGTGCTAGCAATGTGCAAAGGAAAGATTTTGTGTCGAAGTTCCTACACAGTAACAGTGGTTAACTTCAAACAATTCACCAAATATTTACATTGTACATTTTCAATGTTTCCTCAGAGATTATGTATTTTTGACTGTGTAAATACAATAATGTGTGTGTGTGTGTGTGTGTGTGTGTGTGTGTGTGGAGAAGCAGGGACCCCAGAATTCCCTTCTAGATTATTGGGTACTGGAATTAAATCAGAACCTTGATAATTAAGGTGAGCTGACAGGCTGAGCTTGTTTTTTTTTCTGCCAGCCAGAGAGGCAGAGGGAGATGATGGCCCTGCCATTAACCTATAGCAAAAGCAATATCACCCAGAAAATGTTGCCCTTTTAGACATAGGTTTTTGGCAATCTCTATGTGGGACAAGAAGCTACAGTTAGAACTGGATATGGAACAACTGTTTGGTTCAAAATTGAGAAAGGAGTACGACAAGGCTGTATATTGTCTCCCTGCTTATTTAACTTATATGCAGAATTCATCATGCGAAAGGCTGGGCTGGATGAATCCCAAACCGGAATTAAGATTGCCAGAAGAAATATCAACAACCTCAGATATGCAGATGACACAATCTTGATGGCAGAAAGTGAGGAGGAATTAAAGAACCTTTTAATGAGGGTGAAAGAGGAGAGTGCAAAAGATAGTCTGAAGCTCAACATCAAAAAAATGAAGATCATGGCCACTGGGCCCATCACCTCCTGGCAAATAGAAGGGGAAGAAATGGAGGCAGTGAGAGATTTTACTTTCTTGGGCTCCATAATCACTGCAGATGGTGACAGCAGTCACGAAATTAAAAGACACCTGCCAACAAAGGTCTGTATAGTTAAAGCTATGGTTTTCCCAGTAGTGATGTATGGAAGTGAGAGCTGGACCATAAAGAAGGCTGATCGCCGAAGAATTGATGCTTTTGAATTATGGTGCTGGAGGAGACTCTTGAGAGTCCCATGGACTGCATGAAGATCAAACTTACCCATTCTTAAGGAACTCAGCCCTGAGTGCTCACTGGAAGGACAGATCGTGAAGCTGAGGCTCCAATACTTTGGCCACCTCATGAGAAGAGAAGACTCCCTGGAAAAGACCCTGGTGTTGGGAAAGATTGAGGGCACAAGGAGAAGGGGACGGCAGAGGGCGAGATGATTGGACAGTTTTCTCGAAGCTACCAGCATGAGTTTGACCAAACTGTGGGAGGCAGTGGAAGACAGGAGTGCCTGGCGTGCTCTGGTCCATGGGGTCATGAAGAGTTGGACACGACTAAACGACTAAACAACAACAACAACATTCTGGAAACAAGGAGGAGCAAATTGGAAGAACTCCATGTGGTGCTGGCTGGAGGAGGCTAAACCAAAAGACCAGGAACCATGACCCAAGCTTGCTGAAGCTATGAGAGAAGCAACGAGAGACACTCGTGGGGTGTAATGTTCTGTACCTCCTCTATTGAAGGCTTCAGGTGCAAACAAACTATATTTCTAAGACACTGCAGTCTCTGCTGTGCCTTGATTTTCCAAAGGAAAACAGCCCTGGGTGAGCACATGAAACCCCCCTAGAATTTTGCTACTGCCTGACAGAGATTGGGGTGCCATGTACTATAACAAGACAAACTCGATTCAGGGGTAGTTTGGTCAAATACAGTATCTGCAAATTTTTACTTTCATCTTCTTTTAGTAGACAATCAATAATGAGAACATTTTTCTTTTTGCTAAAATCTAATCCAACCAACTTTGTGTAGCTGAAGATAATCAGTAAAATTGATTGGGAGGTGGTTACTATCATAGGTACCAGGACAAGTTTGGAATATATTAAAGTGGCCTTCCTGCATAACAGTTTAATAACTCCCATTCTGTTACCTATTCTTTATAAACCCATATGGCTGTATTTAATAGTGGAAGAGTTGCTAAGCTACTAGCTTTTAAATGCTGTTGATTGCAAAATGTCTTTAAATTTAAACAGCGAATAGTAGAATACAAAGGATAATGCGCAGACTGAGATTTTCTTTCTTTCTTTCCAGAGAAGCAACTCTTGGGAGTTGTTTGTTCTTTTGCAAACCTGGTTATGACGTTCATCAAAGCATGCAGGGTACTGTAGTTTGTGAAGATTGCTGGGAATTGTAGCTCTACACAGTTCCTAGGATTATTTGGGCGAAGTCATGTGCTTTAAATGTGTGTTTTGTATGAAGCCTGTTGTAGTGCAGTGGCTAAGAATGGGATTCAGCCAAGTCCCAGTTTGAGCCCACCAAAGCCAGCATCCAAGTTCAGGGTAGCTGTGTAGTTGCCAAGGCCCAGTGCCCAGCTTGGAGGCTACAGTTGCTACTGACATAGAATGCTGCCATCTTGCAAGGCCTGTGCAAGGCCCTGGGCTTTACTGCTAGGTGTAGCAGCTGACAGCAGTTGAGCAGAAAATATGGCACAAAGCTGCAGTTATATAGGGCCCTGCTGCCCTTTCTTCATCTAACTCCCTAGCTTTTTCCCTTGCTGCCTCTCTTACGTATTTATTTATTTCATAAAATTTATATACTTTATTGAACTGGCCAGAGATCTCATGATGAAGGGCAGTATATAAATCTAATAATAATAATAAATCTAATGGTTTTAACCTTTAAAGCCCTATACGGCCTAGGACCTTCGTACGTACGGGACCACCTCTCCTGGTATGTCCCACGGCGGACCTTACGGTCCTCAAATAAAAACATCTTGGAGATCCCAGGCCACAGGGAGGTTAGGCTGGCCTCAACCAGAGCCAAGGCTTTTTCGGCTGTGGCGCTGATCTGGTGGAATGCTCTGTCACAAGAGACTAGGGCCCTGCGGGACTTGACATCTTTCCGCAGGGCCTGCAAGACAGAGCTGTTCCACCAGGCCTTTGGCCAAGGCACAGCCTGACCCCCTCCTTCGGTAATCCTCATAGAACTCTAGCTCAATGGTCGCCATTAATTTGATTTTGAATTGATTTTAGAATGAATTGATTTTAGAATGTGTTAAGTTGTGGGTTGACATAGCAGACGACACAGCGATTTCTCCAAAGCAGCTCTTTATTTTGTAAGCTGGAATAGAACTGACCAGCAAACAGCTCAGCCGGCCTGCTTTTATAGGCAGCCGGCTGTCAACATTGTAGCAACAACAACCCAGAGTTTCCTGCCTAAAATAACTGACGTGGACCTGAGTGAAAACTATCTACAGACCGGAGTGAAAACTATCTACAGTATCCCCCTGCTGGCCCAGGGTGAAACTTCACTACATAACAGAATGCATTTCAATTAATTGATTGTGATTTTATGTAAACTGTGTTACTTTTATTGTTGTTAGCCACTCTGAGCCCGGCTTCGGCTGGGGAGGGAAGGATATAAATAAATTAATATTAATAATATTATTATTATTATAAATAAATAAATAAATAAATAAATAAATAAATAAATACTGCTGGCTTGCAGAAAACCTTTTGTCAGAAACTCCCTGGCTACATATTTTGGAAAGGCTGCCACCACCATACTTTCTGGATGCCCACACTTCTTTTACTAAAAAAGTCCCCATGAGATGAATTGCCCTCTTCCTCTGCAGCATCTGAAAAGGCTACAGAGTGAGGTAAACTGAAGAAAACCCCCGCAGCTTGCCCAAGAGAATTTCTCAGGCATTTTTGGATGCAATTTCATTTCTCATTGAGAATGATTGGGAAAAACACCAGGAGAATGTTTTGGCACATGCTTCATTGAAAGCAAGGCCCCCAAACATGACTATGAAGTGCTTAAGATGGGCCTGAGTTAAAATAGTCTGTGTAGGAGACATCTTCTGCTGCTTCATGCAATGGAACTCCCCTGCCCAGCTACATTTTCTAAATATGTGCCCCCCCCCCCCATTTTCCTACAATCTCCAAATTGCCCTTTGAATTTATCCGGCTTCAAATAGGGTTCAACACAAGACCTTTACAAAAAGCAGAGCAGGGGGGTGGGAGGGGGGTTGTAATTGCTGGGCTGTGAGTGCTATTTCTCTCAGACATCTGCTTTAAAGAGCTACTGAACTTAATTGGCTAACTCCGAGAATTCAAAGGACATGCTGGGAGTTCTGAGAGGATTTCACTTTTTGAAAATGTGGCTCAGGGAAAAAAAAATGAAAAGAAATCAGGAGTATAGACATGAACAGGCAATATGCCCCTTCAGATCCCAACCATTACATGCAAATACAGTACGTTCCACTGAAGCACTGATTTTCTTTTTCTTTGCTAAGTTCAAACTCTGTTATAGCCATTTGCTTTTTTCTCCTTTTTTATTTTAAAAATGACGTTCATATCAACTTCTCTTCTTCCTTCTGCAGAGACCCCTATTACCACCAGTAAGGGCATGAAAATACGAGTCAGTTTTCTCAACTTTAATCATGTCCTTCATTTGCCGTCTGCTCTAGAATATTTGGAATATGATGAAAACTTCACTGGCTTAATTTTGCTTTAATTTATTTTTGCGCTCATAGAGTAGCTCCATTATTATTATTATTTCATACTGCTGTGGTTGAAAACCCCAGAAACCTTTCATTTTCATGCATTCCTGACTCCCTTTGATAAACAGTGAAATACGAATGTTGGTTCCCATAATACCAGCACCATCTGTGACTGCATCACCCTTATGATCCCCTGCAGAACTTGTATAATCTCTCACTTACCACTTGATGCTGAACAGCAAAGGAAAGCGTTTCATCTCTTGCTGTTGGATCTTTCACTGTGATGCCTGTGAGTAATCTTAAAGTAAAGAGGAGAGGAAAAAGCCTGCGACAGGTGGAGCTATGTGCAGGATCAAATGGTTGCTAAGATCATCTACTTATTTGATGCCAAGAGACAAGCATCCGCACCATCAGCTACAAAAGGGTAATACTGTTAAGCACCCCTCACTTCCTCTAGCGGCAAGAAGCCCAGGAGCAACACTACTGGGTTTCCACTGGGTGAGAGAACTGTCAGGAGCTCATCCTACACTCAAGTAGGACCCTGGCAGACACACATGCCCGACTGGCATGTTCTCTCCCTCCTGGTGTTTCATTCAGGAGCTTCAAAAGCTTTCTTCTGCCCGAACATCATAGCGACAGATGCCAACAGACATCGTGTGCTGGTCCCGGGGGGAAGGTTACCGTTGGCGTGGTCAAAGTCCGGTCCTGGGTCACGAGGCTGGAAACAGTTCACAAAGAGCGAGGCGGGGTCCGAAGCAGGAAGCCGGGCAGGGACGGGAACTCTGGAAGGACAGGTCTGGGTCTGGGCTGACTGGCCTTTATCTTCTCTGAGGCCAGGGGCGGTCTCGGCCCCCAGGAGACCCACCTCTTCTGGCCTTAAGGCAAGCACTCCTCCTGGGAGAAACCAGTTCCCTCCACCTCTCTGCCCTGAGCCTCTGCAGTTCAGGAGAGGCTGGAGGGTTACTGGACCCAGGGGGAGACACACCTTCCCCTGACAGGGCTGGGAGAGGCGCACCTGCAGGCAATGAGTCCTCAATCACCTCCGGAGCCAGAGTGGAATCACCTGGTGCCTGCTCCTGAGGATCCGGCACAGGTGCAGGCGCTTCAGATCCAAGGCCCTGCCCCAGCTCAGCCGGCCCTGGAGGCGGGGACTCCTGTGCAGGCTGGGGTTCCTCCGGTTCAGCCTCTGAATCAGATTCCCAGGCCATCACACACTGGCACACTTAGGGATCCGCAGAGTGTTCGCAGTTTGCGTAACAGAACTCAGCAACTCAGCATTTGGGCTAATCTACTTTATTTACACACACGGAGCACTGCAACATGGGTCCCTCTCTCTCTAGCATCAGACAACAAAGAGAAAGAACAAAGGACAATAGTCCCACTTCATGGAACACAGTAACACAAACATCCTGTTTCCGTCACTTCCCACTCTGTGGAGTCAAAACATGTACCATCATGTGAAAGACAACAATCCCATGACTGCAATCACGGTGCAGGAATTCTAACAAGAACATTACCCTTTGTTATATCTATTTGTCTACAAATATATAAGCAGAACATACTGGAAACAGACTCCTGCAGCTTGCAGCAGTACTGATAATGCAGTGGTACCTCAGGTTAAGTACTTAATTTGTTCTGGAGGTCTGTTCTTAACCTGAAACTGTTCTTAACCTGAAGCACCACTTTAGCTAATAGGGCCGCCCACTGCCGCTGCGCCGCCAGAGCACGATTTCTGTTCTCATCCTGAAGCAAAGTTCTTAACCCGAGGTACTATTTCTGGGTTAGCAGAGTCTGTAACCTGAAGCATATATAACCTGAAGGGTATGTAACCCAAGGTACCACTGTATTTCATTGTATTCCACACAAGATCAACCGCAAGATCACTTGCATGGTGCTTCCAATCCAGCTCAACTCCAGCTCCAAGCTTCCTTCCTTAGGAGGACCAAGCTCCACTGGGGGTGCGGATGAACTTTCAACACTGAACTAAAGTGCACAAGGATAGGAAATAATAATAATAATAATAATAATAATAATAATAATAATAATAATAATAATAAATTTTATTTATATCCCGCCCTCCCCAGCCAAAGCTGGGCTCAGGGCAGCTAACAACAATAAAACAGCACAACAGTACAACACAACACAACACTCTAAAATCATTCATTATAAAATTAATTCAAAACAAACCACTGGCAACCATTGGGCCAGAGCTCCGAGAAGATTGCCGAAGGAGGGAGTCAGGCTGTGCCAGTGGAATAGCATGGGTTGTCAGCACCCAGGGCAAGGCAAGTAATTTGCGCCCCCTAACCCGTGGATTTGCGCCCCCTAACCCTAACCCCCAGATGTTACGCCTGGTGCGGCCGGCCCCCCCTGCACCCCCCACGCTACGCCACTGGGCTGTGCCCTGGCCAAAGGCCTGGTGGAACAGCTCTGTCTTGCAGGCCCTGCGGAAAGATGTCAAGTCCCGCAGGGCCCTAGTCTCTTGTGACAGAGTGTTCCACCAGATCGAAGCCACAGCCGAGAAAGCCCTGGCTCTAGTTGAGGCCAGCCTAACCTCTCTGTGGCCTGGGACCTTCAAGATGTTTTTATTTGAAGACTGTAAGTTTCTCTGTGGGAGAGGCGGTCCCGTAGGTACGAGGGTCCTAAGCCGTATAGGGCTTTAAAAGTTAAAACCAGCACCTTCAACCTGATCCTGTACTCCACTGGGAGCCAGTGCAGCTGGTATAGCACCGGGTGAATGTGATCTTGCAGTGAGGACCCCGTAAGGAGTCTCGCTGCAGCATTCTGCACCCGCTGGAGTTTCTGGGTCAGTCTCAAGGGCAGCCCCACATAGAGCAAGTTACAATAATCCAGTCTGGAGGTGACCGTCGCATGGATCACAGTGGCTGGGTCAGGGAGAGAGAGGTAAGGAGCCAACTGCTTAGCTTGGCGGAGATGGAAAAATGCCGCCTTTGTTATAGCTGCAATCTGCGCCTCCATGGAAAGGGAAGTGTCGAAGATTACACCCAAACTCTTAACGGACGGTGCTGGCACTAATTGCGCCCCCACAAGAGATGGGAGTTGCCCCCCCCATCCCATATTGTCCCGTCCCAGCCGCAGGACCTCTGTCTTCGAAGGATTTAGCTTCAACTGGCTCCCACGTAACCATCCAGCCACAGCTTCCAAACATCTGGTCAGTGTGTCTGGGGCCGAGTCAGGATGGCCATCCATCAACAGATAGAGTTGGGTGTCATCAGCATACTGATGGCAACCAGCCCAAAACTCCAGACAAAAAGAAATCGTCTCCCTTCTGACAGCTGAAGTGAAGGGGTGGGGAGAGAGAATGTAATTTCATTTTTCAGAGCCTTCACATTAGATGCAAAGGTGCATATCGTGTATATATATTGAATCAACAGGCCTAGTAGATTTTTCTCTGCTGGATCTAAGCAGAAAATATTAAGAGGTTTTGCATCCTCCACTCCTTTTCTTCTCAGGGAAAAACCCCAACTACAGTGCTACCTTGGTTCTCAAACGTCTTGGGACTCAAACAACTTGGAACCTAAACACTGCAAACCCGGAAGTAAGTGTTCCAGTTTGTGAACTTTTTCCAGAAGCAGAACGTGCACCGTTTTGAGTGCCACACTTTCGTTTTGAGTGTTCCGCTGAGGTTTGTCTGTTTTTGCTGTTTATTTTGCATTTTTGTTTTTGCGGCTCTTTTTGTTTTGTTTTTGTGACTGTGTGGAACCCAGTTCAGCTACTGATTGATTGATTGTGTGACTGCAGTACATTGTTTATTGCTTTCATTTTATGGTCTCGTTAGATAGTAAAATTCATGTTAAGTTGCTGTTTGGGGGGTTGTTTTTAAAAGTCTGGAACGGATTAATCCATTTTGCATTGCTTTCAATGGGAAAGCGTGTCTTGGTTTTGGAATGCTTTGGTTTTGGAATGGACTTCCAGAACGGATTAAGTTTGAGAATCAAGGTACCACTGTATAAGGGCCAGCTGCGAATAGTACCCATCAATCTATGAAAAATTATGAAAACTGTATCCAGGATTGGGAGGGATGAGGTTATGCATATTCATAAGAAAGCAACTTGTGTATAAGTCAGAAAACAAATGCTTAATTAGTGTGTATTTGCCCTGTATGTCCAGTGTCTTGGAAGCAGCCTGATCTGTTTCAAATCTGCTGTATGTCATTCTGATTTGATTTGTTATCCATCTGATCTGTTCAATTTGAAGCGCTGATTTGCTCCCATTGACTATAATGGGGAATCCAGAAATAGCTGTAACTTTTTTCATTTTCAAATAAGTGAGTGACATTTGCCCCTGCAGAGGGGATTAAATGGGCCCCTGCAGAAGGGATTAAGCCTGCAAAATTTCAGATAGATTCATCCAGGGGTTTTCATGCAAGGTTTTTTTTTAAAAAAAATTGAAAGCTCTCTTGATTTCCCCCCCCCCCCGCCCGCCTGGTTTGGATGTAAATTACAGTCGTGGTCACAATTTCTTAGGGAATGTAGTCTGCCCGATTTCAGAATGATAGGTGCAGCAGTTCACTTCCAGTGCAGACGTTAGCATTTTGGGAGGGGTGAGGCAGAAATTGCATTCTCTCCCCCAGAGTTGTTTTTTTTTGGGGGGGGGGAGGTGTCAACCAGCTTGGAAACTGAGGATATGAGGAAGGTGCCTTTGTATAACAGACCTGCCAAACCTCAGATGGTTTGGTATACAGTGGTACCTCTGGTTACGTACTTAATTCGTTCTGGAAGTACGTTCTTAACCTGAAACTGTTCTTAACCTGAAGCACCACTTTAGCTAATGGGGCCTCCCGCTGCCGCCGCGCCACCAGAGCCTGATTTCTGTTCTCATCCTCAAGCAAAGTTCTTAACCCGAGGTACTATTTCTGGGTTAGCGGAGTCTGTAACCTGAAGCGTCTGTAACCTGAAGCATATGCAACCTGAGGTACCACTGTAGTGGTTATCAGCGTAGGAAATTTTATCTTTGTTATTTTTTAAAAATGGTAAAGTCGCCATTTAAAAATCTCTGCCCCATTCCTGGAACATCTTCATGACACCCCCCCCCCCAAAAAAAATAGAGCACTGTGATTTTTAATTGTTTGTAGGGAAAAGAACATTTTGGAAAGAAATGGGCTACACAATGGTCTGTCTGCTACTTATGCCCTGCTCTCACAACTGAAATGCGGAGAAAGAAGAGGGACCCACAAGTTTTCTTCAGCATCCCTCCTGCAAATCCCTGTGATCAGAAAATAATTCATTCTCATTAAATGCTAGACCTGTCCTTCAGTATCATTCAGATACTGAATGATACTTGTATATAATAAACAAATGGAATAAATATACTAGATGAATATACAGGAAAAGTTATAAAACAAACTGTGAGATAAAATTAAGACAACAGAAAAAGGACAAGAAGATTGATTGGAAGTTTCATTCAGAAGACTTTATTAGAAAAGACAGGATGTTATAACCAGTATTCATTTCTTATTATTAACTCTTTTTTGCTTTTTATTTTTATTTTCTTTATCTTCTTTCTACTATATTTTTGTGTTTAATTTTGATGTAACTATTTGTAATATATATGTAAGATGATATTTTAAATCAATAAAGACGAATTAAAAAATAAACGAAAACGCTAGACCTGTCCTTCAAAATGAAATATTTCCCCCGCTCCCCTCTCCCCACTCCCCAATCAAGGTTTCGGTGAATATGATTTCATTTCCCAAGAAAGAAAATGGAAAGAAAAGAAACAGGCCCTACATTTTAACTTTATGCTGGGGAAGGAATTAGGCAACTCAGTGTAGTGAGCTACCAGGAAGGTTGGGCACTCCCCAAGCCACTCCTTGTTAATGGAACAATCCAACTCAGCAACATAAAATACTAACTCCAATTTGCCTCATTATTTGGAGTATACACAGACAGCTGATGCAAATGCCTATTAATTTGGCATGCACATTTATGACATTTTTCACATTTCTGTGCACCACAACATACTGTTCTTTGAGTGGCTTGCAATAAATAAGGAGAAAAAAACAACAATGAAATACAAGGTAAAACATAACATCATCAGAAATGAGAGCGAAACCTGCATAAATACAGTGGTACCTCAGGTTAAGTACTTAATTCATTCTGGAGGTCCGTACTTAACCTGAAACTGTTCTTAACCTGAAGCACCACTTTAGCTAATGGAGACTCCTGCTGCTGCCACGCCACCAGAGCCCGATTTCTGTTCTTATCCTGAAGCAAAGTTCTAAACCTGAAGCACTATTTCTGGGTTAGTGGAGTGTGTAACCTGAAGTGTATGTAACCTGAAGCGTATGTAACCCGAGGTACCACTGTACATCAAAAGAAATTGTTGCGTCTCCCACATTAAAAACATTTAAGAGGCCCAAATTACCAAATATTCCAGTACAGCAAAATTCACTTCACCACCGGAATTAAAAATAGATTTATTGGTTCTTTAAAGAAAAGAGGCTCAGATGTAACAAAATTATTAAAAAATCCTGAGCAGTTAACACACACCCATTTATATTAAGCATTGCTGAATATAATAATGTCAAAGGCATTCATTCTGTTGACATTGGCTTGGATCCCAAAAAGTGTGAAAGGAACTTCACTAACGCAATGAGGATTTCCTACTCCTTTCTCGCTGCACCCCAGGAAGCCTGTCACAAAAGTAGGGAGCTCCTCTGTTGCCAAGCAGGTTAATGGTTATTGCCTGGAGCAACGATTGGCTGACCAGGTGCTGGGGCAAATTGCATGTAGCAAATTGGGTGGGTGGGACCAAAGGCTTTAAATATTGGGGGCACTCTGCTTTGCTTTCTCTTTTGCAGAGTGCATCGGATCACCCACCCGCCTGCCCTGTGATCCAGTTGACCTTGCTATGCCTGTCATGGGGTCGTCTGCCGTTGGGGCAGGGGCCTAGTAGGAATTTTATCCATTTGGCTGATTGGCTGGTGCCACTTGGTTTTTGCCTACTACTTAGCAATTCGTCACAACTTGTAAGGTTGCGGTTAGGCATTGGTTATAAAAATTGGTGGTGGAGGGGGTCAGGATAGGCTGTGTCTGCCCCTCCAATGGTGCTGGAAGGGAATTCCGTTAAAGGAATCCAGGGGCTTGCCACGATTTTGCCCAGTCCCTGAAATGGGACCAGGGCCGGCAAGCCCTGGGGAGCAGGTTGGGTGAGCGGTGAGGGCCTGTCACTCAGCTCAATTGATCCCCAACGTTGTTTTCCCTTCACTGGCTTCCGATGGAGTTCGGATAGTCAGTTCTGTCCCAGGCGGGAGGACAGATAGTCATAACCAACGCCTAAGCAGCCACTCACAGATTATGTATTTTAATAAAGTTGCGGCCAAAATAGTGCCAAAAACCTTTAAAAAAAATTACGTGTGATTTGTGAATTATTTGAGGGGTGGCTTGGGGACCTCCACACGCAAGGAGGATTTAGTGGAAATCAAGTGATCTCTTCTTGTGCAGGTGGAGGTGTCTTTCTGCTCCTGCAAGATCCCTTCGGATCTTACAAACCTTTAAAGCCCAAATCAAGCCCACATCTCTCTGTATTCAGTTACCCCTTTACTATAGTTCCAGAACACTCTTTATTTTACCTTCCCTCTATGCATCTCCTCCTCCTTTCTGATTTCCATTCTCCGAGGCTCACTGGCATCATTTCTACACGAAGTGCTTCTGACAGCATCCAGTTTTAATGTGTCAATTTTCAGGGAGTGTCAAGATCCAGCACATATTGTATAGATTTCTGTAGATCCTCTGGCGTTATTACATTCATTTGAAATAAGAATGCATGGCTTATGAGCAAAGTGTACTCTTTCTGTTCCCAATTTCAAAAGTAATTACTTTCTCGACCTGAATCAGTCACTGGAACTACCATTTACCTCTAGTAACTTCCTGCCTGGGTGCTAATAGGGGATCATTACACAGAGCAGTCCATACAACCAGGCTGACATGCTGATGAGACTGTGTGCTAGACTAGTGATGTATGAAACCTGTTTCTTTATTTCTGCATTTATTTCCATTTGGCATTGCATGTTATTGGGACAAATGCCAGCAGAACTAAAGGTGTATCTTTTTATTTTTATTTTGCAAAACAAATCCACATCATTTTCGCACATTGCCTTATCTACATTGTCTGGGTTGCATATCGTGTCTGGACAGCTGTAGCAATGCAGCCCTCCATTGCTATCGCCCGTTTCCGCTTAAATACGCATCAGTGCACCCATCCAGTTGACACTGTCTGTTGATCTGATTCCAGCATTTTCAAATCAGCTACATTCAACGCTCCCATATGTTTGACTTATTGAAGCTGAGTTGAGTTCAGCTCTTCATTTATTGTGATTCGCCTTTTGTTTTTGTTTAAAATTAATTCTGTGATGTTTTTCCAGGCAAAGCCCACCCAAAGCAAATTGCAACAGTAAAAACAAAAACTAGCCCCCCCAAAAAAAGATAAAGTGATAAACAAATTCAAAGCCTCTATAACATAAGACTGCAGCATCAATCCAGCAAATGGGATAAAAAAATTACTCGGGAAAAGGCCAATGGAAATAATTCGGTCTTTAAGGGCTTCAGAAAACCCCAGAGTGAAGCTGCCTGCCATAGTTCCAAAGTTGTGGAGCCACCACAGAGAAGGCCGTGTGATTCATTCACCCACCTTTCGGACCCAGCAGGTAGACATACCAAGAAGATGTTTGGCTTAGATCTCAGAAGATGGCAGGATGGCAGAAATGCAGATAGTCCAACAAAACAAACAAACAGCCCTTTAAATCAGGTCCAGAAAAGCACATGTAGTAAAATACAGGAGCTGCTGTGGCTGGTATTATTATTATTATTATTATTATTATTATTATTATTATTATTATTATTCTGTTTGCCCAAAATATGCAGAGAAATGAAAATAACAGAGAAGATATTGGTTGCACACAAGACCTACTGGGAAGACCTACTGGGAAGATTTGCTGAGATCATTAGGCCTGAGCTGTTTGGGTTTCTTTGAATAAAGAATTAACTTCACTGAAACAGTGGTTTTTTTTATTATTATTCCTGATCTTAACCTGACTGGCTCCTGACAGTGAACTGCTCAACAGCCTTATTCTTAGCATCAGTTTTAGTGTTTAACTGTTGCTTGTCATGATGAGGTTACAAAGTACAGTCATACCTTAGAAGTCACACAGCTTAGTTCCAGAACATTTTGGCTCCCGAACGTCGCAAACCCAGAAGTGACTGTTCCAGTTTGCAAACTATTTTTGGAAGTTGAACGTCCGACAGGGCTTCCTCGGCTTCCGATTGCCTTCGGGAACTTCCTGCAGCCAATCAGAAGTCGTGCTTTGGTTTTCAAACGTATCGGAAGTCAAACGGACTTCCAGAACGGATTCCGTTCGACTTCCAGGATACAACTGTAATATATATCACCAGAAAGAAAAACCATGTCTTGATGCGCTGATAAATACTTGCAATACTTGTGTAATTATGTTGATAAAAACCATGTGAAAATATTGTGTTCATATCCTATAGTATTGCACATATTTTTGTTATATAGAAAGCCCTGCCTACAGACCTTTTGGCTGAAATGAGTTGGGTGTCTAGCAAATATTTATTAGCATCCCTCTTTGGGGTCTTCATTGGCAGTGGGGTGTGTGTGTGTGTGTGTGTGTGTGTGTGTGCTTCCTTGTTTTTTGTGTGAATACAATATGCCATGCACAAAGGGGACAACAAGACTTTCTATCCAAAACACTGGAGGGCTCCTGCCTCCATTGTGGCTGGGGCAGAGGCAAAATTGGGTGAAGCATCAATTGTCATTTTTACCTTTGTATAGTCTACACACACACCTCTCTAGCCCCCATTCAGGCAAGAAAGAATCAGAGTTCCAAGGGCACACGCCAGTCAATCAAAAACAGTCAAGGAACATACGAATTTGGACTGGTGAAAGGTGTGATGTGGGGAGAGGAGTGTGTCTGGTTGAGAAGGAGGTGTGATCTGGGGAGACTCCCAAGGGCTAAACAGAGAGGACTGGAGGGCCACATATTATAGCCTAGGCACATGGCATCAGTCAGGACCGTCTTTAGCACATGCGCCTCCAGGGTGCAAAGATCAGTCCAGTGCCCCCAAATTAACTTTTATTTAGCTTTTTTGGGGAAGGCAGTAGCCAAAGTTGTTAACCTTTTTACTCACCTGTAACAATGACGCAGCGGAAAACCCTGCTTTTGTTTCCTGACTCGTCGGGAATACTCATTCGCTCCATTGCTTTTCACTGCCACCGATCGAGAGGGACCGGTATACAGTAGGTATACATTTGGCGCCCCCCAGAATTCAGTGCCCGGGTGCCCTGCGCCCCTTGCACCCCCTGAGTAAAGACGGCCCTGGTATCAGTTGTAATAGTACGGTAATATTACCCTTTCGCATTTGGAAGCACTTTTTATTAAAAGGGTTGCGTCTAAAAGTGGCAAAAATGCTCATTTCTCCAGCTGAATGAAGTGGCTGTGTTGTCAAAAGTGCCCAGCATTTAATTAAATAGCTTTCTGAGACCATAGTCCTTTCGAAAACTTTGACTTTTCCCCCTGTTCTAACCACTTCGAAAGTGCTAATATTATTCATATGATCTTTGCTACCTATGAATAAATAATCATATATATGTGTATATATAAATATAGCAGCACTATGAGCTTTTGACCTCTGTCCACGATACATGAAACAGTACAGTATCAGCAGGTTTCCTGTAGAAACTGTGGATGTAATTCACTTGATGATCATGGGGAGAAGTTGTCCAAATCTTGCCATGTTTAAGGCACTAACGGTCACTTCACATCATGCAAGATGACATTGTCACTTACTTATTTATAGGGATCTTCTTGAGCATGCATAGTAAATGGAGAATTCCTGCTAAAATTAAAATTATATTACAACATCTGACATCTTAAAACTTTCCCACAAGAAGCTATATTTTGAAAGTTTTTAAGTAAAAAATAATGAGGCTTAGTCTTGGCCCAAACCACATACACCTGTCAATCAGCTGAGGGCTGGGTTCAAGGATTTAATGCTTTGTTTGCCAGCTCACGCGCGTGCGCACACACACACACACACAGCCAAAGTAAGCAGCCTCGTGTTTCTCCCCCATGCAGCCAATGCTTCCATAATCCTTCTTTCTTAAAAAAAAAAAAAATCCGGCCCCATCAGATGATTGGGAGAGAAAAAAGCTGTGTGTGGTTTTTTTAAAAAAGCATTGGCTGCATGGAGGAGGGGAAAAAAACTAAAACAGGAATGCTAGGCTGCTTGAAAGCCCTTTTGCAAAGTGCCTTCAGATACCTACCCCACACTTCTGTTTGAGACTCTGGAACCAAACTCAGAGCAAGCAATGCAATTCTTATCCCTCAGAGAAACAAGGCAAAGCATTACCGCCTAAGCCCTAAAAGTGTGCTAAACATTAAAATGCAAACAAATGTTTGCATTTTACTTCTCTTTTCTATTTTGGAACGCGTTTGTCAGTGTGTGGGCTGAAGTCAAGAGGTCATCATCACTGTTGTTTGTGTGTCAAAATCCTAAGTGCTAATACAGACATTTTACACTCCAAATATCAAAAAGCATTCAAAAGAGTGTTGTTGATGAACAGCCTTAATCATCTGTACATTATATTTTTATGATTCTGCCCTTTCCCATCTACCTGTAATAAGCACATTAGTTGGGGGGGGGCGGGAACGGACCATAATGGCATAAAAATAAAAAGATTGCTAAATGACCACTAGGCGCTCCTTGTTTATATGAAAAAGGACTGTAAGATAGGGATTTTAATCACCAATCAGAGTAGTTACTATTTTTACTTCTTTTGCAATGGAAAGTTATAAAAACAGAGCAAGAGAGAATTACAGATGGATTTAATTTCAAGTTCTCTTCTTTGTGAGTTTAAACTGAAGTACATTCCATTTGTGTCAAAATAATTAAGGTTGTGACCTGAAATTTTAATACAGGTTTCAGCCAGCAGTTTCCTATAATTTAACTTTGTAAGTAAATTCATGGCTGAAACCTTATACAGGTTTACCTGAAGTTCTGGCTTCTCAGTGGATATTATAGGATGGTGCTGTAAGATCCAGAAGATATTTCATGCTCATCAAAATAGTATTTCACCACACATTTTAGAATAGCAACCAACTACCAAAATATTTTTAAAAGGCTTTTCACCCAAGAATCACATATTATACAAAGAACAGTGTCAAGATATATCTGGCAGGGCAAAAAGCCCAGAATTAAATTTAAGATATTGACAGATGTAAAAGAAAGAGGAGGCTTTGCCCTGCCAGATTTAAAGTTATATTATGAAGCTTCTTGTCTTTGCTGGTTAAAAGAATGGATAAAATTAGAGAACACAGAATTGTTGGATTTAGAAGGATATGACAATAGATTTGGGTGGCATGCGTATTTATGGTGTGACAAGAACAGAGTGCACAAAGGTTTTGGAAATCATATTTTTAGAGGAACGTTAATTGAAGTGTGGAACAGGTACAAATATCTATTAGAGCCTAAAACTCCAATGTGGCTATCGCCATTGGAAATATTGAGTACGAAAGGGGTCAATATGACAGGGAACTGGGCCACATATGAAAATTTGATAATCAAAGAAGGAGATAAGTGGAATCTGAAACCATATGAAGAGGTTAAAGAAAAGGTGAATGTTTGGTTGCAATATTTCCAATTGAATGCAATGTTTAAAAAAGACATGCGAGAAAAAGGTTTCTTAGGGAAAAAATCGAGGTTTCAGCAAGAAATCTTGAATAGTGATGTAAAAATATTGTCAAAAATGTATAAACTATTACTTGAATGGCACACAAAAGATGAAGAAGTAAAAACGGTTATGATTCAATGGGCCAAAGATTTTGGTTACAATATACAATTAGAGGAGTGGATCAAACTTTGGAAAGAGGGAATGAAATTCACCACATGTACTACGATAAAGGAAAATGTTATGAAAATGATATACAGATGGTATATAACTCCTGTGAAACTTGGAAAGATGTTTAAAGTTAGTAATAAATGTTGGAAGTGTCAAGAGAAAGAAGGGACATTTTATCACACGTGGTGGGAATGTAAGAAAGTGAAATGCTTTTGGGAAATGATTTATAATGAGATGAAAAAAAATGTTGAGATACACTTTTGTAAAGAAACCAGAAGCATTTTTACTTGGTATAGTAGGGAATGATGTTGGAAAGAAAGATGTGAAGTTATTTAGATATGCAGTAACAGCAGCCAGAATTTTGTTGGCCCAAAGGTGGAAACAGGAAGAAATGCCAACGAGGGAAGAATGGAGAATGAAATTGATGGAGTACGCAGAAATGGACAAATTAACTGGGAAAATTCGAAACCAACGCGATCAGAGATTCACCGAGGACTGGAACAAATTTACAGAGTATATGAAAACTGTGTGTGATCAGGAAATAACGCTTGTTGGATTTCAAGAAGCTTTGTGAAAAAATAAACTGGAATGTCGCTTAAAAGAGATGATAAAATAGGGAATGTCAAAGTGCAACATAAATGTATGAAATGTGAGAAGTTGTGATAAGTATGAAAATTGTCAGATAGGCTGATGGAAGTCAAAAAGAATGTATAAGTTAAATTGGATGTTAAATTATAAATGAACCGGTTATTGGAAATTTGAATAAAAATTAATTTCAAAAAAAAAAAAAAAGAATCACATATTATACACAAGGTATGAGAGACAATTTTGTTCTGGTAGTGAATCTGACCAGTCGCTGTTTAGTTAACCTTAAACTCCCCTTTCCAGCACTTTCAAAAGAATGGGTTACTTTTTAATAGAATGCCACCTCAGAATTTCCTCGCTTTCATCCTCCTTTCTTTCTTTCTTTCTTTCTTTCTAAAAAGGAAAAATAGTTTGTAAGGATTTTAGCTGGAGTCTTCAGCAACAATCTTTCAACCTGTGTTAGGTTCAATACACTCCCCCCTTTAAACCTAGGATTAGAGTAATATGCTTTGGAAGAAGAAATATGGCTTCGGTTAAGAGCTGGATTTACACTGAGCTGGATTTACACTGATGCCTACCCAGACACGTAAAGAAAAAATGTAAGCATACATTGTATTTAAAAGTAAAATAGCTGTGGTCTGAAGTCAGCATGTACCGTGTTCACCAGAACCTAATGCTCCATGGGAATGCTGCTCAAGGAACGAGGTCAAAAGCGGATGTCACAAATAAATGATATTTAAAGAATTCCAGAGCTGTCCAGCTCTGCAACTACAAGAGGGATGTGCTTGTAAAAAACAGAGTTGGTATCTGCTTTCCCATGAGCCTCTCCATGCTAGCTAATATATATTTCAAGATCTTACTAGTATTAAAGTGCATTGCCAACCAAAGGCCTCAGGCAGTGGTGGCCAAACTTGACCCTCCACCTGTTTTGGACTACAGTTCCCATCATCCCTGACCACTGGTCGTGTTAGCTAGGGATGATGGGAGTTGTAGTCCCAAAACAGCTGGAGGGCCAAGTTTGGCCACCACTGGACTCTCAGGGGAAGTGTTTCACAAGGAGAACTGTTGAGAGAAGACCGTGTACTTAGTGCCCACCAGTTTTAGCTGAGTCTCCAGCACTGATCTTAAAACACAAGAAGGCTCATATTGGCACAGTTGGACCTTCAGCTAATCTAGCCCCCAAATAGAGCAGCCTTTCACAAACTTGGAACTCCAGCTGTTTTTGGACTACACTTCCCGTCATCCTCAACCACTGGTCCTGCTAACGAGGGATGATGGGAGTTGTAGTCCCAAAAGACTACAGAGCCAGAGACTCAAGTTTCGGAAACCTCTGAGTTAGAGCTTTAAGAGCCAAGCAGTTTGAATTGGAAGCACACTGCCAACCAACGCCACTGCTACAGAATTGGTGTATTACTGTCACAAGTGCTGACAGGGAATTGCCGTGCCCCCACAGATCAAGAAGAGGCCGGAGGCTTGGAATACACTTGACTTTTTATTCACAGAAAGTAACACAGCGAGGTCTCCCCAGCTTCACTCCTTCAGCATGGAAATTGCAGGAATCTGAGCTCCTTTCCCCTCTAGTCTCTTACTCTGGGACCCTCCCCAACAGACAGAGACTGCGATGTGGGGGTGAGCTCCTCCTCTGGATCTGACTCACTCATTGTTCGGTGAGACATGGGGCTCTCCTAGAGCGGGGTGTGAGAGAAGGAGAAGCCAGCAGGACTGAGAGTGTCCTGCTGCGGGATGGCAAGTGTACCCTCTGATTCCTCCCTGTCTGTGTCTGTGCTCACACAGAGATGTTCAACCTCCAACCCTGCCCTGGAAGGCCCTTCTTCCTCTGAGCCTCCTTGATCACTACACCCTTCCAGCACCTCCCAACTTGACCGTTCCTCATTGTATGTGCTGGGCCCATGGGTAACCCGTGAAACGCGGTCCAGGACCAGACCAGAATCTGGAGGTTCTGCTAGGAGTCAGTCTGACAGGGCCAAGGCAGGATACAAGGCAGGAAACCAGGGAAGGACAGGTACAGGATCTCAGACAGGATCCAGCATACAGCACTGTTGCTCCCGCAACCTGATCCCCTGGTGACTCACCTCCCAGTTTCGACTGGAGCCGAGCACTCCTCCTGCAAGTACTTAGGCCTCTCCTTCTCTCAGACCTTAGTCTCTGCAGCTCGGGAGACGTTGGTGGGTTACTAGACCCATGGGCCACCTCAGCCTCCCCTGACCCAACTGGTAGTGGAGCAGCTGTAAGTGATGGCCCAGCTGAAGGCAACGAGGTAATCCCCGCATCTGGAGCCAGGGCAGGCTCAGGCCCCTGACTCAGCCCAGCTAGTGTTTGTTGCAGGGGAACCTGTGCAGACTGGGACTCTTCAGGATCAAGCCCCAGACTTGCTTCAGATGATGCCTGAGGCAAAGGATCCGGTGCAGACTGAGACTCCTCTGGTTCCGAGTCTGAGCCCAAGTCCCGGGTCATCACTTTGTACCACCACCAGGACTCAGGGTCCTCATCTTCTCCATCTTCCGTGGGGAGCTCCTGGGTGAGAGGCTCCCACAACTCCTCCTCATCCAGCCAGTCCCTGGCAAGTACCTTCTGACCATCTGGACCTAGCAAGCACATGAAAGCATCAGCTGCCATTTCTCAGTTTTCTTCAAAGGGAGCTTCACAAAGACTGTGTCATAATAATCTAACCTTGGTGTGACTAGTACAGGCATGGCCAAGGCTGTGGGTCAGCATCCTGGAGGTTGACACACCACCCTAAGCTGATGAAAGGCACTCCAGGCTACTGCCACCACTTGTATTTCCACAGAAGAACCCCCAGACTGCTAACCTGGTCTTTCGAGAAGAGTGCAATGTCATCTAGTCAAAAGTAAATGAGTCCAGCAAAGTTCTTCTTTTCCAACAGAAGAGTTAGGTGACTAAATTCTGTTCCATTGAAATAAATGCTTTATTTTGATTGGATCATGCCCTGTTTGAATATATAATGAAGGGAAGGGCATGGATACATAAGTCTCTGTACAGCCTTGTGTAATCCAGCTTGAAAAGTTATCATTACCTAGATGCATGATTGGTTCTTTTTTTAAAAAAAAAATTCACATTATATTATACTTCTGAAAGTTATCTTAAAAATCAGCTATAGAGTTGATAGGTGAACTGTACAACATGAATTTTCTTCTATTAGTATTTGACACGAGTCACCTTTCATCATCATTGATTTGTTCTTGAATTCTTGGAAAAGGGAAATGGAATAATTGATTTACCATCTATACTTTAAAATAACAGCTGCTTGCCTCTTCCTAATTTTAACTCTTAAACAACCATCACTTTCTTCCAAGTGTTTTTCACATAATATTTCTCCCTCAATTTTCTAAGAATTTCATCACCTCAATGAATCCCCCCCCCAAAAAAAAACATCCATTCTGGAAGAGTATGACTAAAGATTTTGAATTATGGTGCTGGAAGAGCCTCCTGAGAGTCCCATGGACTGCAAGAAGATCAAACCTATCCATTCTTAACGAAATCAGCCCTGAATGCTCACTGGAAGGACAGATCCTGAAGCTGAGACTCCAATACTTTGGCCACCTCATGAGAAGAGAAGACTCCCTGGAAAAGACCCTGATGTTGGGAAAGATTGAAGGCACAAGGAGAAGGGGATGATAGAGGACAAGAAGGTTGGACAGTGTTCTCGAAGCTACCAGCATGAGTTTGACCAAACAGCAGGAGGCAGTGGAAGACAGGAGTGCCTGGCGTGCTCTGGTCCATGGGGTCACGAAGAGTCGGACATGACTAAATGACTAAACAACAACATGACTAAAGATAAACATGGAATTTGGGATGATATTGTGAGGTACATATCTGTATAACTCAGGAGTGAGGAACTTCTGGCCCATTGGGCCAATTCATGCTCTCTAGGTGCCCCTCTCTGGCCAGCAGGACTTTCCACACCCCTCCATGGTTCTTCTCTGTATCATTCTTGAGTATTTTTGCTTGGCCGGGATGTGTGTAGACGAGGGATGTGTGTGTTTTGAGTGGAGAAAGTAACCAGTGGCTTTTGTGTATCTGGAATGTAGACTACCGCACAAAGGAAAGATTCACGTCAATTGAATCTTCCCCAGATTCTTTTGTTCTGTGGTTCCATCCACAACTGGCATGTGCCCCTTGATAGGTGTCCCTCGGGAGGAAGAGAGGTCCCCCACACATAGTGCAATCCCTCTAATGGTAAATACACTTTTGTTGCACATTTTTATATTATGTTTTCACCTTCAATGCAAGCCATTTGTGTGTAAAGGTTATAAAAAGGAAAGCTTGATAATTCAGTGAAAGTTCAGCACTGATATTAACTGTCAGGAACTGGCTGAATGAGGGAGCAGTGGTGGAATCCGCCTAAGAGCGTACCCCCCCCCCCAAAAAAAAAGCATAAAGGGAGAGGATTTGGATTCTGGATCTTGGCAGTGGGAAACTAGCCACATCCCAGAAGAGGAGGAGAGCTGGGAAGTACTGGAGCCTGGGAGCTTGGAGGATAGTGAAGAGGAGGAAACGGCACAGGGCAGAGACAAGCCGCCCTGACAGTTTCTATGCTGTCAGCCTGTAACCCCCAACCCCCAGAACAAGCTGTTTATTGCATGTTACTGAGTAGGGAGCCAAGCAGAAGCAGAGAGGATCCCTTGGGCTCACAGTAGACAGAGGGAGGGACCTGAAACGGATGGATAGGGAGTGAAGGGGAAGCTGCAAGCCAGTCCAGACAACTGCTTCATCTAGACAGGAGCAACCCTTAGAAGTCTCTGTGTGTTCTCTGTTCTGCTTCCTTAATCAAGAAACTAACTGTAAGTTAGACGGTGTTTCACTGTCTTTCTCTGATTTGCAAACGACCTGTTCTCCTTGTCGGCTTCCTGTCATTAAACAGATAAACCTCAGGTGCTTAGCTTAAAATCGCAATGAATGGAAGTTATTCTATTGGGCTGCGGTGCTCATTCTCCATGTTCAAGGCTAATTAAAAGCAAAACTGACTATAATTTTAAAGAAGTTGCTTTAAAGAAGTTGTAAGAAAGTCAGTGAAATGGCTTACCAACTGAAAGAGTTCCCAAGAAAAAATATTTGGAGGCAATATATAAAAATCTCACTTACATAGGTAAAATGATAACCAGCTCTTTGGCATTACCTTCCTATCTTGGGCATCTGACCTTAAGTAGAATTCTGCTTAAGTAGAACAAGTAGAATTATTGTCTGCCCAGCTGATTCTGTACTGCATTTTTATGTATGAATAATTGCCTAGTCTTCTCCTTGTACTGAAACATGCCAATAAAAGTTGTGGTGTTTTTATCTGTTGCTGTTGCTCAATAAGTGATTTCCCCATTGTGCAGTCATATGATTCCATTTGCCACTCTTAAGTTTCAATCAATAAAATTCTCTCAGGTTCCAGTCCCTCTTGTGCTAAATACAAAAGAGCCTAAGGACATGGGCTTTTATCGCAGCTGGCTTGACTGCACATTCATTTACAGATGGATCTTTTCATCATTTGACTGCATATTAGAGGAGTCATGCCGCAAAGGCAGTGTGAAAATAAATAAAGGTAGCCAAGGGAAATGAACCACCTAGCACTGCGAGGGAAATGGTTGCCATAGAGATGCATCCAGTAAACCAAAGATGGAGAACTTGTGGTCCTCCAGATATTGTGGGACTATGATGTTCACCATGCCCGACCATTAGCCTTGTTGATTGGGGCCGATGGGATCTGGACCTCAACAACATCTGGAAGGCCACAGTGATAATCCCTTGTGACAATGTATACAGTGGAATTTAGAAAGCTTCCTTATCAGGCCATCTAGCTTGGTATCATCTAAACCAGTGTTTCCCAAACTTGGGTCTCCAGCTGCTTTTGTACTACAATTCCCAGCATCTCTGACAACTGGTCTTGCTAGCTCAGGATAATGGGAGTTGTAGTCCAAAAACAGCTGGAGGCCCAAGTTTGGGAAACAATGATCTAAACTGCAACCAGCTCTCCAGGTGTTCAGGCAGAAGACCTTCTGAGCAATAGGTAGGTCGTCCCCAATCTGTTAGAATGCAAATTTTGGCAATGTGTCATGGAAAGGTGCTGCTTCTTTTTCAGGATTTTGTGAAATTCCCCGCGGCCGCTCCAATTGTTGAGCAGTAATTTCTTTGGACACTGCAACACACAAGTGTTGAAAAGCCTTTAAAAATGTTCTGTCTTCAGGACTGTTGATGAATGTCTCAAAAGTGGAAAGTAATCCAATTCAAAGTTTCATTTTTATATATATTTCTCACTCAATCTAACATATAATTGCATCAGGTTCTGAAACCCATTCTGTGCCGTGAGGGACGAAAAGAAGCAAATTGATTCTGGTTGCCGAATAATAAACAACTGGGAGAGCTTGAGGATGCCATGTGAAGCAACCCCCCTCCCCACCAAATGTCATCTGGTGAATTTTTTAAAAATAAAACTGTAATTACTCTGACAATGTCACAAAAAGAGCTGTGGGCTGTCAAGAAAATGCTGTTCACTACAAGTTGTAATTGATTGCAGAAACACCATACATCTCAGTAACAGCTTATTGACTCTTTTACGGACTTGAGATAAAGAGTATTACGGAGGCTTAAAGAAACAATGGCTATATGGACCCAACATGCTGAAGTGTGTACATTATCCTTCATGCACAGTGCTATCACTGTCTTAAAGATTTACTCATTTTAAAAGATGCTATCTGTATTCATTCAGTGTGGCATTTTCTATTTGGCAAAAATGATGTATGCCTGCAAGGGACTATTTCTCCTGCAAAGAAAACATTATCTGGAGAATGCCACTGAGCTTCCTAGAGATATTAAAATATCCCACTATAAAGCAAAAATTCAAATTGTCCTCAATGTACAGAAATACTTGCACGAACAAGCCTGATTTCCTTCCGTAACAATAACAGCAAGCCGAATAAATCCTGCAATAATGTCATAGGACAAAGGACACGCCGATAAATCATAATCCTCATTTGCAGTTGCAAAAGCTTCATGTGGTCAATTGCATTTCTCAGCCTCTTTCTGTTCATATAGCTGAAATTTACTCCTAAGTGTGGTAAAGTTCCAATGGCAGAGCAAGCCTTGCTAGGTGGTGGTTGGTGGTGATGTTATTTATATCCCACCCATCTGTGGGTGGAAAATATGCCAAATCATTTGTGATGGTGCAAACACACTGGGGTGGTTTTGATTGGAAATCAAGGAACTGGAAAAGCGAAAAGACTCCTACAATACAGTGGTACCTCGGCTTAAGAACTTAATTTGTTCTGGAGGTCCGTTCTTAACCTGAAACTGTTCTTAACCTGAGGTAATGGGGCTTTAGGTATTGTTTATTTGACAAACAACAAACAATGGAGCTTTAGGTAACTTTAGGTAATGGGGCCTCCCACTGCTGCCGCCGCGCCGCCGCCGCACAATTTCTGTTCTCATCCTGAAGCAAAGTTCTTAAGCCGAGGTACTATTTCTGGATTAGGGGAGTCTGTAACCTGAAGCGCCTGTAACCTGAAGCGCCTGTAACCTGAGGTACTACTGTTATCAAATGGCAGGTCCAAATAATAGAATATCTACAGTTGGCCACGATGACAGGGAGAATCAGAGGATATCCGACGCAGAGGGACATAAAGAATGGAAAATATTTAAAGGCTACTTCAAAAATAGCTGCAACAATAAAAATCTCCTCTCAGACCTTGACTGATTCTTGTAAGACGAATGTGATAAATAATCATGTACTTTGGAAAATAACTAGGAAGGCAAAATAATAGTATGATGCTATGTGTAAAACAGTCAAATTAAGTGATAGTACAATGGGTGTTCCACAGGGACTTGCCGATCGTATGGTCGGCGGTTCAAATCCCCGCAGTGGGGTGAGCTCCCGTCGTCCGGTCCCAGCTCCTGCCCACCTAGCAGTTCGAAAGCACCCCTAAGTGCAAGTAGATAAATAGGTACCGCTTTATAGCGGGAAGGTAAACAGCGTTTCCGTGCCCTGCGCTGGTGCTGGCTCGCCAGAGCAGCTTCGTCACACTGGCCACGTGACCCGGACGTGTCTTCGGACAGCGCTGGCTCCCAGCCTCTTAAGCGAGATGAGCACGCAACCCCAGAGTCGGTCACAACTGGCCTGCATGGGCAGGGGTACCTTTACCTTTTACAATGCGTGTAATTGAAAGTCAACTTTATTTTCTCTTAATTCTCTTTCTTTTCTTTTTTTTTACTTATTTCTTCTTTCTGTTCTGTAAATTAGTAATAGATAACAGTAATGATTGATGATGTATAGATTGTATAGTTGTGTTTTGTGGGATGTTGTGTAATTTAATGTTGTTTGTCAAATAAAGGTGTTGTTTTTTTTAAAGGAAATCAGTCGTGACTATCATGAATTTCAAGAACACCATCTATAAGAATCCAGTTTCAGTGTACCTACTGAAATATCCCAGAAGAATATTTGGGCATCTCCAGTATCCCTTTGAAAAATAACTTTGATGGCTTGTCAACAATGGAACTTGTTCTCCAAGACAATTCTGCACCTATAGCACTAGCTGTTTTTGCATGACCAAACCCTATCTTAATAAGTAATAATATGAATGAGTGATGTGTACCACATGCAGCCTTTTCCCTACCACTTCACACATTCCTTCCTGCAAGTGGCCGAACAAGCCTGGATCACACTCTTTTAACCATAGTTTCCTGTTACATTTCAAACTACAAACTATGGCTAATGGTTTACAAAGAATTCAGGATATAAACCCACAGCTTAAAACTGGTTTGCAAGTTCTTTGTAAGCCATAGTTGCTGGGTACACATGTAATGGGAAGTTAATCTGAATCCTGCCTTGTTCAGCTGCTTGCACAAAGGGAGAAGCGAAGCAACTTTTCGAAGGGGAAGTTATAAGTTGCTGCTTATTTTGAAATTATTTGGTTTTTGTGGTGTGGATGTCTTCTGATGTGTATTTAATGCATTTGGTCATTTGGTTTCATGGTAAGTTTGTGTAATTGTTGTAAGTTACTTTGTGTTTCTTTTTTTGTGGGAAGTGGCATATAAGTTTTTAAAAGAATGATATAAATAGTGATGCCTCCACATTCTGTCCCACCTCTGTCCACCCAGAATGCCTGATATATCTAAAAAGGAATGGCTTCACATTCACATCTCTATGTTCTACAGTGCTACATACTAGATCTGTTTTACACTCTCCTTCCTTCTCTCAGACTTTTCCATTCTACATTCTGTCTGAGCAGTTGGAAAGGTCAATTGGTGAATGTTGTAAGCATGTGAATACAAACTTGGTTCTTGAAAGAAAGAATTACCACAAAAGAACCCAAAGATTAATTAACACACATGAAGATAAGAAGCGAAACATTCATAGTAGTTCTAATTGCTATTTAATATCTGAATTACTTCGACAGAAGTGCTTTACTGGTTTGCCGCAAAAACTGAAACCAGCTAAAAAAGCTTGCGGGAAATCAGCTAATTGATGAGGCCTAGGTCAGTGGCAATTGATATCAATTTCATTCATCATCAGAAAATCTAAGAAGATAATTCTGCACATAGCAGATGATTTATTTTCTACAACTCATTTCACATTTCCTATGAAATGGTCTCAGGGTATGGTCTGAAAGCATATATGGCCACCATCTTGCTGCTACTAAGCAGGTTTGGGTCTAGCCAGTGCCTGGATGGGAATCACATGTATGCCAGGTTCCATAATAATGGCAAAATATAAATGAAATAATAATAATAATAATAATAATAATAATAATAATAATAATCGTAATCATAATAATAATAATAATAATAATAATAATAATAATAATGTCTTGCAGTTTTCTGTAAGTTTGGAGGACACAAACCCACTTGTCACCATGAAGTATTCCACAATACAGAAACTCAATACATAGCAGAGTAGCTGTTACAACATCTGGAAATGGAAGATCTATAACAATTGGGGGAATAAGGACAATTTTGGGAGAGCCTGGGACAGAGTTGTCATGTGTGTCCCCCATCCCCCGGCAGCTAAGAGGGTACAGATGTACTGGACCCACAACCCGCAGGGGTCCCAGATTCTGACCTTTCCTTCCACTTTTTTTTTTTTTTTTTTTTTTTGCAAAAGTAAGTCTGTAGCTCTTCTAGAAATAATGTTATAAAGCAAACTATGCATGTCCCCTTATAAGCAATTTCTGTGAGGTAATCCAGCCCATCTGCTCCTGTCTTTCAGTGTTTTTAGCCAATAAACAAAGTCAGAGATGTGACTGGTGAGCAATTAGCTTGGACTAGAGAGGGGAGAGAGACAGAAAAATTGGGTGGGGGGAGGCACAGGTTTTCACTCAATTTTTCCCAAAGCCCCTTTTTTTCCAGAAAAATTGAGAGAGAAAAAGTGTGTGGAATATTCAAATTATCTCAAACTGGTTTTTTTTATTTTTTTCCAGGAAAAATGGGGGGGACACCTGTTTCCCCCCCAATTTTTCCCCAGGCCCTCCCACCTCTAGCTTGTACACCAGGCAAAAGGAATTCCTTGTGGCCTAAAGAGCTGATGTTTTACCATCACCTCTTTGTTAGTAGTGGTTGGTGGGGCGGGGCAGCTGTGCTTACCTGACCTCCCATCACCAGTGCTGCTGCAGTTTACTGGAGGGAGAGAAGGAGGGGCAAATGCAAGTGCAAATATACGAGCAGGCATCAGCACAGCAGGAGCAATGGATTGGCTCCACTGGTGTATTTGCCCTGTCCCATCCTCACCACCAACTTGCGCCTTCCTCTCTCAGGAAGCCACAGTGACACAGGTGATGGGAGGTCTGTTAAGTGCCACCCCGGTATCCACTAATGCTTTTTAATGCATGTTCCCTTTTTTTGGCCAGTTTTCCAGTCCTTTGAATCTCGGTGACCTTCCCTTGTTTCCCCCTAGCAACCAGGATGCATCTTTCCTGCAGTCACTTGTCTGAGATCAGGTACTCCCTAGAAGCTATTTTCTGCAAATACTACTACAGTGGTGCCCCGCAAGACGAACGCCTCGCAAGACGGAAAACCCGCTAGACGAAAGGGTTTTCCGTTTTGGAGGCGCTTCGCAAAACGAATTTCCCTATGGGCTTGCTTCGCAAGACGAAAATGTCTTGCAAGTTCCTGCGGGGTTTTTTTCCTCCCCCCCTTTTTCTAAGCCGCTAAGCCGCTTATCAGCTGATCCGCTAAGCTGCTAAAAGCCTCTAAAAGCCGCTAAAAGCCGCTAATAGCGCTAATCCGCTAAGCCGTCAATGGGCTTGCTTCGCAAGATGAAAAAACTGCTAGATGAAAAGAATCGCGGAACAGATTCTTTTCATCTTACGAGGCACCACTGTACAAAATAAGTGCTGGCAGATGTCAACAAGTCCCCGTACTAATGGCAAATGCAAGAAGTACAAATTTCACAAGGATTTTTAGGCATGTCTCCTGCTGCACAGCACCTAAAGACCAAGCATCCATTAACAATTCACTGTATAACTAACTTACGGAACTATAATATCTATTTCTATTCAGAAGTAATTCCCTTTGGTTTTAATGGGGATTTCTTCCTGCATAGGCTTTTGAATGAATAAGAACTTTATTTGCGTTAGCCATCGGCTGTAGCAACAAAAGAGCATTACGATATACACAGAACAAAATAAAAGTCGATTATAATAAAACACAGCTTAGGATCCTGAATCAGCAGTCAAACAGTGGACCTTATTCTGATTGCCCCAGCTAAAACCCTTGCAACCTTTGCTGCCATCTGCTTTTGTTTCAGGGTGGCACTGAGGGGAAAACAGGATTCCTTTGTCTTTAACAGCTGTGTGGCAGGTAGAAATTCAAGGCTGGCAATTTGTTTTTGTTTGCTGCTCCTTTTTTGACCAGGGCGGGGGGAGGAAAGGGACTCCTATTTTGGGAACTACACTAGGCCTCCTAACCATCTTAATCTGGTCTTGTCATGAAAGGAAACTTTCAACTTCAATTGATTTTTCTACAATTCTGACATTACACCATGGCCCACACAGCTTGTTGTCTTGTTGGCTTGCTTTACCATATCCCCAAATAGCCCCTACCCTCTTGTGCCATCTTTAATTAATGTAACATTCAGCCTGTAAAAAAGTCGTACCAACCTTACTATTTCACAAGTTTGGGAGGGTGCTGATTATCCTGTCAGTGTTGTGGTTTATTTTATGTTATGCTAATGGACCAATGCGACTGCAAACACAACAATTCACTTGAAAGCTTTATTTTTCTTCTGGCCCTTTCCATTGCAAGATCGTGAAGGTTACCTAGCAAATTCACACTCTTGAAAGTCAATTTCTCTTGCAAGAGTTCACACTTGATAGACACAATAGCTAGGTGGCCTAACTGTTTATGCCACATAGAGGAACGCCTGCAGTTTTTAATGAGTGCTAGCTTGCTGATAGTTCCTTCAGGGTCCTAAGCTGCTTTCTGTTCATGATTCTCCCTGATCCAAGTCATTATTATTAGACCTCAGTTTCAGTGTTTTCATCTATATCAAGTATTTGAAAAGACAAATAAATGAAAACAGACAGTGGAAGAGTCCCAGTTTATAAAATGTTGAGTCATTATCAGAAGCAGTGTGGTTTTGGATCACATCTTTGAAGGATATAAGAATTTCCATCATTGTATATGAATTATGTCATAGAGCAGGGATAGTCAATGTGGTAGCTTTCTAGTCTTCTCATCCTTGGTCATTGGCCATGCTGCTTGAGGCACAATCAGTGCACAAATGGAGGCATGGATGGAATGCCCTTCACCAGCAAAGGTGGCTCGCTTCAGACTCAGCCATGTGAACCCTACCAGTAGAGAGGTCCAAACAAGCCATCTTTGTGTTTCTATACAAATAAATTAGAAACACTTACCTCCTTGGAACAGATTTAAGTTTTGCTGACTGACTCTTTTTGCTGCTCTATGGAAAAACACATGAATGTGACCTTTGAAGTGTTTGTCTTTAAATTCTTTGGATGCTAAGGGAAGTGAGGAAACTTGGAAGCAATTTAGAAGGGGATATTTTAAAGGTCTAACATCCTATATTTCCTTGCTTTACTTTGTTGCAGAGTATTTGCCCCAAACCTGGATCTAGGCATCCAGGGAATTATCATACCATACCTAGTATTTTTAGTCTTGAACCAAATTAACCAATATGTACATTCTTGCAAACACCTTCATTTTTTTGCCAGTGTTCATGACTCTTAAATATATGCCAATGACATTCACATAGATCAGCCTCAAAGAACTAGACATAACCCAGCCTGAATGTGGCTTGTTGTTCTTTAGTCGTTTAGTCATGTCCGACTCTTCGTGACCCCATGGACTAGAGCACGCCAGGCACTCCTGTCTTCCACTGACACCCGCAGTTTGGTCAAACTCATGCTGGTAGCTTCGAGAACACTGTCCAACCATCTTGTCCTCTATCATCCCCTTCTCCTTGTACCCTCAATTTTCCCAACATCAGGGTCTTTTCCAAGGAGTCTTCTCTTCTCATGAGGTAGCCAAAATACTGGAGCCTCAGCTTCATGATCTGTCCTTCCAGTGAGCACTCAGGGCTGATTTCCTTAAGAATGGATAGGCTTGATCTTCTTGCAGTCCATGGGACTCTCAAGAGTCTCCTCCAGCACCATAATTCAAAAGCATCAATTCTTCGGTGATCAGCCTTCTTTATGGTCCAGCTCTCACTTCCATACATCACTACTGGGAAAACCATAGCTTTAACTATACGGACCTTTGTTGGCAAGGTGATGTCTCTGCTTTTTAAGATGCTGTCTAGGTTTGCCATCGCCTTTCTCCCAAGAAGCAGGCGTCTTTTAATTTTGTGACTGCTGTCACCATCTGCAGTGATCATGGAGCCCAAGAAAGTAAAATCTCTCACTGCCTCCATTTCTTCCCCTTCTATTTGCCAGGAGGTGATGGGACCAGTGGCCATGATCTTAGTGATCTTGAATGTGGCTAGGGTTGCCATATTTCTAAAAACCAGGATACCTTGAAACTTGTTGAGCTTTTTAAAGTAAACTCTACAAGAATTTTTTAGCTTGGGAGCTTTTGGGGGCATTTTCGGCACAATTTAACCCCCGTTGCCAGTTTTCCAGGACATTTGCCCTATTTCCAAAAAATAATCCAGGACAGCATTTTCTGAGGTGAATTCCATGACGTATGACAGCCCTAAATGTGGCAGAAGAGTGGGGCAGCTTTTCACCACAATCCATATAATCTGGGCGCTTTGGGTGTCTTTCTCTGTTGGCTTTCCTTACAGCCTCTGGGTTTAGCTGTTTCCTCAGTAAACACCTGCTTCCAGAAATGTCCCAGCTACCTTCCTTTTTATCAAAAATGTTGTTATCTTCTCCACAACCTTTTTTCTTCCCCACAAGTTTTATTTCTCCATCAGGGATGGGGAACCTGTGTTTCTCTAGACGTTGCTGGACTATAATTTACATCATCTCTGGCCATTAGTCATGCTGGCTGGGGCTGATGGAAGTTGGAGTCTAATAACATTTAGAGGACCACAGATTCTCCCTCCTTGTTCTACATGCACTTTGTTAAGAATGAAAAAATATAACCAAAGATAATTGCTAATAAATAAGCAAATGGCACAGATTTTATAAAAATGACTCAACTGGAACTTTAAATGCAAAATCTTTTAGCAGGATATTATTAAAATTCCAGTGATGAATACTGATACAGCAGCAAATTACAGATGTCTACAGTAAGGATAGCACTCTGTGTTCCTACTTAATTTTTTGTTAGCACAAAGTAAGTCTTTGTTTGTTTTAGTGAAACAAAAGCCAGACTATACTCTTATGTCTATTAACACCAAACGTCCAGAGTATAATGAAAAGCTAATGATTGCACTGAAGTATGCTCTTTTATATATATATAAAAATAAGTAAATATCCAAAAGAGAGAAAAAATAATCTTTGGGTAAAATGTACTTTAGATATGCTTTTAATCTATTATGTGCACTAGCGATGGATAGACAAATCTGTCAGTTTTGGTTTTCTCAGTTTCCAATTTTTCCATAGTGAAGTCAGTTCTCCACACTCCCATAGCAATTTGTGATTATTATTTATAAAAGTCAGCATTTTAGTATCAGCATTTAATCCTATTACACATATTTTTGTATGCCGTTTTGACTAAAAAGCACCTCTGTGCAAGTAATATTTCCTAATATAAATATTTTATGTGCTTATGAAACTGCCCCCATATGTTCGCAGGAGGGTTCTTCCCACATCAGGGAACCAGTTAGTTATGAAGCATTATCCCTCATGCAGGTGGCCAGTTGTAAGAAATATTCACCGTATGAAATTTACAAAGTAAATTTTTTTCATAAACAGCTCCCGCATGTATCCATTTCCCCCCAGTCTGGTCCTGGGTGACTAAGACTAAGCTGGTTCAGGCTGGCGTTTGGTGTTTGTCTTCTTGTTGTTTTTTAATATTTACTGTATGCATATATTTTTAAGCCACTTCTTAGATGCCCCCGGTGTTCAGGAAAGGTCAGGAAATGAAATTTAAAGACACCACAAATGAGAATGACAAACCTAGTTAGATGTTGCAATTTGTGTTCAAGAAAGGAATTGTCATGCTCCAGTTAATTAAGTGGATTAAGAGGCTCAACACCTACTTATGTTTTCATTATAAACATTTGTCTAGCTGGATTTGACAGAACAGGTTTCAGACTGCAAACAGGCATCAGACACACAGATCAAGACTGAATTCATTACATGCTAAAACCTTTCTTGAGGAAAGGAGTTTATTTAGTGATATGCACCTTCTTGGGCAAAGTTCCATTCCTAAATTGGGACATAGCTGGCTCTTCCTACTATCATAGCTAATGTGGATTTCCAGCACTGGAACCTGATAAATACATTTTGGGTTGGTTTGTAGAGCTTTCCTACAGTTGAGGAAAGAGTGAGGGTACTCACTTGAAGTTATAGATTTTCCAGCAGAACAAGCATTTAAATTCTGATCCCTAGGCTTTGCATTTGTTCCGCGAAGAGAACGAAAAAGAAAATGAAAGAATCAAAGATGACGGAGTCATTTCTGAGAAGGGCCTGCATTACATTTATGCTGAGTGCAGAATTAAGCAGCAAGAGGGCAAGGGAATAACGTTTCATTTAACCTCTGGTTATTAATTCTGCTTTTGGGGAATCAAAAGCAGTATTTGATAGCTCAGACAGCTGTTCTGCTAAGAAGCACATTTTTGTTTAACCTTTGTTGACTATAAGCTGCTCCAGGGCAAGGGAAATGTTGCTTGGTTACCCGGAATAGCTGCAGGACACGAAAGCGGTGTTTTCTTGTAGTTTTTTTTTTAAAAAAAAATGTTGAATAATGCTTTACTCTTTGCACATATTGCTTGCACATAGTATTCTGTCAAAGAAAGGAAGACAGAGAAATGTTAAGGAAAACTGATAGTAAAAAAACCCAAAACACTACAGAAAGACAAGGAAGAAGACAGGAATAAAATGACATTCAGAAAGCCCACCTCATGGAATCTTTTGTGGGGGGACAGATTTGATATGAGGTTTGTAGGCTCTTCTTCTCCCTCTGATGCACTACCCTTGCAAGTAGGTTTAGAGTTCTGGGTGAAGGAGAAGCGTTCCTTCCTGTTTCCTAAACACCAAGATGTTCTTGCACTGGTGCTGTTTCAGAGGGAGAAGAGGGTCCTTTTGTAGCATGGGATTTTCCTCCTCAGCATTGTGATGGGGAGGAAAGTCATTTTGCTCCTCTGCTGAGCAGAAGTAGAATAGTGGGACAAGACTGATTGAATATCTTTGTGGAAAGCATGTGATTTGCATATGTTTGTCCTCACACTGTCTACTTTTGCCATGCCCTCTGTTAACATGGGGTCCTTGAGGGATTGTCCAACCATCATTGTGGCCATCTGGCTGAAGAAAGTTAGCCACCGCAGTATACCTGAAGGAGCATCTCCACCCACATCGTTCTGCCCAGACACTGAGGTCCAGCGCCAAGGGCCTTCTGGCAGTTCCCTCACTGCAAGAAGCCAAGTTACAGAGAACCAGGCAGAGGGCCTTCTCGGTAGTGGCACCTGCCCTGTGGAACGCCCTCCCACCAGATGTCAAAGAGAACAACAACTACCAGACTTTTAGAAGACATCTGAAGGCAGCCCTGTTTAGGGAAGCTTTTAATGTTTGATGTATTACTGTATTTTAATATTTTGTTGGAAGCCACCCAGAGTGGCTGGGGAAGCCCAGCCAGATGGGCGGAGCCTAATTAATAAATTATTATTATTATTATTTTCTAATTTCTCTCTTTTCCTTTCTTTTTATTTGTTTCGAAGAGCAAAAGACACACCTGCATGTTTCAAAATAGCTTTTCTCTCCATGCCATCTCATCTGCACCTTGGGAATTTTATACTTTGAGACCTGCTGGAGGTATTTGTTAAGGATTAGTTCAACTTTGCAAAGTGCACCCAGTCCCCAAACCATGATCAAATTCTGCTTTGCGTTTTCGGATTGCAGACAAATCTTTGTGGCTGTGAACATTGGTCCACTGTAAGCAAAGGTTGAGCACTGGGAAATGGGTGCATGATTCCATGGAATGAAGTAGCATCTGAATATAAGAATATTTATGGCCCAGGTTTCCACTATGGTCTTAGCCTGTGTGGCTAACAAATAGAAAAACAAAACAATATCAAATAATTGAATAAAAAATAGACATTTGATTGATACCCTTTCTGTATTTTCTGTTCTCTTATGCTTTCTGTTTCCTCGTGCTGTTTGTTTGTTGCACATTGTGCAGAACTGATACCAAAGCAGAGCCAGATACACAAACCATCTGCGTCTTGAATCTAGGCTTGCACAATCATTTATTTTTACTTATTTAGAAAAAAAGCTACACTGCTTATAATCAATATTTAAGTGATATACAGGGAAAGACAATAAAACCACATGCATAAGACTCACATGTATAAAAAGCTCATGTATAAAATAAGGAAAATAGCTCAAAATTATAGGCATGGTATATTGGGTTGCCTATATAAAATGTTGAGTTTTTTTAAATAAAAAATATTGTTTTACACTGCAATCTTATACATTTTTACTATGGAGTAAGACTAAAATCCCAAGCCTGCTAACTAGGAGTAAGCACCATTGAATCCAATTGGACTTACTTCTGAGTAGGCATGGTTATGATTGTGCTAGCCTCAAAAGTTTTAAGCATTTTTATAATTTGTGGGGAAGAATGTTTGAAAGCATATATATATATATATATATATATATATATATATATATATATATACACACACACACACACATACATACATACACCATATTTTTCGCTCCAAAAGACGCACCCAACCATAAGACGCACCTAGTTTTAGAGGAGGAGAACAGGAAAAAATAAATTCTTTCCCTCTCTGCTCAGCGCCTCTCCAGCAAAGCGGGAGGAGAAATGGAAGGGGCTCCATTTCTCCTCCCGTTTCGCTGAAGGGGTACTGCGCAGAGAGGGGAAGCTGTGTAACGTCTCTCCAGTGAAGTGAAGCCAGGAGAGCAAGAGGGATTGATCCCTCTTGCTCTCCTGGTTTCAGCAAAAGCAACACAAAGCCTCCTGAGCGCAACGGGAGTGCTCCAGCTGCGCTCAGGAGGCTTTGGGCAGCTATCCCTGAAGCCAGGAGAGCATGAGAGATTGGTGCGCACCGATCCCTCTTGCTCTCCTGGCTTCAGCGAAAGCTGCGCAGCCTGCATTCGCTTCAGAAGACACACACACACTTTCCCTTACTTTTTAGGAAGGGAAAAGTGCGTCTTATAGAGCAAAAAATACGGTATGTAGAACTAGCTCTTCACTTTTTCGGTTGTACCCTTTTCGATATGGTTCTAAAAATACATTGAAATATTATCCTTTTGTTCTTTGTACAGGCTGAAGAACAAAATGGAAAAAGAAAGCACAAGAAACCTCTATGATCAAGCTCGCCTTCATGGTCATGAAAATCAAGATATTTCTAGAAGAAACGCTCTGCAGAAGACACTTTCAAGTGAGGTGTTTGAGGCTATGAAGACCAGGAAATCTAATGAGACCAGCGATCACTATGACAGTGGAAAATCATCACATAATATCTCCTCTCCATAATCATGTGATAAAAGTGGCCCAGCAAAAGCATTCTCTTTGTGGTAAGTTTGCAGATTATCAGGTCTGGAATTATTATTTTTTGCTTTGAAGCTTTGGGAAAGGATGGGGGAACTCAATGTGACCTTCTACCTGAAGGTCAGATTCCTTGGTGAGCAGCCTTGGGTGGAGTGGGCAGGGGGTCACACATCAATGAAGTTTATTGTGCGGTTGACATGTCAAATAATTTGACCCTTATGCATATCATGTATTGCACCTTATGTATCATGTACTGTTTTGTATGATCTAGTATTAAACATTGTTTGTTATCCTTAATTACATTTGCGTGTCGAGGTTCCCCAGGTCCACCCCAATAACTCACACATCACACAGAAATTTTTGTTTAAGATTTTTGGCATAATTTTGGCCACAACTTTATTAAAATACAAATTTGTGAGTGGTTGCGTAGGCATTGGTTGCGACTATCTGCCCCCACCATGGGGGACAGACTGACATTCCGCACGATGCAAAAGTCAGAATGGGGGAATACACTTGGGGGTTACGCGGAGCAGGGAACCTGCCCTCACCCCAAATGCAACCAGGAGCTCATTGCTATGGCCCGAGCCCCCTTGACAGAGTGGACAAGCAATAGTTAGCTCCCAATTCCTTTAACAGAATCGCTTGCAGCAGCAGCATTAGAGGGGCAGGCACAGCCAATCCATGCCCCTCAACCAACCAAACCATAACCAATGCCTAACCGCGAACCTTACAAGTTGTGACGATTTGCTACGCAGTAGGCAAAAACCAAATGGCCCCAGCCAAGCAGCCAGATGGACAAAATTCCTACCAGGCCCCCGCTCCAAAGCAGACGACCCCATGGCAGGCATAGCAAGGTGAAAGCGAACAACCCTATTCTAGGGAGGGAGGGATGGGCAATCCAATGCATGGGCGAAAAGAGGAAGCCCTAGCCTCGTGCAAGGAGTTTTACTATTTCTGGCTGTCAATCAATAAATGGCAACATTAACTTCTTCCCAACAACAAGGGAAGCCCCAATCACATCAGTGGCCAACGATCAATTAGCCCGCCCCCCAACTTTGGAGTGTCCTGGCAGCCCCCACTGCAACACGTGCTCTCCATGAAGGAGAACACGCTTTCTGCAACCCTTAACTTTTCGTATTGCATGGACATTGTGTTTTGTATTGGTATTATGCTGCTTTCGTTACTGTATTGTAAACTGCTCCATTGCCTTCTGACAAAAGGCAGTATATGCATTTCTTAAATAACTAAATACGGAAAGCTCTGTTGGGAAACTGTGTATGTGCAGCTACTCACATAGAGTCAATTAAGATTTGGCAGACAGCCAGAAGGCAATCTGAAGTAGTAAGTCTGCCTGGTGATAACAGAGACATGGAGACCGCTCCCTGATTGGTCAAGCTCTCTCAAGGGAGTGATAATTAATGGCCTACTAACTGGAATGTGTTAGTTCAGTATTTCAGTGTTCAGAGTTCTGTGTCAGTGTAGGAGTTGTGAGTCATATCAGAGAGAGCTAGCATAAGATTCTGTGTTCTGTTCCTGTAAATAGTTCACTGTATATACGGTAATAAACACCTAACTACAAGTTCCTGGTTCCTGCTTCATCTATCCTGTCTGCAGCCAAGTCGCCAATTGCTTTCGTGCATTCTGCGTTTACTCTGCTAGGTCTGGCTAAGGTCCTGTAACTAGTCAGAAAGTTGCGAAACACCAAATAGGTTTTACCAATAAGCTTGGTGCCTCTTCTCTCTCTTTCCTTGAATTTCTCAGCTTGTCTCTTCTGCTGGTCCATTTTTACTTCTGCGCCTTTTCCTTTGCATTCTGTAATAATCTCAGTGATCGATAACACAATAATACATATTTAGCCATGTGAGTCAGAGAGAGATCCATTACCAATTAATGAGGGAGCGCAAGCGGTGACTCAACAGAGTTCCCTTTGCTCCTATTTACTATTATGTAACTATTTTGCATCTTATTGCCTAGTTAGATATTCACTGAAATAACTGCCGAATGCTCACTCGATACGATCCAGCTTTTGTTATACAGCTAATATCTTCATTACTTTTAATAGTTTCTGTGAAGAATTCCCATTTTCATACGAGGGGATCTTAATCTGAGGTGGCACATATTTTATGGTGATGATTCCAAGGGTGAGGTACTTAAATAGACAATTGTGCTGCTGAAAGATAGTAATAAAAACAGACGTGCTTTCCAGTTCTTAAGCAGTTTTGTGAAGTTTTAAGAAAGCACACATAAATATTAAAAAGGCCTCTTCCTAGACAAGGTTTAAATATTAATGATTTTATTAAATTCTTTTTCCCTACCCTGGGGCAGATCTTGAAGATTAGGCAATACTGGAAAGTTATTATATTTTCCTGCCCACCCAAAACAAGCAGATCTTTGAAGTAGTTTTTTTTTTTTTTTTTAATGTGGTAAGAGTATAAGCTTGGAAATGATAAGCCTCCGATTGACATTCTGACTCAGCCCTGAAGTAACTCTGATATTAGGCAAGCTACTTGCTTCACAGCTCTAACTCTGCAATTTGAATAAAATAATAGAGACCTTCCATGTGAAACACTTTGAACACACTAAAGAATTATACGCAGTACACTAAGCATTTCTGATACCCAGACATGGAAGGGTTCTAGGCTACCAAACTATTGAGTAATAGCCCTAATGCCCAGTCTGGTGTAGTGCAGGGCTAGCATAGTTTAGTGATTAGAGCATTAGATTAGGACCTGGGAGACAAGGGTTCAAATCCACATTCAGGCATGAAGCTCACACACTCTCAGCCTAACCTGCCTCACTGGAGTGCTGCGAGAGAGAAATGGTGAAATGGAAATATATGTCACCTTGAAGGAAAAGAAGGGGTAACTAAAAATAACGGCATGATTTCAATGTGCACCCTCCCCCTCTGCCAGCGAGACCTAAACACACATCAGTCTCTCCAAGTGTCCCTGTTTCCTCCAATTTCAAAGTGCAGTTTTCCAGTCAAATACTGTGTGGATAAAATGCACATTCCAGGGCAAACTATGCATAGAAATGCATATATTGGTGAGACTAATGTACAAAAATGCAGAATAGACTTTTAAAAATGATTTATTATTACTGTCCCGGCCACCCTGTGATGATTAAGGAGGAAAGGCAGGATCTAAACTGAATAAAGAAATTAATAAAATAACATTAAGGAAAATTGCTTGGCAGAAATGTAAATTTGACAAGCTTGCATACAAAAATGTTTCTCTTAGGTGAAATTTGCAGTCAAATGCTGGTGAATTTTATTGAGGACTTTTTTAAACACACACACACACACACACACACACACACACACACACACTGATGTGGAAATGCGAAGACTGGAAAACTTAAGCCTGGAAAAGCGAGAAATTGAGAGAAACCAAAATTGACATGTTTACCCATCCATCTGGGAGTCAGCCCCCTTGAACTCAATGTAACTTACTTCTGAGTAGACAGGTAAAGGATTGCTCTGCAAGTCAAGCCACACGATGGGAGATTGCCTTCATTATCAGAAAGTTCACAGGTCTTCACGCATCAGTACCAAGCAACACATTGATTTTCTGATGAAAGGATGTCAAAAGATTTCAAGGATATGAGCAAGATACTGTAATTTTGGCATCTCATAATCCATTCCATCCATATTCTCCTGACGGATGTTAATATATTCAGTGAAACAACAGATAGCCAGCACAGTTTGAATGCTGATGAAGCTGAGGAGATGGGAGGAAGAATACAGGTCAAAATAACAGGCAAATTGAAATCTCGACACAAATACAAAATTCAGGAACAAAACAAAGAACTTTAAAACAAATTAAGTCACCAAAGTCTGAACATTTCAAAACAAGCAAACAAACATTGGAAGCCCAATGAATTCACGTTCCTTACAGAAAGCCACAAGGATTTCAGAAAGAGCAAGAGTGAGTTTTTGGGGAGCAGTTCTTCTTTATAAAGGTCATAGACCAAGGGGTGAATGGGGCAAAGCAGAAAAGGAAGGGTAAAAGGAAAGCTAAATATTGTATGCCTAGTTTGGTGGAATTCCCTCCCACCTGAGATCAGACAAGCCACCTCCCTGTTGAATTTCAGGTGCTTGGTGGCAATTTTTCTTATTTCAGCAGCCATTTAAAGTAAGATTTCTGATTTTATGATTAATGCTAATTGATTCTCTCTTTATTAGGTCTTTTGCAATCTTGCTGTACACCACGTAGAGACTATGTTGCTAAGCAGTATGAGCATAAATACAAATACACTCAAGAAATGACTTCTCCTTAAATACAGATGAGCAAAAATCATATCCAATTTTCAGTTATGAGCTGTGCATCCCCCCCTCCAATCCTGTTGGCTGCTACACGCTACGTGAAGGAAGATAATTACTATTATGTATGAATAACACATGACATGACTGTTTATACTCATAAGCAGAATATAGTTTCTGTGTTTCATTTATAGAAACTGATATAGTGTACAGATTTTTAAATTTTGTTTTCCACTTAACATACTGCTGAAGTACATACCTGGCAGCTGAACAGACTGCACCCTTAAAACACTCTTACACCACTTTAACAGTCATGGATTCCCCCCCCCCATATATACAGTGAAGGGTGCTGGGAACTATAGCTCTGGGGGGGTGTATCCTAACAACTCTCATATATATATATACACACACACACACACACACACACACACACACACACATACAGTGGTGCCTCGCAAGACGAAAAGAATCCGTTCCGCGAGTCTCTTCGTCTAGCGTTTTTTTCATCTTGCGAAGCAAGCCAATTGACGGCTTATCGGATTAGCGCTATTAGCGGCTTTTAGCGGCTTAGCGGCTTATCGGATCAGCTGATAAGCGGCTTAGTGGCTTAGAAAAAGAGGGGGGAAAGAAAAAAACTGCAGGAACTCGCAAGACATTTTCATCTTGCGAAGCAAGCCCATAGGGAAATTCGTTTTGTGGGTTTTCCGTCTAGCGGGTTTTCCATCTTGCTAGGCATTCGTCTTGCGGGGCACCACTGTATATATATTAAAAAATATAAACTTACAACAAAATCACTTAAAATCCATATAACGAGATTACTCTGAATCACATGACTCCCTCCCCTCCATGGGTCCAGGTGTCAATATTTACATCTGCATATCAGTTCTCCTAACAACTCTCGCACCCTTAACAAACCATGGTTCTTGGGATTCTTTGGGAGAAAGCCGTGACTGCTAAATGTGGTATAAGAGAGCTTTCAATTATTGGTGTGGATGCGTACTCTGCCACTGAGAAATATGCAGCAAATGTATGTTAACAATTATTTATTGTGATGCATAGAACACATAAACTGGCTGATGGCTAGTTACAGTTACAGTGGTACCTCTAGTTACAAACTTAATTCGTTCCAGAGGCCCGTTCTTAACCTGAAACTGTTCTTAACTACAGTGGACACTCAGGTTGCGAATGTGATCCGTGCAGGATGCACGTTCACAACCTGCAGCGTTCGCAACCCGCAGCTGCGTGTCTTTGCACGCACGGGTTGCGATTCGGCACTTCTGTGAATGCACAAAGCGCAATTTAGCGCTTCTGAGCATGCGCGACCGCCCAAACCCAGAAGTAACCCATTCTGGTACGCAACCTGAAGCGTCTGTAACCCGAGGTATGACTGTAGAGGCATGCTTTCGCTAATGGGGCCTCTTGCTGCTGCTGCGCCGCCGGCACACGATTTCTGTTCTCATCCTGGGGCAAAATTCTCAACTTGAGGTAACTCTTCCAGGTTAGTGGAGTTTGTAACCTGAGGCATTTGTAACTCGAGGTACCACTGTAATTGAATGCTAACCTTCTTCACCACACAAATTGAAAGCTCCTCTGCTCCCCACCACCACCCGGGTTTAGCTGTCACCCTGTAGCACCCTCAGGCTCTCCCTCTTGCCAGACAACTCTGTTGTTCCCCTGACAATCCCTGAAGCACAACATTCTGGCTTTCTACATGCTGACGTGAAAAAACCCAAAACAAAACATTTTTTTAATATATTCTTGCCAAAAGCAAAGGTGAGGTAAGTGTCCCTGTGGAGACCCACAGTTGAAAACACTCCACAAATGCAGCTCTACATACTTAATGGGACAATATAACAAGTATTCTCTAAATCAGGATGTTTTCTTTTTCTTCTGGTACAGGAGCAAAAGTAGTTTTGTCTCAAGCTTTGCTGACTTGCTAAGCCCTGAAGGGGATCATCCTTGTCAATCTTTGTGTGGGCAAAGACTTCTCGAATGCAGGAAACTCACAATGAGGTCCCAATAGGCTGTTAGTAGTATCTTGGGAGGAAAAGATAACAGAGGTAGGGGGAGAGGGAAAGGAAGAGGTATCGGTTACAAGTTTGGTGAAGCGGATGAAAATACAAAATATGAGAACAGAAGGGCAGAGGAAATATAGCAGTGAAACAATAAAAAGCAGCTGGGGGATTTCAAGGTGAAATACCAGTGTGAGGTAGTGGTTAGAGTGTTGACTAGGACCTGGGAGACTAGGGTTCAAATCCCCACTCAGCCATGAAACTGACTGGGTGACCTTGGGATAATCTCTCTCTCTCTCTCTCTCTCTCAACCTAACCTACCACACAGGGCTGTTATTAGGAAAAGATGTGGAGGGGGAGAGCCTTGAATTTGGAAGGATCAAAACTTTGAAAAATGGTGGGATAAGTGTTTTATACATACATAAAAGCCAGGAGTCGTGTGAGGTAACATAGATTAAAAAGAGCATACACATGACATTAAGCAAAAGCTTGTGATGATGCTTCAGCAGCAGATGTTGAACGAATACGTACAGTACCTCTGAGTGGAAAGTTACAGATAGGTAGCCGTGTTGGTCTGCCATAGTCAAAACAAAACAAATTCCTTCCAGTAGCACCTTAAAGACCAACTAAGTCAGTTCTTGGTATGAGCTTTCGTGTGCATGCACACTTATCTGAAGAAGTGTGCATGCACACGAAAGCTCATACCAAGAACTGACTTAGTTGGTCTTTAAGGTGCTACTGGAAGGAATTTGTTTTGTTCTGAGTGGAAAGATTTCTGTTTCTTTGAATTCTCTCTTTCTCCTAACAGTGCAAAATATCACAGCACTTTTAGTGCATGTGTATCTAAATGTGCCGTCAGTGCTTACAAGGAACAATGCAAAACAAAACCTACATAATCTCTAGATCTGCGGGATTCATTAATTACTTCCTATTTATTAGAAACAGGGGTGGGTTTAAGTGGAGTTGCGTGAGAAAATGTTGAGGCACTTGTGGAAATAACAACAACCACCTTTCGTTCCTGCACTACAAGATAACAAAGAATCAAAGAATCCATAAAGACAATTATAACCTCACTTTTGCGTCAAAGGGAAATTATTTCTTCTCAGAGGCACTTACCTACCTAAGAAGTCCTTACCATTTTGTATTGCACCATTACCTCCCGTTACGCTGAGAACTAAAATGTAGACTGCAGGTTCTGAGAAGTGCTTTTCAACACCTTAGCAGTAACAAATCTTTCGATCTCACACATAACGTACACCAAGAACTGATGAAGTAGCTAATTGGCGTAGCAAAACTGAGTGAGTGCAGTCTTAATTTACTACTTGTTATTTTAATACAGGTCTATTGAGACTGGTTTCCAACCAAGCTGCTGTCACAAAGTGAACTAGTTCACAAAGTGAACTAGCATTTTGAGGTTTCTGTATTGCTCATGGCATAATTCCTGCCCACAGAGCACTAGAGTGTGATTGGATAGGTTTAGATCTAATGCATGTTTTTGAGCTTCAGGTACACCAGGCAAACACTGGAAACAGTAATACAAGAATTGTCCCAGCTCAGATGAAGTGTGGGATCTACAGGATTTAGACGCTGGTTTTTGTAAACCTTGGTGCTTATTAAGGTAGAATATTTCTACAAAAAGAAATATTGGGCTGCTCTAATTGTGCAAAAAGTGACTAATCTCAGTCCAACCCCTTATTCATAATTATGTCCCCCTGAATTCTATTACTTTAAAGTAAAGAAGTTGGTGACAATTGTAGCCTTTTATCAAGCGACTGCTATTAAGCAGAGGATAACTTCATTATGGATGGAGATTTTTTAAAAAATGAGCATTAAGAAATTAATTTGAAAAACTACATGCTCCCTTGTTCTTGTTCTCCTTAAGTCATACGTCTAATTTTTCTCAAGCCAAAGTCAGATGTCCAGTGGAATGGGAGGGAGAATATAAAAATTATTATTTACACATAGGACTGTAGTCTAAATGCCTTAGAACTCTTACTTTCCAGGACATGCGTGCTGCAGCTTTTTAGCCAGCCTTATACCAAACACTTTCCACTCTTTTGGTTGTGACCTAAGTGATGCCTTGACATAAGCTGAACATGCTATTGTCTGTTTAACCAAATTCCCCAAGCATGAGATAATTCTTCCCCAAAGAGTTTGTAGTTGGCTGCAGCTGTTACTTTTCAGAGGACAGTAACTTGCTGAATTTCATCTCTGAACTTCACACATTTCATGTTCCTGTGAAGTGTCATGAGGTTGTGTGTTTCTTTTGTCACTCTGACAACTATACCACTTTCACACTTATTATTTGATGTTAAATCATGTCATGTCATGATCCAATATCCCATACACACACACACACACACACACACACACACACACACACACACACACATTTTTTGTGACCAAGCATAGCTTTGAAACGGCACCAAATATTATGTTACTAATTCCCTCAGTCTAGTAAGAAGATCATTTATTGCTTTTAAAGAGGAAAACATTCAGCAGACTCTGGCATTGTTGCATTCTTCCTTCATGCTTAAATCATTATACATTGCCACAGAGCAATCATAATGAAAGATCAGGGAGTGGCATGTTGGCATGTTGGGAACCCCAAGCCCTGCTAGTTCACACCAGCTAAGAAGAGGAAAAGAACTCCCTGCCACTGCGGTTGCCTCCCCTACTTCTAAGAGATGATGATGATGATGATTAAAAATAATAATACCTTCCTATACTCGCAGGTCTCAGAGCAGTTCACAAGAAAAAAATCACAATATAAAAACACAAAATGCATAATAAAAACGAAAACATGAGCAACTCAATAATCCCTCCTCCCCAAAACATTTTAAAAGGACATTGGATGTATGCCCCGTGGAGGACCTTAAGGTCCACAAATGACAACATTTTGGAGGTCCCAAGTCACAAGGTGGTTAGGTTGGTCTTAACTAGGGCCAGGGCCTTTTCAGTACTGGCCCCAACTTGGTGGAATGCTCTGTCATAAGAGACTAGACATCTTTCTGCAGAGCCTGCAAGACAGAGCTGTTCCGTCTGGCCTTTGGTTTGGACTCAGTCTGACCCTTATGTTTCCCTCCCCTTATGGTTTTGACTTTTAAAATGAGGCTGCATTTTAAATTGCATTTTAACCTGTATTTTAAATTGTTCTTTTTCTTTTTTCTTATTATGTTTTTACTGAAATTTTATTGGTGTTAGCTGTCCTGAACCCAGCTCTGGCTGGGGAGGGCGGGGTATAAATAAAATTTATTATTATTATTATTAAATCAGCCAAAGGCCTGGTTAAAGAGGAACATTTTTGCTGGGCTCCTAAAGGTGTATAATAGAGACGCCAACTGAACCTCCCTGGGAAGATCATTCCACAAATAGGGAGCCACCACAGAAAAGGCCCATTCTCCCACCGGACCTCTCACAGAGGAGGCACACAAAGAAGGGCCACAGCAGATGATCTCAGGGTCTGGGTAGGTTCATATGGAAAGAGGTGGTCCTTGAGGTATTGAGATAGAGCTGGGGGAGGAAAGGGCAACAGCACTACAACACTACAGCAGAGAGAGCAGTAGATAGAAAGGTATCACAGAGTCGGGAGGGGGGAATCACAGAAACACAGAAAGTTGACTTATATTGAATCAGAACATTTGTCCATCAGGCATTTGCCCACTTTAGACACACGCATCACTGACATAACCAGCAGAGGGTTGGTCAAGAGTGAATGTGTATCTTAGGCTGCAAAAGGGGTTAGGCACATAGGCTGAACAATATAGGCCCTCTATCTGAACAGAACTTCCCATCTGAAGTGACCCAACTCTCTACTCCCCTGGAAGTGAAGTTTACATAGACACATATTTGATGCTGAATGAAGATACTTGGTCATTGTACTTATTGTATCAACCATTCAGTATCATTCACAATCCCTACTCAACCATTCCAACATTCTGTGATCCTTCTGTTATTCAGCTGCAACATCACTCCAACAAATATATATGTCCAGAAAAATAAATCTGATTTCATAAGAAGTTCCCCTGTTTAAAACCATTTATTTCATTTTAATGCAACCCTTCTTCTTTTTTCATGATCACTCGTAGCCAAGTAAGATGTTTCCCATGAACACGGTCTAAACAGTGAGTCCATAGGTGACTGGGGAGGCCAATTCTGGATCCACACGTCCTTCCACAGTGGGGACATAGGTTTCTGGGTGGGAGTTGATCATGGTGAGGGTTTGCCAAATGTGCCTTCCTCTTGGCACTTTTCTGCCTTTCGTCCTGGGTTTGAGTGTCTTCAAAGTCCATGACACCTTTGCTAGAGGCTGTTCTCCAGGTGGAGCACTTGTAGGCCAATGTTTCCCAGTTGTTGATGTTTATACTACATTTTTTAAAGATTTGCCTTGAGTTAGTATTTAAACCTCTTTTGTTGACCACCAGCAATCCACAGAGATGTTCTCCTGCAGAAGCCCCACTGAAATGAACATGAACTAAGTAGGAGCAGAGTAGTCTGCTAGTAACCACTAAGTTCTCTTGTGAAAGCACCATTGAAAGGAATGGGAACTTCAAAAGAACACTTCCAAGTGCAGGGGTGAGGAACAGGATCCTGCTGGTGCAGAAGACCGTCCATGTGTCTATTACTGGATCTCACCATGATGTCCTATGATGTCCAACTTCAAAAGAAATAATTGGGAGTGAACACTAAATGTACTCCCAATTCTTCCCTTTCTTTCTTTGCAGGCTGGACTGAACTCTAGCCAAGCTGCAAAGTAAGATCTTGGCTTGAAAGAGGATGCACCAGGCACAATCAGCACCAGGTGCAAAACTGGGGGGAATCCAGTGGTGCTCAAGAAGGTGGGGAGGGCAGGACAATCAGGCCTGGATTGGGCCTAAGCCCTAATACTGTGTTGTGACTCACTGAGACTGCCTTGGATCCTGTGTGGCCTTAGCCTGACCCCTTCCTGCACCCAGAGCACCCTTTCCAGTGGCCATCAGCAGGCCAGCTTAGCTATGAACAGTGGGCAGAGGCATACCTCTACTCATTCTAGCCTGACATAAGTGCTTTCCCTTTATTGCTCTGCACATCTTAAAATCTGCAATAGTCTATTGCTCTCCCTGCTGCTGATTTTATATTTAGCTTTATTCTAAAGCTTCTTTAATTTTATAAATTTATTTTATTTACTTTTGTTCAATATCTTTCATGGCCAGAGAATTCATTGTAAGCCACCCAGAGGACTTTTTTTCCTTGAAGGACAATACAGAAATAACAAATTTGTGTATATCTGTGATATTAGCATCAGATGAAAGCCTGCTGGCATCATTCATAATAAAAGACACAAAGAATGCTTGCAGTGTATCAATTTTTATCATTGATTTATATTCTTCTGGTTAGATCAGATATTACCCTTCCTATTTTCATCTTCGTCTTCTCAGTTACTTCTTCTTTTTTTATCATCTGAACCACTTTCTTGCATGGTTGATACCATCTGTCGAAAGCACCATCTGTATCTTCAGTGGCAGCAGGGATGGAGTGAGGCAGCTGGACATCAGCCAAGCTTTGTCTAATACCATCAAAAGCACCTGATATGCCAAAGAAAGATATCTTAAAGGATTGGCTCACTCCTCTTGCTGTAGGAATCCATTCAGACCAGCAGGATAAAAATATTCAGAAAGCGTCTTCTCCAGTGTGCTTTATGGACACTTGTTTCCCATAATGTCTAGTTCCACCACCCTAAGGAACTATAAATATCACAAAACTGAATGAGAAAACCAGCCTCCGTTATGATAAGCAATAGAGGAACAATGAGAACAATGTGTTTCTCATTCTTCTGACACTTAGGGTCACCAACATATTTTTTTGGCAAGCATCCTATGCCTTCAGCCACTGCTGGTGAAGCAGAAATTTGGAAGATCATGGTCTCCTTGTTATGGTCTAAGTGGCGCAAACATTTCTGTTTATCAGGAAATGTGGGAAGGCTGAAATTCCCTGGCAGGGAAAAACACGACGGAATCTTAACAACATGACTAACACTTAACTGATCCAGAGGGCAGAATCCTCCTTAGCTTTTGGTAGGAGCTGTTCACACAGTAGGGTACAACTGCAGCAATAGCCTCCCAGCAGTGGAGTCATTGCTATTTACTGTGAGGAGGTGGGGAGGCAGAGGTAAGGTGCAGCAGCACCAGATTGGCTCTGCCAAGGTTTCTGCACAGCACCAACCTCATCACTGACTTCTCCTCAAAGTAAGTGGCTGAGACTCCACCGTCGGGAGGCTATTGCTGTGGCTCTGCCCCATGGGGCAATCTACTCCTGCAGTTGGGAGTATGGCTTGTGGGGGGGGGAAGGGTGTTGTGCCTTGTGAAAGCACTTTTATCTCGGCAAACTCAGGTGATGAGTGCTGTCTAGGAGGGATCCAAGACAGGACCATTGAGAAACAATTTGAAGAAATAGGCATGCTTGGGAAAGCCTAACAGGGCAAGCCCCTCTCCCCCTCACAACAGCCCGTTTAGGATTGATCATGCTCTGGAGCCACAGAGTATAAATTAAAATGGGTCATAGAGTGGTGCTGGTGGGAGAGAAGAGTCTTTGAGTCTCACCACTATATTCTGTGAAATGGGTTTTAGGTAGTGTTTTGTTGCATTAGCAAATACCAGGGCTGTCCCGCCTCTGAGGGAAGGTGAACCGATTGCCTCAGGTGGCAGCATTCATTGGCACAGCAGATCCTGAATTCAATCTCTGCACACATACACGCACGCACACATTCCTAATGTAGATCTTCCTTCACGCCTTCTTCCCTGACATGGAGCGGGATGTATCGGACGTCAAAATGTCTTGGGCCGGTCCTGGCAAATACCATTAATATCAGCTATTGTTACCCTTGGCTCAGCCTACCACAAGCTGCCATGCCCTCTGCCCAAGCAGGCCCAGTGGACACCAGTCACCACTGAAATGCTGGACTAGATAGGTTTTTAGTCAGCTCTTCTTACCTTCTCAGCGTACCACCCACACTCTCTGAACAGATAGTTATTTCATTTGTGTGCTGTGTCAGACAAGGTCAATTGAAAAACACTGTGCTGCTGACCCAGAAATATTACTAGAGGCAAGTAAGGTCTCAAATCCTGGCTATGAGGAACAGTGTTAATGGAGATATGCTACAGGGCTGGCCTAAGGGTTTCCATCTTTGAGTGTGTATGTGTTGTTGTTGTTTTTTGCATTCCTGGGAAAATTAAAAATGTTTTGCATCATGTTTGTGCCTCAATGTATGTTGAGAAGCAAAACCACAGCAAAACAGAATGATGAAGAGTTGGAGAGATCCCATTTTCTTATTTTAATATCATACAGTTCCCTGCTTATTGTCTTGCTCCCCTTGACAACTGTGTCAATGCTGATGAAGAGCAGGGTGGTTTCAATTGTGTCTCCAGGAATGGTGGAGATATCAATCAACCAGCTCATGAGTTGCTGAACTGCCTCTGTGCATCTTGTCCAAAAAGTACAGACAGCTGCTCTTTCCAAGATTATGAATAGCAGAAGAAGGCACCCCTAAAATTCACTTGCCCAGTTTGCCTCTCTGGTTGGACCTGCCCTGACCAGCTGATTAGAAAAAAAAAATCTGGCTTGGTGAGGTCCTCCAATTTTGGGCAACTTGCCAGAACAGCAAAAACCATGCCTAGTTCAAATCCTCCCTTTCATTTTAGCACTATAACCAGATTTTGCAGACTTCACATTGGGCTTTTCTCATGGATATGAGCTGGCTCTTAGAATTGACCAATGAACATTTGCCCACCCCCCAAAAAAAATCACTGAGCTCTGTCCCTACCCCATCTCCATCCCTTGATCCATGGCGTGCTCCACTTCCTGTATCCAAAAGACTCTGCTCTCAGCTAACACCTCCCCCATCAACCAGGTACCAGCCATTTTTATTACTATTTCATATGCTGATACATTATTCGGCAAAATTCCGCCTCTGAGAATTTCCAGCCTAACAGAAAGAGTGGCAAGTGCAAAGTGTGAAATTTTACTGGATAGAAAAACGTAATTTAGCATGGATTTTCTTCCTGTCCTCCTGGTACTTCATGCAGCTGAATGGATGTTGATGTAAGATGATGAGATAAACTTATGAAGCGGTGAGACAGCAATTAGCACGGTGGGGGAATTAAAAAGCTGGCTGAGAATTCATGTCTCTTGAATCAAGTCTTGCCCTGCTGTCTGTTCTTATTCTTCACCTGTTCTCACCTTTTAATTATGTCCCTTGCACAGAAATAACCATGGATAGTGCTGCACAGGCATTGATGTAGTATGGCAAGGCAACTGTCCATTTATCACATGCAAAATGGAATCAGTCAAATATTATTATTATTATTATTATTATTATTATTTTGAAACAGCCTCTGGGCAGATTTATGATCTGGTCACAAAAATCAATGTCAATGACAACCCCCCAAAAGAGAAAATCTATGTATGTTTATTTCAGAAAATTACAATGGATAGCAGAGTGAAGAGATGACATTTGGACAGAGGTTAAAAGAAAACTTGCCCAGATCAGAGAACGTCTGTTATCTCCTGAAAATTGTATATTGTTATTGATGTTGCAACTTTTGACTCCTAACAAACCATATTTGGAGATAATTGCATAATGAGAAGGTGCAATTATTTAGATTGTTCACATCAGCTTTGTCACAATTGCGTTATGAGAGCTAATGCCAAGCCTATCATGTCATCACAATTTAGATATGACTAAAGATAAAACCTTCAACATTGAAGTGGAGAATGTCATTGTCATTTCAAGAGAGGAACAGAACAAGTCTGGCAGTTTAAAGAAAAATAAATATACTTAGTCCCATTTTTTGTGTTTGTCTAGGTACCCATTGCCACCACAAATATATCCATTGTCCCTTCTGTAGTACATAGTTCAGTGTTTGCTATACACACCCCAATCTCCAAGCGGTGTAGAGTTCCAGGGTTTTCAGGTGTTTACAACAACTGTTAAGTTGTGGGTGAACATATCAAACAACACAGTGATTCTTCAACAGCTTTTGTTTATTCACAGGCCAGAACAGAACTGAACTGAAGGGTTCAGCCAGCCTGCTTATATAGAGCTCCACTACAACACAACAGTAACAACTTTCTGTAACTATCCAATCACTGAACGTCACTTTCAATTCCTTATTTGCATATGTGGACCTGAGTGAAAACTATCTACAGTATTCCCCTGCTGGCCCAGGGTGAGAACTTCAGTACATAACAACAACCTTCCCAACGTCTGTGCTACTGAGTCTCAAACTTTGGGACTGTTGAAATACATAGAACACAAAATTAATCAATTCGAGTCACAAATGGTGTCTATTAGACCGATTTTTTAAATTTAAAAAGTAATATGGTCTAAGTCATTTCTGGGGCCCCTCCAGGATTAGGGGCCCTGAGGCTTAAGCTTAAGTTGTTGCATAGTAGATCTGCCCCTGCACTCACTCTGAAGGAACAGGTTCATAGCCTGGAAGCACTCCTGGATTGCAACTTGTCAGTGGAGTCTCAAGTGGCTTCTGTGGCTAGAACTGCTTGCATTCAGCTTAAGCTTGTTCACCAACTGTGACCTCATGGATTGGGATAGTCTGGCCTCCATTGTCCATGCTCTAGTGATCTGGGCCAGCCTAACTGCACCAGATGGGACGTGGGTGGCGCTGTGGGTTAAACCCCAGAGCCTAGGACTTGCCGATCAGAAGGTCGGCGGTTCGAATCCCCGTGACGGGGTGAGCTCCCATTGCTCGGTCCCTGCTCCTGCCAACCTAGCAGTTCGAAAGCACATCAAAGTGCAAGTAGATAAATAGGTACCGCTCCAGCGGGAAGGTAAACGGCGTTTCCGTGCACTGCTCTGGTTCGCCAGAAGCGGCTTAGTCATGCTGGCCACATGACCCAGAAGCTGTACGCCGGCTCCCTCGGCCAATAAAGCGAGATGAGCGCTGCAACCTCAGAGTCAGCCACGACTGGACCTAATGGTCAGGGGTCGCTTTACTTTTACCTTTAACTGCACCAGAGACCCCCGTTTGCAAGCAATTGCATTTGCGTGCTGAGGTCCCCCAAAACACCCCTACCCCAATAACTCACACATCACACATAATTCTTGTTTAAGGTTTTTGGCATAATTTTGGCCACAACTTTATTATCATACAAATTGTGAGTGGTTGCTTAGGCATTGGTTATGACTAGCTATCCCCCCCGCCTTGGGGGATAGCAATGACTCCCGGATTCCAGCGAGAGTCAGTGTGGAGGGACAACTGGAGCTGCGACACAGACCCTCAGTTCCATCCCCACATGCTCCTTGGAGCTTACGCGGCCCGCACCCGATTCCAGGGGTTTGGACGAAGGGATGGTAAGCCCCAGAATTCCTTTAACGGAATTCCCGTGCAGCAGCAGCATTGGAGGGGCAGGCACAGCCAATCCATACCCCTCCACCAACCAATTTAACCAATGCCTAACCGCCAACCTTACAAGTTGTGACGATTTGCTACGCAGTAGGCAAAACCCAATTGGCACACGCTAATCAGCCAAAAGGAAAAATTCCTACCAGGCCCCCGCACCAATGAGGATGACCCCATGACAGGCATAGCAAGGTCAAAGCGGAAGCCCAATCAAGGGAGGGCGGGCGGGTGATCCGGTGTCCACAGCGAAAGAGAAAGGAACATGCTGTGGACCTTGCTTAAATAACCTCTGATCCCACCCCTAAATTGGCAACATCAAATTTACCCCAGTAACACCAGCCACCAATCTGATCCAAGTCCCTTGAATCAACCTGGCTGGCAACCATGGGTGTTTTGTCTGGCCCCATCCGCAACACGTGCTCTCTTTTTAATGAGAACACGCTTTCCATACAATAAATGAATTTCCAACTAGGTTTTACTTGCAGTACACCTACTGAAATTAACGACCCTAACTTAATCAGGTTCATTCATTTCAATGCATCTCCTCTGCCTAGGACTAGCATTGGACCCAAGTTTTGTTCGCAGTGTCCCAGCTATTGTAGAAGAAAAAGTCTCTTTTCAATGGCATTCCTTTAAATATTACAATGTTTGCAGTACTTTCCACCCTACTTTTCAGTGTTAAGAAAACAACTCTGAAGTACATGGCGTTTTCTTTGGGGAGGGGGGTGGCGCATTTTTTTTAGGATGGTTAGCTCCATGCACAGCGCATAACAACGTCGCAGGAGCTTAATATAACCTGTCAGTGATGCATTCCTTAAAACGATTTGGAGAGACAACTAGAGGGCAGGGTATGTGTGACTCTAGCTGCCTTCAGTCTGAGCAATGTACCAGCTTAGGGTAGAAGAGGGATGGACTGTGTGCTTACCAGGGGAAAAGAAGATGGTTTGTACTTTTAAGGGTAGTTGATGCACAAGGCGACTGGGGTGCGTGCACAGAATTCAGAGAGCCTGTGACAGTAGGTAGTTCTGAGCCTATCACAGGTCAAGCTAACTAATAATAATAATAATAATAATAATAATAATAATAATAATAATAATTTATTTGTACCATGCCCATCTGGCTGGGCTTCCCCAGCCACTCTGGGCAGCTTCCAACAAAGATTAAAAATACATTAAAATGTCACACATTAAAAACTTCCCTGAACAGGGCTGCCTTGAGATGTCTTCTAAATGTCAGGTAGTTGTTTATCTCTTTGACATCTGATGGGAGGGCATTCCATAGGGTGGGCGCCACTACCAAGAAGGCCCTCTGCCTGGTTCCCTGTAGCTTTGCTTCTCGCAGTGAGGAAACCGCCAGAAGGCCCTCGGCACTGGACCTCAGTGTCTGGGAAGAATGATGGGGATGGAGATGCTCCTTCAGGTATACTGGGCCGAGGCCATTTAAGTGTGCTGGTCCAGGGGGGAGGTTACCGTGGGGTGAGGTCCAGGACCTGAGTTCAGGGTCGGTAGACAGTCCTCCTCGGGCGAAGCGGGGTCCACAGTGGGAAGCCGGGCAAGGACAGGAACTCTGGGGGAAACAGGACTGGATGCTGGCTGAAACAGCTCATCAATGACGTTGCTCCCGCAACCTGGGACCGGGCTGACTGGCCTTTATTTTCTCTGAGGCCAGGGGCAGTCCCGGCCCCCAGGAGACCCGCCTCTCCTGGCCTTAAGGCAAGCACTCCTCCTGGGAGAAACCAGTTCCCTTCGCCTCTCTGCCCTGAGCCTCTGCAGTTCAGGAGAGGCTGAAGGGTTACTGGGCCCAGGGGGAAACTCACCTGTAGGCACTGAGTCCGCAACCACCTCTGGAGCCAGAGTGGATTCACCTGGTGCCTGCTCCTGAGGATCCGGCACAGGTGCAGGCACTTCAGAATCAAGGCCCTGCCCCAATTCCGCCGGCCCTGGAAGCGGGGACTCCTGTGCAGGCTGGGATTCCTCCGGTTCAGCCTCTGAATCGGATTCCTAGGCGATCACATTAAGGCTTTAAAGGTCAACACCAGCACTTTGAATTCTAATTCTAATTTTGTCCCCTTCCTCCTCTCTGTACTGGCAACACTAAGGGGGAGGGAAGCTGACAGACCAGGTGACCCCTCCTGGACTAGAAGCAAGTAAGAAGATGAGGAGACTGCTCGAGGGGTTGACTGAAGCTGGGGGGGGGGACACTTCCCCATTCACAATAATGTCTACTGCATGCTATGATTACTTTGTCTTCAGAATAAAGCTTCTTGTAAGCTGCCTTTGATTTATTCACCAGCCTGTTGTGTTTCTCTACGGACCTGTGACCTTTACACACCAGAGGTAGCCGGGCGATTGTTTACTTGACTGAGATGAAACTGAGAGTAGCCCAGAGACACGGATACTTGACAGAGCTCCTTGAGCATCTCTCTGTTCAACAGCTTTAATCAAGTCAGAGGTTGAAATAAGTTCAGGGTTTGTTATTCCAGAATCAACGGCTAAGCAAACAGTTCCACAGGTGCTCAGATATGATGCATAGGAATATGCTGCACTGAGGCAACTTAGTGGGTTGAGCACGTGCTTTGAATGCAGAAGGTCCCAGGCTTCTCCATTCCCAGCATCTCCAGTTGAAAGGCACGGGTGGCAGATGAGGGGGAGGACTTTTGCCTGAGACCCTGCACTACTTCTGCCGGTTAGAGTAGGCAGAACTGGGTTAGATGGGTGAACAGCCTGACCTGTTCTCTTTGTGACAATACACAAAAATGTGCAGTTCTTCGGCAGTCACATTTAGGTTTGGGGTGACTTTTCTCAAAGCACTCTGATTTAAATTTAAGAATAGGTTTTGTGTTTGTCTATTTCTTCAGAGAATGACTGAGGGGCAGATTAACTGGGCTGGATATATTGGAAATAAAACTATTAGTTCACATGAAATAAAGAATCCGTAAAGAATCTGCTTGATCATGTACATATGACATGCAGTTGTGTGATGCTCTTAATTAACAACAACTCCAAATCCCCATCAGGGATTAGGCTAAAATGACAAATACCAGCATCGTTGCTTTTAATCATAACTACCAGATACAATATTGCCATGTTGTGAGTTCAACATTTTTTTTTTCGTGCTCTCATCCTCTTCTGTTTACATGGTGTGTGAAATTACCAAGCCCCTCCCCAAAAGGATAAATTAAATGGAGTAATACTGGTGGCTTAGGGGGAAACCTAAGGTTTTTCAAGGACACTGGATGGTGCTGGCCTAACCCTTCTCTGCTGGATCTTTCCCCATCAATAGCTCACAAACATCTTTGTCTCAGACCTCATGAACCTATTATTATTATTATTATTATTATTATTATTATTATTATTACTTGAAATAGGGGGAGGCTCATTCATTTCGCTGGAATGCTCACTGGAAGGATAGATCGTGAAGCTGAGGCTCCAATACTTTGGCCACCTCATGAGAAGAGAAGACTCCCTGGAAAAGACCCTGATGTTGGGAAAGATGGAGGACACAAGGAGAAGGGGACAACAGAGGACGAGATGGTTGGACACTGTTCTCGAAGGTACAAACATGAGTCTGACCAAACTGCGGGAGGCAGTGGAAGACAGGAGTGCCTGGCGTGCTCTGGTCCATGGGTCACGAAGAGTCGGACACGACTAAACGACTAAACAACAACAACAACATTCATTTCAATGAAGGCCAGAGGTTAGGCCAGTAACAGTTTCAAAATTTTGTCTGTTTACTCAGGCAAATCACTCTGAGAATCCCTCAACAAACCCTCCAACATTTCTCTGATGAAAATAGGAACATCTGTTGTTGTTGTTGTTGTTGTTGTTGTTGTTGTTGTTGTTGTACTATTTATAGCCTGGGATATTTCACAGGCTGCTTCATAACACACACACACACACACACACACACCCCTGATGAGATTTTGGGTGCCATTATTGGTTGCAGTATCTACCTTCATGCATACGACTTGTTGGGCCTCTGAACCAACTGATGGACATTGCAGACATCTGTTTCTGAAAGCAGGTTGTATTTTTTTGGGCACATTCCAGGCAAATTTAAGCATTTTGCAGTTCCATTGATTTCAGTGGAACTGTTAGTTTGTGCTAACTTGAATGCTGCAGTCAAGTTGTGACTGGAGAAGTTGTAAAATTGGTACATATTTTATATTAAAAGGCCAAATGTCCACTTCCTAAGGCCAGTATGTCTCCGCTGAATACAACAAAACACCAAAAGTAACTATGCTGACCAGCATCCAGGCACATTGTAGTTACAGAGTATAAAAGTGGAAGATTCCAAGAGGAATCTCACATACTTGCCTATGAGCATGAGAAATTTACAAGGCTTGGAGAAGAAATTAATGGGACTATATTGAGATGTGCACACCAAGACCATATCCCACTGTTCGTACATGTGCTTGTAAACAATGGGAAAAATGCCAACTGAAATCATTCGCATGCAGGTATTCCTTGCTTACAGAGTTGGGTAGATCACACCTATTTCAGATCACAATTAGGAAGGGAAATCAGAATGGAGACTTGTGCTACACATAATTTTCTAGGGGGGGGATACATTATTTTTTTAAAACAAAATATAGTGCTTGCAATAACCATATAACAGATGCAATTTTTGATGTAACAGGAGTAGTGGCTACAGGCACAAGCCACAAAAATTGTAATAAAAAGGAGCAGTAACATGTCCTGTTTTCTAATTAAGTGATAATAGTACTATTGAACTATTTTATGAGGCAATCATCCCATTCCCAAGTGGATAAACTATGAGGCTGAGAGCATGGCACTAGATTATTGCCTCGTAAAACAATGTAGCATTACTATCATGGCAATTATGTGGCTAGAATTAGTGTCGCTGGATCTTTTGGGACACATGAGATGTTTGCATCATCTAGGGGAAGTCTGGTCACAATTACGTGCCACTCAGTTTTCATATGGGTGCCTGAACATTTGTACGTATTAGATAGATGGAGTGACACAATGAAGATTGAAACAGAGAACATGAACCATGCAGGCAGTTATCAAAGCTCTTTTTTTGGAAAGCTAAGGGAGAATCTCCGCATCTTAGTTACCTCACAGAGTGACATCAGCAAAAAAGGGCAGATCCCTGACACCAAGCCATCTACAAGTTACATTTTATTTGTTTGCTTGTTTGTTTACTTATTACATTTACACCCCACTTCATAGCTGTCAACCGTCCCTTATTTGGCGGGAAACTCCCTTATCCCAGCGCCGTTTCCTGCTACTGTCCTGGATTGATGATATCCCATAAATTTCCCGGATTTCAAAGGAAGCAGCTCCTCTCCCTCCCTCCCTGCCGGCCAGGGAGGAGGGAGGCTCCAACTGGGTTGCTTGGCTGCGTTGCTCACCCAATAAGGAGTCTAAGAATGACTGGGGGGTGGAGCTTGCATGCCTTGTGCTGATCAAATTGGCCACGTTGCCTGGGGACTCGCCTTTGCCCAGCGCTTCCCAGCAGAGAGGTGATGGTGGTTTTCCTTGCTGCATCCCCTTTGCTGGGTTGCTGCGCTGTGGGAACCACCGCTTGAGGCTTTGTTTGGCTGCTGGCTGGGCTTTCTGCCTTTGGCTCGGAGGGGCTCAGAAGTTGAACATACCTGTGCTCGGAATCAGATGGATACGTCATCGACGGCCCACTCACCTTTGCCGGGGAAAAGGTCTGTCTGGAGCGGGGGCACATGGTGGGGGAAAAGGAAATCCCTTATTTTGGTTGCTGGTCCCTTATTTTCGAGGCTGCTGGTCCCTTATTTTCAAATCTGTAAGTTGACAGCTATGCCCCACCTTTATCTCCAAGGGGCAAAATGTGGTGTTCTCCTGCTCCTTATTTAATCCCCACAACAACCCTGTGAGGTAGGTTAGGCTGAGAGGCAGCGTCTGGCCCAAGGTCACCCACTGAACTTCATGGCCAAGTGGCGATTTGCTGCCTTGACTGGACTTAACCTGTAATGGTATAGTGTGGTTACTCGTGCGTAAACTGCCTCCGCTTCAATTAGATGGTTTGCTCAAACATGTTTAGGGTTAGAGCTCGCCCTCCGTGACCTGTTAGTCACTTGCAGAATCTGCCAGTGGGGGTTTCTTGAATCTCTTCCAGCATAAAAGCTGCTTGACCCCAAGTCTCCGCCTATGTTCTCTGCGCGGAACGCGTCTGCGCAAGTAAGGGCGTGCCAGCGCAAGGGCGTGCCAGTGCTCTCTCCGCTGGTTTCGGTTGAAGGGTCTTGGAGCCCTGACACCGATTCCTCCATCTCCTCTCTATTGGTGTCACACTGAATTCCTTCCCCCCGACTGGTTCCCTCTCCGGCATCGCTCTGGAGCCCTGCCTCCGCTTTTCGCTCTGATGTCAGTTCCCTGACATCCACCTCCCCCCCAGGACCCCCTCCACCCCCGGCCTGACCCGGTGACGTGACCTTGTCCCCATCTTCAGCCGACGATGCAGGGAACCCTCGAAAGGAGCTGTCGTCATTGCCCGAGGACTCAAACCCCGCTTCCCACCCACCCCGGTTTCTGATGGGAGGGGCTTCCCAATCTGATTCCTCCTCTCCTGACGACTCCCCTCCTTCCTCTGGGGACGCTGGAAAACCCACAAAATCCTCCTCCTCGTCATCGGTGGTGGCAAACCTCTCCAGAGGTTTGGGCTTCCTCGGATACCTGTTGTGGAACTCTTGAACTAGATACCCATCATCTATTTCCCCTTCTGGAACCCACGTGTTTTCTGACTCGGGCTCCCCCTCCCACGCTACTAGGTATTCCACCTGCCGCCACCGCCACCGCGAATCCAGGATCTCCATTATCTGCTGGTGGTGTTCCTTCTCTTCCAGTGGTGGGTGTCTGAGCCCTTCTCCTCCTACCTCCCGGACTCTCCGCTCCTCTCGGTACAGCGAGAGCAGTGACCTATGAAATACCGGGTGGATTTTCATGTTGTCTGGCAACTTGAGCCTGAATGCCACCGGGTTGACTTGGTGTACCACCTCGAAAGGCCCCAGCCGCTTCGGCCGGAGTTTCTTACACCCACCCTTGAAGGGCAATCCTTGAGTGGATAACCACACCCGGTCCCCCACCCTAATGGTCTCCCCTTCCCGGCGACGTTTATCCACTTGCCTCTTGTACTCTTCCTTGGCCCTTTCCAGATTCATCTTAAGTTGCTGGTGCAGTGCTTCCATTTCTTCCACGAACTGCTCTGCGGCGGGCACGCTCCCCCCTTCCTCCCCCCTCCCGGGAAAGGCCCTGGGGTGACACCCATAATTAGCCAAGAATGGGCTCATCCCCGTGGACACATGCTCCGCATTGTTATACGCAAACTCGGCCAGTGCTAGCTTATCTACCCAGTCGTTCTGCCTCTCGTTGACGTAACAGCGGAGATATTGCTGCAATATGCTGTTCGCCCTCTCTGCCTGCCCGTTAGTTTCCAGGTGCCTCGCCGTCGAGAATCCCACCTCCACCTGCAATAAGTTCATAAGCTTCCTCCAGAACCTCGAGGTAAATTGTTTCCCTCGATCAGAGATAACCCTCAAAGGAGCCCCATGCAACCTGAAGATGTGAGTAACAAACAGTTGTGCGGTTTCCTCAGCTGTCACCGCATGAGAGCATGCTATAAAATGGCACATCTTGGTTAGCAGATCTACTACTACCATGACTGCTGTCTTACCTCTGGATTTGGGCAAATCTGTCATGAAATCTATTGATACCACCTCCCAGGGTCTCCCCGGCGTGGGCAAGGGTTCTAGTAACCCTGCCGGGGTTGCCCGCTCCCCCTTGGCTCTTTGGCAGCGGTTACACCCTCGTACATACTCTCATACATCTTCCCTCACCCTCGGCCACCAAAACTCCCTAGTGACCAGTAACATGGTCTTGTGTTGCCCAAAGTGTCCCGCTGTAGGGTTGTCGTGAAGCTGTCGGGGCACCCTTTCCCGTAAGCCCCCCCCCCCCGGGCACATACATTGCTCCCTTGTAATACAGTAACCCTTCCCTTACCTCGAAGTCCCCCCGGTCTCTCCCATTTTCCCTTAGTTCCCTGATTCTGGTTTGGGCAAATTCATCCTGGCGAATCAACTCGGTTAGTTCTCGTTTCCCAACCAACACCCCCACCCACAAACCCATCGTTCCTCAGGGAACACATGTCGAGCGTCCGGTGGTCTTCCTCCTTCCGTGTACTCCGGTTTCCGTGAAAGCGCGTCTGCTCTCACGTTCTCTTGCCCTGGCACGTACTTGATCTCAAAGAAGAACTTGGAGAACTCCTGTGCCCACCGAATCTGTCGCTGGTTGAGCACTCGCGCTGTCCTCCAGTATTCCAAGTTCTTGTGGTCAATGCAAACCTGGATCTTGTGCTGAGCTCCTATCAGGAGATGTCTCCACTGGCGAAACGCGGCATAAATAGCTAACAGTTCACGATCATACACCGTGTAGTTCTGTTCCGATTCGTTCAGCTTCCTTGAGAAGAAGGCGCATGGCCTCCATGTGTCTTGGGCCGGTCCCGGCTGGAGCAACACCGCTCCTATCGCTCTGTCCGACGCGTCGGTCTCTAGCCTCATCGGTTTCTGCAGATCCACGTGCAGGAGCAGTTCCTCCGAGGCGAATGCCTGCTTTAGCCCCTCGAAGGCACGTCGGGCACCTTCCGTCCAGACGAACTTCTTTTTGCTACTGAGACAATCCATGATGGGTGCGGTTAAGTGGGCGAAGTTCTTGATGAACTTCCGGTAGAAGTTGCTGAACCCAAGGAACCTCTGCACATCCTTCCGGGTTTTGGGGGCCTTCCATTCCAGCACCGCCTGCACCTTGCCGGGGTCCATGGCTAGGCCTCTGTCTGACAACCTGTATCCCAGAAATTCCACTTCCTTGGCGTGAAACTGGCACTTTTCCAGCTTGACCCACAGTTGGTGCTCTCGTAGCCTTTTCAGCACTTCCCTGACGTCCTGGACATGCTGTTTTTCATTGTCCGAATAGATCAGGACGTCGTCCAGAAATGCTACGCAGTTCTTGTACAGCAGGGGACCCAGCTTTGAAAACAGGCAGAGCCCGATTGTAATCCAAATGGCATAACTAAATATTCAAAGGCCCCCAGGGGGGTGAACATGGTGGTTTTCCATTCGTCCCCCTCTCTCATTCGAATCCGATTGTAGGCCCCCCTAAGGTCCAGCTTGGTAAAAATCTTACCCTTCCTTACCCTGGTCAGAATATCATCAATTCTGGGCATTGGGAAGGTCACGGGTTCTGATACCAGGTTTAATTTTCGATAGTCCACGATGAGCCTCGGCTGATCCGTGTTTTTTTTATCCACAAAAAACACAGGGCTGCCCCCCACTGCCTTAGATTCTCTTATAAACCCCCTTTTCAAGTTCTTGTCTATAAAGTCTCGCAACTCCTGCATCTCTCTGTCGGACATGGCATACAGCTTACCCACCGGCAGCTGCGCCCCAGGGAGAAGGTTGATTTGGCAGTCGAAGGGCCTATGTGGCGGCAGCCTGTCCGCTTCCCTCTCGCTGAAGACCTCTTGTAAGTCTGCGTACTGTGGCGGCACCTTCCCTTTCTGCTCCAGCGTGGTTGCTGCTGCTCTGGCCAACCTCACCCTGGGCTTCTCCCCTCCTAGACAGTGTTCCAAACAGTGGGCTGACCCGAAGGTGACTGTGCGTTGGTGCCACGCCACCACTGGATCATGTAGCACTAGCCAGCTCATCCCCAGTATTATTGGGGGTCCCGCCAGTGTGGCCACGTGAAAGGCTATGGTTTCTGTGTGCCTGGACACACTCATTCTCATTGGCGGGGTTTGATGTGTCACCTCCCCCCCTAGCAACTCTCTGCCATCTATCGTGGTGACTTGGAGTGGGAAATCCAGTGGCAGCAAGTGGATCTGGTGCTCCAGCGCAAACTCCTTACTAAAAAAATTACAGGAGCTCCCTGAGTCCAACATTGCTTTCACCTTGACTGGGTGTCCATTTGGGAGTTCTAGCGTCACCTCTATCGCTATAGAAACCTTGGGTGGGTCCGGTTGGGGCACTTCAATTAGTTGTTCGCTTGGCTGCTGCACCCCCCTGTGGGCAGTCAAGCGCTGGCGTTTCCCTGCACCTTGTCCTCTGCCCCCTCCCCCTCATTTCCAGCGGCCCCCACCATCCCTTGCCAAGCCTTTCTTTGTGGGCAGACCCTGGCAAAGTGTCCTGGCCGTTGGCAGAGGAAACATTTTTTGGAGTTTCTCCCAGCCTTTGCCTCCCTTTTGACTACTTGGTGGGCGCTCGGCACCTCGCGTGCGCGCGCCCCATCAATTTCCATTGGCACCACGTCATCGGAAGGCTGCCTTGGCATCTCAGGAATGCGGTAGTCAGGGCAACGCTCCCCTCTCCCTTCCCGCCTTTCCAAAGCGCGCGCTTCCTGGCGAGAGCCTATCGCCAGCGCAGATTTCGTCAGCTGATCCATAGTCTCCGGGCGGGGCGCGCGGGAGAGCTCATCTTTAACGGCTGGGGACAACCCCTCCTCAAACAGCATCCGTATGGACGGGCTGTCCATATCCCATTCGAGCCTGTGTATTAGCATCGCAAAGCGGGACCAATAGTCTCTAACGGAAAGGTCCCCCTGCTTACATCTCATCAGCTCCCGTTGGGTCACACTCTCCCCCAATTGGCTGGAATACATAGTGTCCATCGCCTGAAAAAACTTCCGGACGTCCTTAAGAGCGGCCATTAGGGGTCTGACCCATTCCCTCGCACTGCCCTCAAGGTGCCCCACGATATAAGCCACTTGCACCGCCTCGTCAGCAAAATCATCATGCTGCAGCTGCAGTGCGTACTCTATTTCTGTCCGGAATCCATTATATTCTTGGGGTTTTCCCCCAAATTTGTGTACCAGTCCGGGTACCTTCCTTCCCACTGGGGTGGGTCTCACCTGCGCGTCCTGGGTGCGCCTCTCGTCCAGCCGCGCCATCAGCAGTGCTACATGCCGTTCCAGCTCCTGGTTCCTCTTCACCAGGTCCTGCGCCCCCGCAGCTGGCTCCGCTGCCCCGGCGCCTCCTGTCTGGCTCATGTTTCCACTGCTTACTCACGAGTAACAGCAAGGGACTGGCAGATTGCTGTAATGGTATAGTGTGGTTACTCGTGCGTAAACTGCCTCCGCTTCAATTAGATGGTTTGCTCAAACATGTTTAGGGTTAGAGCTCACCCTCCGTGACCTGTTAGTCACTTGCAGAATCTGCCAGTGGGGGTTTCTTGAATCTCTTCCAGCATAAAAGCTGCTTGACCCCAAGTCTCCGCCTATGTTCTCTGCGCGGAACGCGTCTGCGCAAGTAAGGGGGTGGCAAGGGCGTGCCAGCGATCTCTCCGCTGGTTTCGGTTGAAGGGTCTTGGAGCCCTGACACCGATTCCTCCATCTCCTCTCTATTGGTGTCACGCTGAATTCCTTCCCCCCAACTGGTTCCCTCTCCGGCATCGCTCTGGAGCCCTGCCTCCGCTTTTCGCTCTGATGTCAGTTCCCTGACATAACCGTTCAGGGGTCTTTTGTCCATCACTTTAAGCCTACACCATTAAACAAAAGGGAGGGGAGAGAGGCCAGGCGAGACTAATCAAAGCTGAATATCAGTAAATTTAGGCTGCAGTTTCATACACATCTGGAAGTAAGGCTCATTGAACTCCATTGGACTTTTGAGTAGACCAACATGGATAGGCTTGTGCTGTCACTAACACTTTGCTGTGCAAATCAAAGTTGATCTGGAAAGCGATCAGCTCATCACAAACTAATTATGATGAAATAGAGGTTCACTCCCCTTCTGCATTTATTTTATAATTATTTATTTTTATATAATGATTTTAGATAACACAAAAAGCATATGAAGTGTTATGGAAAGTGACACTGGATTTTGTTTTCAGGACAGAAGGTTTCAGCACAGAAACAGAGGGGAGGGCAGGCAGGGAAGGAAGGAAGGAAGGAAGGAAGGAAGGAAGGAAGGAAGGAAGGAAGGAAGGAAAAAGAGAAGGAAGGACAGAATTAAGCTTCTTTTCCACATGTATAATTTTCAAACTGCTTGATCCCAGTCTCTTTTTGTTCTTTTTTTTTTTAAAAAAAAACTTTATTAATTTAAATTACACACATATACAAAGAATTTACAAAGAATTTACAATCTCATACTACAAAAAGAAAATTAAAGAAAAAACAATTAAGAAAAAAGAAAAGAAGAAAGTACAGAAAAAAGAAAGAAGAAAAAGCAGATTTACGTGCATAAAAAAACCTTAATCTTCCTAATTAATACTTAAATAAAGTCGTAAATAAAAAAGACTTCTGACAAAACGAGTCTTCCAATCATTCTCATTGTACTGTTTACACTGTCATGTGTTTTTGCAGTTTTATATTCTTTAAGATTGTTCTCTTTTTGTTCATTCTAGTGTTCTTCACATCTCATCAATATTATTCAGATCTATTTGCTTGATTCACATTAAGGTTTGGCTACACATGCTGTCTATATTGAGAGGCAGGTCTCGTATCCTTTTTTCTTTCCCTTCTCTATAAAATGACCCTGTGAACAGCTAGACTAGATCAGGCAATGTTTCCTGACATTGCTCTGTTCCAGGTAGATGAGGCTTGTGGGGAGCAGGAAAGTGTTTTGTTCTTGTTTTTAAGTCTCTGTTTAGCAGGCACCATTACAACAGACCTTTAAAAGCATAGTCTGCACATACACTGTGCTTTTTAATTGCCAAGTCTGCTTTAATAGCAATAAAACAGCTCCCTTCTCCTTCTACCTAGCAGTAAGAAATCCTTGTAACAAAACAAAGATTGATTTTTTGGGGTAAGAACAGCTGGAGAAAGGCAAATATTTGGAGCCTACTTTGGGGGTGGGGAGAATGAGCATCTGTTTCAGCACAGTTTTAGCCAATGCTCTGCAGAAAAAGCACCAAGTAAATTTTAAATGAATTTTTTAATGTTTCCAGATATTTCAGATATCCTATATTGTTTCTATTTTTTTTAAATGAATTGTATTGCCTTGCTACTTTGTTGTTTGCTGCTCTGGGCTTCTTTAAGTTAATAATAATAATAATAATAATACTGCAAAACTAATTGACAGACTAGCAAAGGAGATTGAACTCTCAGGGCATCATGGAGAATAGAGGTTTAAAAAGAAAAGACATTTCTAATTTTAAAAAGACCTGCAACCATTCATTAACTGTGAACTATAACAACGGTATACCCAGATTGCCATAGTCAGCCATGGGGACAGAAACATTATTTGCACTCTCTGTGCATACAGTTTAGTTTTTCCTGGGAAAAGAGTGGAGTGGAGCTTGGAAGAGTGGAGATGGTTTGTTTGTTTAGATTTTTAAGCAAGTACTGAAATGTTGCTGGATTTTCATTTAATAGTGCCCTACTTGTATCAACCTAGACAGCATCTTAAAAAGCAGAGATATCACCTTGCCAACAAAGATCCGTATAGTTAAAGCTATGGTTTTCCCAGTAGTGATGTATGGAAGTGAGAGCTGGACCATAAAGAAGGCTGATCGCCGAAGAATTGATGCAGTCCCATGGACTGCAAGAAGATCAAACCTATCCATTCTGAAGGAAATCAGCCCTGAGTGCTCACTGGAAGGACAGATCGTGACGCTGAGGCTCCAATACTTTGGCCACCTCATGAGAAGAGAAGACTCCCTGGAAAAGACCCTGATGTTGGGAAAGATGGAGGGCACAAGGAGAAGGGGACGACAGAGGACAAGATGGTTGGACAGTGTTCTCGAAGCTACCAGCATGAGTTTGACCAAACTGCAGGAGGCAGTGGAAGACAGGAGTGCCTGGTGTGCTCTGGTCCATGGGGTCATGAAGAGTCGGACACAACTAAATGACTAAACAACAACAACTTGTATCAAACACTGACCCTACATGAAGACCACCATGACCACAACTCTTCTTCATTTCAAGGAATCACAATATTGATATATTGATCTGACCAGGTTCTGGAGCAATTGTGAGGGGCGGGGGGTAGTGAAGAAAAAACTGCTATTCCAATCGGGTGAAACTGGTGTATCATATGAGATCATTCCGAAGGACATACAAACGCTCCCTGGAAAACACGGTTGGCATCCATCTGTCTCAGAAGACAATGCAAGAGTACACCTTCATGGATGAAGTCAAACTGTTGGAGAGTTACAGCACCTGCTGTGATTGTAGAGATAAGGGAGAGATATGTTTTGTTGCAGCTGGGGTAGATGAAGGTGTCCAGTTGTGCAGATGCACTGTGGTATTCAGGGCCGGATTTAGGTTTGATGAGGCCCTAAGCTGAAGGTAATGGGGCCCTTTATATGTCCAGCTGTCCTTTGTCAACAACAAATTGTCGCTGTTTTTGTGTGTGTTGAATATATGCTATATGGTAATTTATGGACCTAATACTTATGTATCTAAAGCCATTTGCACATAACAAAACATGTACAGTACTTTATCAAAGTAATTGTTGAACTGAAATACAATTAAGAAGTATATTAATAGTGAAATACAATTAAGAAGAAGTATATTAATAGTGAAATAATTATTAAGCTCTAACTTAAAATGATTTTTTTATTCATAACAAACTTAATAATGCAAACACATTGGCATTTGGCAATAACAAAAGTTCCTTTAGAAACACAATTTACAAAGACTCACAATCTAGTCTCTAGAAACTTGCTATAACATGAAATAATAATAGGTGTAAATATATGATGCAAACTACTAATAATTATAAACAGCAGAATGTAGGCACCATATATATTTTATATGATATTTTAGGGAGCAGGCTAGCAGGCGGGGCCCATTACTTATATCATAGGAGCCTACACAACACAAATCACTGTTGCTGTATGTAGGTTTTATTTTATTTGTTTTTTATCTTATATTTTGGAAATGTACATCCAGGGTTTTTTCTCCTTTGAATTTTTTGGGGGACTCCAAGCTATAGCTTGTTTAGCTTATATGTAAATCCGGCACTGGTGGCATTTATTCTTTCTGCACACCTCCCAGTGCTGTGGATACATGACCTGACGGATTTTCTGCAACGGAATCCCACAGTGGGGTTGATGTCGCCAGCCTTTATGTCATATTTGCAGACATCTTTGTAACACAGAATTGGTCTGCCAATGGACCTAGTGCCTGAACCCAGTTCCCTGTAGAGCACATCCTTGGGGATGCAGATGTGTTTTGAAGTGGTGCCACAGGAGAAGAAAGGAAGCTGCTTCCAGACTGGCTTGGAATATAGGATCAAAAGCTACTCCTCCATCTATATTACATCATCCTTAGAGCATCCACTGTTCTTGAGACCAGGTTAAAAACAAACGGCAAAAGGACAGGGAGTTCATTTCCCCCCGTACAGCACCTTAAGCTCTAATTACAGAACCAGGCAACCCGAAAGTCTCCTATTGTGCTTGTTAAACTTTTCCAAACATTTCATGTCATCTTACGTTCTCGGAAACCAAATTCAGAATCTTTATATAGCTTATAAATTGGTAAGAATAGCATGCTTTTTCCCCTTTTATTTTCTTTACATAAATGCCCTCTTTCCTGACTTTTATATTTCTTCTGTCCTTCATCTTTACAAGAATTTGCTTTAAAGATCGGCAGCCTCAGAGCAGAGAAGTAAATGCAGATTGGAACAATGTTTATGACAGCATCAGGAACCACCATTTGTGTGAAATTTCTTGTGTTATCCAACAGAAAAATAGGCCAATAAAATGTGCACAACAGCATAAGAAGCTTATAAAAGTATTCTGTATTTTTGCAGTTAATGTTTACCTTCCAGACCCTTATTTGGAAGGACTTGGGACAGAAATGTACTGAGAAACCTGTCCCTGAAAATGAGGGATGGGCAAATCTGTCAATGCCGGTTTCTCATTTTTTTTCAATCTTAAATTCAGTTCTCCAGGTCAGTTTGTGATTTTTTAAAAAAGAGTTATTATGAAAATTAATTAGCATTTTAGTTGAAAATTTCTCCTAATATACACATTTTTGGATGCACTTTTACCCAATATAAGTATTTTTGCACCACAATTTTCCTTTAAACAATGCTTTTTTATGTTATTTTCACCAACATGTGCATTTTTATGCACACTTTACCATAGCATATGCATTTTTGTACACATTCCATGACCGTATACACTGCACTGCAACATTTGGAGAAAGCATGTTCTCCCTAAAAAGAGAGCACGTGTTGCGGTGGGGTATGCCAGGCCAACCCTCTGTTGCCAGGCAGTTTAATGGTTATTGCCTGAAGCAACGATTGGCTGACCGGGTTGTTGGGGCAAATTGCTTGTTGCAAAGTGGGTGGGTGGGACAAAGGCTTTAAATATTGGTGGCACACTGCTTTGCTTTCTCTTTTGCAGAGTGCATCGGATCACCCGCCCGCCCTGTGATCCAGTTGACCTTGCTATGCCTGTCATGGGGTCGTCTGCCATTGGGGCAGGGGCCTAGTAGGAATTTTATCCATTTGGTTGATTGGCTGGTGCCACTTGGTTTTTGCCTACTACTTAGCAATTTGTCACAACTTGTAAGGTTGCGGTTAGGCACTGGTTATAAAAATTGGTGGTGGAGGGGTGAGGATAGGCTGTGCCTGCCCCTCCAATGGTGCTGGAAGGGAATTCCGTTGAAGGAATCCTGGGGCTTGCCACGATTTCGCCCAATCCCTGAAATGGGACCAGGGCCAGTAAGCCTTGGGGAGCTGGTTGGGTGAGCGGTGAGGGACTGTCGCTCAGCTCAACTGATCCCCAACATTGTTTTCCCTTCACTGGCTTCCGAGGGAGTTCGGAAAGTCAGTTCTGTCCCAGGCGGGGGGACAGATAGTCATAACCAATGCCTAAGCAACCACTCACTGATTATGTATTTTAATAAAGTTGTGGCCAAAAACCTTAAACTAAATTTACTTGTGATTTGTGAATTATTTGAGGGGTGGCTTGGGGACCTCCACACACAAGTGCACATTTTGAAGGATGGCTGTGTTTCGCTTCAGGTACACTGCAATAAGATTCCTCAGAGCATATTTTTCCACACTCTGCACTGTCTTTGTATCATTTTGAGCCCTGTTTATTTGTCAGAGCTGGCACACATGTATGATGTACTTACTGAGTTCCATGTATTCAAGGACCTTCCCATTCAAATCAGAGCTGACAGTTGCCATATACACTGCATGTATAGATATGTCCTCAATAGAAAAGTGAATTAGGAAGCTCCTCTATATGTGAAACTCTGTGCAAACCTGTAGCTTCAGGGCTCCTTTGTGCATGAGATGTTTTCCTACACTGAAACTATCTCAAAGCTCTGGACCATGGGTAGCCAAACTAAGGCCCAGGGGCCGAATCTGGCCCAATCGCCTTCTCAATGGGGCCCACGGATGGTCCAGGAAGCAGCATGTTTTTACATGAGTAGAATGTGTCCTTTTATTTAAAATGCATCTCTGGGTTATTTGTGGGGCATAGGAATTTGTTCATCATTTTTTCCCCAAAGTATAGTCTGGCCCCCTACAGGGTCTGAGGGACAGTGGACCGGCCCCCTGGTGAAAAAAGTTTGCTGACCCCTGCTCTGAACTGTAGCACATCTCTTGTAATACGAATCTTCATGGACATTTAAATGAGCAAAACTATCCTTGCTAAGGATTAAATGAGTCGTTTTGAAAGGGAGATGGATGAAAACCCCATCCATTTTTCATGCCCCCATATTTTTGGGATTCCTTTCCCACCTACTCATTTCATCCTTGATTTGTTCAATTGTTCCCCCTTAGCAAGCTGCAGAAGCCTGATTGTTTGCATTTCTTTTAATTGTTGGTTATTGTTTCTTGAAATGAAGTAAGTTTATTAAATTGCAGCTCACTGGTATAATTTGAGTTTGGAGTTGTTTATCTGTGTTCGTATTGTTTGGATACTTCCTCCCCCGGAAAAAAAAATATGCAATTTGTATTTATTTAGAGAACTGAGAGAGGTATCATTGTTTCATCATAGCCTGTGCTTGCTCTTAAAAGTTGAATGATGGAAGGAAAAAGGTGGACACTGAGATTTCTTTCTTTTCCTCCTCACCAGATGGTGCCAGGGCTTTTTTTTCAGCTCAGTCATGCCATTTCCCTGTACCCAAAAGGCCTTGTTTGTGGTTTCCCCCCTTGCTTCACTGCCTCTCAGTTGATTTCAGGTCCCAGTTCAGACCTCCAAAGCCTTAAATGGCCCCTGTTTCCACGTATCCTAATCCCTCTCATATGAAGCTATCTGCTCAGTTAGATATGTAATATGTGAAGGCCAAGTTCTATATATTCCTACATGATCCAGTGTGCAGCAGGTAACTGTGCAAGTCAGGGCCTTCTTGGTGGTGGTACCTCCAGAAGCAGGAGACCCATCTGGCTTCTTCACTAATGAGATTCAGACAGCAGTGCTATATGTGGTGTGGCCAGCAATTAATTGTCTTAATGCCCTTGTTCTACTCTGTCGTTTTGTTGCTGCTGGAGCTGTGATGGAATTTTTAGTTACATTTTTATACGTCTTATTTTTATATAGATGCTAAGGTGACTTGAAGAATCTTTGGGATGGAAAAGCATCAGAGACAACCTTCTGCTGGCTGAATTCCTACCACACTGGTCCAGATATTCTGGCCAGCGCATGTGAGAATTACATTCTGGCTCCACTTACTCTTAATGACAACCAGTATTGCCTGTTTCTGCAAACAGGCAAGGTTTCAAGCTTACAATCAAGACTGGCTGTTTCACTGTCAAAACTGATGCAGTTGCTATTGTTAGCATTGGAAGCACAATAAAATGATCTTACTAGTATTCTGTTCACAACACAACTTGTTAATCAGCGGCTAATCATACTGAAATAATGAATGCTAATTGCAATTAGGCAAATGTAATTATACTACTGTACAATATATTAGAGAATGAGATCAATACTTTCCCCAGTGGATACCAACCCCTGGAGGTGTGTAAGCTCCTGAAATTTCAATAAACAGTAATCCCAATAAACGCAAGTCCTCAGTGACTGATACCCCAATTGTAAAGTTTTACTAACTTGGGCACTTCATCCCACACTTCTACTATTATTTGAGTTTATTTTATGACACACATACACACATTAAACATAAAAGTAATAATACATGACCAACACGAAAACTTACAAAAAACAGAGAAATACAACTAAAACATTACAAAAATGTATACAAACAAATGAACATCAATAGATGTACCATACTTCATTTCTTATTTTCTTCCAATTGACTTCCTTCATCCTCAGCACGGTTCTCTTTTCATTTTTGGTAAACTGTTTCCTTCTTAATTTCTTATCTCTTTTTCTTTCTATTTTTGACTTACATACCTTAATTTATTTTGCAGAAGTTAATCGAAACAAGTCCAAGTATTAATTTGAGGGCACTGCTTTTGAAGATATTCTCTATATTTTCCCCAGTCTTTTTGAGATTTCTGTTATTTTTGAAATTTTTGGATGATCAAAAATTTCAAAAATTCACCCCACAATTCTAAACAGACTTCTTTTTCTGAACATAATTGGTATTCTAGCTACCAACACTTTTGCAATATTATTTGATGTGTGGTCTAAACCACTGAGCTTGCCGATTGGAAGGTCAGTGGTTCAAATCCCCATAAAGGGGTGAGCTCCCATTGCTCGGTCTCAGCTCCCGCCAACCTAGCAGTTCAAAAGCACGTAAAAGTGCAAGTAGATAAATAGGTACCACTCTGGCGGGGAGGTAAACGGTCTTTCCGTGAGCTGCTCTGGTTTCTCCAGAAGCGGCTTAGTCATGCTGGCCACATGACCTGGAAAAACTGTCTGTGAACAAATGCCGGCTCCCTCGGCCTGTAAACCGAGATGAGCGCCGCAACCCCAGAGTCATTTGCGACTGGACTTAACTGTCAGGGGTCCTTTACCTTCTCCCCCCCCCCCAGCCTAACAATTCTGCCTAGATATTATCTAGTCTAGGAACGTTTGCCTTATGTTTCTGCAATGACTGCTCCCCGCATTAAACACCGGGCGCCCTTTCCGTGGATGTGCGCAGCCCCTGGACCCAGTGCGGCTCCATCAGCACAAGCTTGGCTTTGCCTTCCCCCAGGTGGGATACCTGGAGGTCTCCGCCTACCTCAGTCAGTTTTTCCAATCCCAACTGGGGGAAGCGTTGCCAAGGAGACCAGGCCAGGTAGGGGAGGGACTATCTGCCCACACAATAGAGGGAGGATCTCTGCCTGTCCACGCAAATCTAAATATCTTTACTTGGTTTAGAAAGAATTCAAGGCGTAATACTTGCTTTCATTCTGATCATTTTCATGCTTTCAGATCTTGAGGTATCTGATGACATGTGCAAAATGCTGCATAATATCATTGTTATTCTAACTTTAAATAAGCTTTAAATAAACATGTGGTTGATACAGTCTGTTACCTAGTTTACTAGAGTTTTTAGGTTCAAATACCCGTTACGCTAAACACAGGAATGGCTGTTTCTACAATTGTGTGAGTGTTTGTTTAGAAGACTTGTTGATTTGTTGGCTCGGGAGACAATGAGAGAGTGCACCTTCAGGGGTGAAGTCAAACTGTTGCAGAGTTACAGCTCCAGCTGTGGCTGTAGAGACCATTACAGGGGAGACATGTTTTGTTGCAGCTGGGGCAGATGAAGGCATCTGGTTGTGCTGATGAAGGTATACAGTGGTGTTTCATCTTTCTGTGCTCCTCCCCAGGTTAATGTTGCAAGCCTCATTTGCAGACATATTTGTAACACAGAATTGTTATGCCAACAGGCCTGGTGCCCGTAGAGAACCTCCTTGGGGATCCAGCCATCTTCCATTCTGTGGACATAACTAAGCCAGCACAGACATTGTTGAGTCAGAAGTGTGAACACGCTGGGAATTGCTGCATGTTTAACATGCAAGCCTGGTAGACCTTAAGCTTGGTATTGTACATTATCACCACATTCTCCCATACTCTTTCGGAGAGGAAAAACATTGCCATAGGTGCCTTGCCGATATGATTGTCCAGCATAGTGTCAATAGCACAGTGGAGAGGGTGGAGCCCAAGTAGATAATAAAAATTTATAATAATAATAATTTATTATTTATACCCTGCCCATCTAGCTGGGTTTCCCCAGCCACTTTGGACGGCTCCCAACAGAACATTAAAAACACAATAAAAGATCAAGCATTAAAAACTTCCCTAAACAGGGCTGCTTTCAGATGTTTTCTAAATGTCAGATACTTGTTTTATTTCCTTGACATCTGAAGGGAGGGCATTCCACAGGGCGGGTGCCACTACCAAGAAGGCCCTATGCCTGGTTCCTGGCAACCTCACTTCTCACAGTGAGGGAACTGCCAGAAGGCCCTCGGAGCTGGACCTCAGTGTCTGGGCTGAACGATGCGGGTGAAGACGCTCCTTCAGGTATACTGGGCCGAGGCAGTTTAGGGCTTTAAAGGTCAGCACCAAATCATCTACCACCTCAAGCATGTGGAGTGCTACCGATGTCCTGACCCAGGATCTTGGTAGTGTCAGGCTGTTGGCAAGGCTGATTTGTTGATTTGTACAGCTCAGCTATTTGTATACACAGATTGTACACTCATTGAATGTAGTGTTTGAACACTCTTTGATGCGCTTCTTAATTAAGTAAAGGTATGTATGACAATTTGTAATAGAATACCTTCTGTAGTAATTGATGTTAATGGTTTAGAAGTTCATGAAGCTCTTCTCCAAGTAGTTACAAAAATCTAAAGAGTCCTTTTATGCTGAATATTTGGAGTGCCACGTATATAAAGGGTAGGATCAGGCATAGTAATATTACTTTTTGCTAGAAATTAACTGAATATGATGTAACTAAAAAACAAAAACAAAGGGAAAGTATCTTTCTTATCCATCTGAAACTCCGCCCCCCTTTCCTCCTTCATTGTGACCCAAAAATGTCCTTGCTGCCTTCATCAGGAATTGTGACAGGGTTTGCAGCTTTCAGAATCAGATCCTATCCTCTGGGTACCAGAATGAGATGTTTTATCTTGAGCATCTTGGTTCATTACCATTAGCAGAGCAGCGGCTGCTCGGCTGCCAGGTATCTGGAGACAACAGCACTGACAATATCCCGAAATAAATGCTGCTTAAGCAGAATCACATCTTCTTTACATACTCTGATTACTATACGTACCTGAAGATGTCTTTACAGTAGCACAAATCCTGACAAGTTACGTGGCACAAAAGTTGTTTCACAGTGGGATATCGTTTGGTGTTTGCTTCTAGAAGTGGAATAGGACCCTTAAGTGAAAATAGGGTCAACATCATAGCTCTCTTATAATGTCAGAATTGCGTGGACAGGCAGAGTCCCCAGATCCCGAGTGCCCCCCCCCCGTCATGTGGAATAACGACTCTAGACAACGTGCTATGGGATTAAATTGGCCACAACTTTATTAAATTTCAAATGTGGGTAGACCTTGGCTCAGGCATTGGGCGTTCTCCCTCCCCAGTCCCCAGCTGGGGACCTAGGGAGCATCAGGGTTATCCAGTGTGTGTGTGGGGGGGGGATGGGCCAGCTCTGGAGAACATATGTATCAAGTTTATTAAATTTGTGAGGTCCATGCCTTTACACAAAATACCATAAAACATTATTAAAAAGATAAACAATAAAATTATAAAAATAAGCTAAAATTCATGCCATGCTGTCCCAGCAAAGGAAGCTACCCAAGGAACCCCACCATTCAGGAAAGAAGATACAGCAACAGGTTAGGGGAGCAATGGGAGGGACCTCACCATTTCACTCTGGAGAACATATGTTCAAGCAGAGATAGCCGCCCCCGTTACCCCGCCACCGCAGGGGAGAGCAATGACGACCTTTCGGCGTACGGCCAAAGCCTCCCTTCAAAAACCCCTTTAACGGGGAACCCTGGTATCACCGCCGCAAAGAGGAAGATGGACTAAAGGATCCCGCCCAAGGCCTGATACCGCCAAAGTTGTGACGTTTTGCTACGGGAAAGGCGAAACCTGCCAATGCAGGGAAATTCCTTTCCGGCCCTTTAACAGCGACCTTAACGTAGCAGCGCCCGCATACCTGTGGAGACAGGTTAACCTGCAAAACCTATGAAGAAAAGTTAACCTGCAAAAGAAGACATTAACTGAGGGTGGGTAGGGTGGGAGAAGCTCTGGAGCCAAGTGAGGATTACCAGGTAAGATCCACCCTCTATTGTGTGGGCAGGTAATCCCTCCCCCTACCTGGCCTGGTTTCCCTGGCAACGCTTCCCCCAGGTGGGATTGGACAACTCACTGGGGTAGGTGGGAACCTCCAGGTATCCCACCTGAGGGAAGGCAAAGCCTATGCTGATGGGGCCACTCCAGATCCAGGGCTGCACGCGTCCACGCAAAGGGCGCCCCCCGTTTTAAGTGGGGAGCGGTCATTATGATAGCATTCCAGCAGAAAGTTCTCTCCATTTCTCTCTGTTTGTTTGTCACCGTCCCCCATCCCATGAGCCATCAGAATGAGGCATACCGAAAGATGCAGGGAGTCAGAGCAGATCACAGGCTACTTATGAGATAGTGTTACTTGAACTTCACATTCCACAATACAGTGGTACCTTGGGTTAAGAACTTAATTCGTTCTGGAGGTCCGTTCTTAACCTGAAACTGTTCTTAATCTGAGGTACCACTTTAGCTAATGGGGCCTCCCACTGCCACTGCACTGCCATTGTGAGATTTCTCTTCTCATCCTGAAGCAAAGTTCTTAACCCGAGGTACTATTTTTGGATTAGCGGAGTCTGTAACCTGAAGCGTCTGTAACCCGAGGTGCCACTGTAAATTGAAACCACGTTTCATTTAATTTATTCTCGTTTTCTGTGTAAACCAAAGGTCTTTCCACAAACTTACCCACATGACAATTAAATGCAATCTATGTGATTGTGGGTTGTGCTGTGGGTTAAACCACAGAGCCTAGGACTTGCTGATCAGAAGGTCGGCGGTTCAAATCCCCGTGACGGGGTGAGCTCTCTGTTGTTCGGTCCCTGCTCCTGCCAACCTAGCAGTTCAAAAGCACATCAAAGTTCAAGTAGATAAATAGGTACCGCTCTGGTGGGAAGGTAAATGACATTTCCGTGTGCTGCTCTGGTTCACTAGAAGCGGCTTAGTCATGCTGGCCACATGACCCAGAAGCTGTACGCCGGCTCCCTCAGTCAATAAAGCGAGATGAGCGCCGCAACCCCAGAGTCGGCAATGACTGGACCTAATGGTCAGGGTTCCCTTTACCTTTTATGTGATTGAGGAAATGGGAACACCCTTCTCTCTATGTACAGGGCAGCATATGCCATTGGCACAACATGCATATGGTTGTACATCCTTAAGTCCAGTTTGTGCGAACCTTTTTGAATGAACTTGTATGCATGAATGGGTGAGCTTATTCACATATATGCCTTTATAGAGAGAGAGCGCCACATCACGTGCTCCTTTGTACATTCAGTAGGCGGAGTTACCTCCTAATTCACAATGCATAGCGGATCCCTGGGCTCACGCAGTCGTATCTTATCATTCAGTAACATTCCTCCCCCTTCAAGTATAGTCCTTGTGTCATTGAACACAGCGCAGGCGAGGATAGCCCTCATTCACTCCTGGCAGGCTTAAAGTGCAACTGCATGTGAACCAAGCTAGATTAGCACTGGCATCACCTTGGCAAAGTTGTCGCTGTGAAGGTGAGGCAGATGAGAGGGCACGTTGGTCAGGTCAGGCCTTGTTTGTTGCAGGCACATTTTCTTAACTAGGGTTGCTGCCCATCAAGTCAAGTTCCACTCCAGAAGTTTTGTCCTCCAGTTTAAAGCAGGGATGATGAATCTGTGGCTTTCCAGATATTCTTGGGTTACAACTCCCATCATGTCTGACCATTGGCCATGCTGATGGGAGGTGGAACCCAACAGAATATGGAAAGCCACAGGTTCCCCTGTCTCTGTCTTGAAGGATTCTCTGGTGAAACTGCGTCGCTGTGTAACTTGTACATGCTAATCCTCAATCTGGATATCTCTTGGCTGTGAAATGAAAATTCTGTGGGTCTAAACACTTCTAATTTCTCCCATTACTGCTGATAATATAAATCCTTGATTAGTGTCAAATGGATCTTACATTAGAAGCTAATTGTACATTCTGCTTTATAGGATACTCTGATGTGTAAGGAATTTACATAATTAAACATCTTGACTACATTAATGGGAAGTAGCTGCAGAAGTATCTCACAAGCAAGAAGAAGGAGAAGCAGAAAAGAAATCCGCAGAATTTCTATGTCAGAGCAACTTATTCTCTGTGCCGATCAGATAGAAATCTCAGCCGCTATTTTTAGTCACCTTTTTTCCTCCCCAAAGGCTAACTTACACAAAACACAAATACTCCATTCCAGCCATTGCTTGTTCAGTACAGGATTTCTGAGGAGAGCTCAGCGCTTGGGGATTTACTCTTACCTCTGGTAGGGTTAATCTGCTGGGTGCTGTCGACAATGTTCTGCTGTTTGCTGAAGAATGTTGCTGCTACATACAGAGTGCATTGCAAAGTTGTTTGGGCTTTGAAAAGAATGCATCTTGAAACCTGCATTTCTAATCTTATCTCTGGGACCATCAGTGTCATACCATCACAGGCATAGTTTACATTATTTAGCTTTGAATCAAAAATTCACAGTTGGGCAATGCTTTTATTGGGGCTAACCAACATGTCACAAAGGTGTGGCAAGCAGTGGAGGCCTCCGTCTCTCCTTACCTCACCTGCCTGCCTACTTGCTTAGAACAGGTCCAGCGGGGGAGGGGGGGCACTGTTCCTTTACCTTATGTGTTTACATTGTACAACTCAGCAGAAAGGAGGATGGGGTCAACTCTAAAATTAGTTGGTTCTGGATTCACCTGTCATTAGGTGCTGCTCTGCCTACTCTTGGTCTCTATGCATTCTGTTCCACCTGTCCCAATGGGACAAGCTTTCAAGTCCTTCAGAATTCTTCTTTGGGAAGAGTGTAACACAAATCAGAGGTGAGGGGGATAATGAAGAAAAAAATGAAGAACCAGGCAGAGGGCCTTCTTGGTAGTGGCGCCCGCCCTGTGAAACACCCTCCCATCAGATGTCAAGGAAATAAACAACTGCTGACTTTTAGAAGACATCTGAAGGCAGCCCTGTTTAGGGAGGTTTTTAATGTTTGATCTTTTATCATGTTTTTAATATTCTGTTATGAACCACCCAGAGTGGCTGGGGAAACCCAGCCAGATGGGCAGGGTATAAATAATTTTTTAAAAATTATATTATTAAACATTAAAAATACTAAAAGCATACAAAAAGTAGACTGGATGTTGTAATTATGAAGTCAACTTGAAGACTCTGTTCTAAGATGGAGACTGCAGGCTGACTAAGTCCCTTGCAGATGATATCAGGATGCATACCTAGAATTTCAGGTTCATGAAGTAATGGATGCTACCCATCTCTGGGGAATTAGAGCCTGGCTTGTAACCCACATCTGTCCCTAATCTTAAATGAGACACACAGATTTCTGGGGCAGGCAGAGAGCAGAGCTCAGAGTATCCATCAGTTGAAATTCAACTGAGTGCACGACCTACAGTTTAATTTGAGACAGAAACTTGAAAAGATATAGAAACGAAATGTACTGTAATGCAACAGATTTTAGCCTTGCTGCTATATGGACATTAAAACTGCTTTTCTGCAGTAAAAAAATATTGTCATACTGTGAACTAAGAGTTGCTAGCTGCAGTTACATGCAATCAGCCCAAAACATAGACAAAGATACAGGTGTTCACCCAAAAAATAATCAAAACATATCCACTCTATTTTTACAAAGTAAAAATACAAAGTAACCATTACAAAGTCTTACTACTGTTGCTAACTTTCTGCCCACAACCAATCCTCATAAGCTGCTTTAACAAACAGACTAAGGTTGGATGTAGTAAGGAAACTTTCCACATAGTAAGGAAAGTTAATATGAATGGTTTTATAGGTGCCATTTAATTTTTATATGGAGATGTTGCAAAAAGCAAGATCCCCTGTGGATGTGTTGGCAAACAATATATCTGTTATGTACTGAAGTTCTCACCCTGGGCCAGCAGGGGGATACTGTAGACAGTTATGCAAATGAAGGATCGAAAGTAACATTCAATGACTGGATAGTTTGTATGCAAATGAATGATCGAAAGTGATGTTCAGTGATTGGATAGTTTTAGAAAGTTGCAACAGTTACATTGTTCTGGAGCTCTATATAAGCAGGCTGACTGAGCTCTTCGGTTCAGTTCTGTCCAGCTTACAAATAAAGAGCTGCTTTGGAAGAATCGCTGTGTCGTCTGATATGTTCACCCACAACTTAACAATATCATATATAAAAGCAAGCAGGGCCCCAATCCTGCAGGTGTTGCTACCACTGCTGTCTCTTCCTTCCCTTGCCCAGTAACTAGACTTGGGGCACGGATATCAGCAGTGGGGGGCATTCCTGGATCCCCAGTGGAACACTATCAATCCCAAAATCCATAGGAGGGGGGGGGGCAACACAAAATTCTCCTGTGGCCCTGGGAATTCCTGCCTCCACTGCCTTTGCTGCCCTATTCTCAGAGATAACTTTTGGGGCACTGGTAGAGACAGCAGCACCAGAGGCAATGGAGCTCTTGCCATAGCTGCCAACGTTTCCCTTTTTTAAAGGGAAATTCCCTTATTCTGATTAGGATTCCTCACAAGAAAAGGGAAAAGTTGACAGCTATGGCTCTTGCAAGTGCTCAGATTGGATTCCTGCAGAAGCCTCAGCCATTTGGGATGTTGGTGTATCCCTCATTTCCTATGAAGTGAAATTTAAAAGTGAATCTTGCAGTTTTATGCACCTGAGAAATCTCCGAGGAATTTCAGAGTAAGCCAAGAGCATTTTAGAAAGGCCAGTGACTTTACTGCAACACCCTAGCTACTAAGGTGACCTGCATGTGCGTTGTCGAAGCATCACCGGGTATTTCAGATCTGTATCCAAGACCTAGAGTCCAGAGCAGAGTTCAGTAAAGGCTCTTGAGATAGCAATTAGATTGAAAAAGCTGCCTTCAAATATTGACCTAATGTATTTAGTTGCTTTGATCTTCAGTATTAGATGGGGCCAAGGCTTCATATATTCATGGGTTAATGCTTTAAGTAGTTCACAGTTTGACCTTTCATGACCGCAAAGCCAGAGAAGTAACTGACTTAAGTTGCAGGTGTGAAACCATTGCAAACCATTCTATTTGATCTACAGGAAACCAATCGTTTTTTGGGAAAAGGTCATTAGTTGTTAGAAATAAGCAAAAGCAGCTCACATTTTGCTTTTTTCTCAGAAATAAAATGCCTATATCGCATACTATTGATTTTCATCAGGTATGAGAAGCTGGCAGGTATGCATATTTTACCATGGTGAAAAAGACCAAGAGTAGTCGACAAAAACACTGGAGTTTAGAATCTTCACAGTGTTTTGCTTTGACTGGGCCTAGAAGTCTGGTGTCAACTCAGTGATGAGGAATGAACAGTCCAATGAATGTTCAGTCAGTATGAGTCGCCAAAGCATATTTATGGATTGCCTCATTCTGTCTCTTGATCCCTGCTGAGTCAGCTGCAATAACACGCCCTGGCTATCTTCACTGGTGTCTCCACAGCCCAGCAGAGTGGGCCGCCTCCATTCTCTTCAGAAGTTTTTTTATGGTGGCATTGCAAATAAGGTCTTGCCTCTAGAATCCCTGCTTATTACCACCAAATCTAGCCTTTGTTTCACAAACCATTATTTCTTTGCACTATTATACAGAAGAAGAATATCTAGGTAATTGCATGATGTGAAGGCAGGGCAAAATTTATAATGAAGTGTGTGATTCATTCATCTCTTTCTTTGGGCGACCACCTTCATTATCTAAGAAGCCCATCATTTCTGACCATTGCTCATTCTTCTTCCTCTGTAAAGATTAGGATGGATGGATCCGTCTGTTTTATAGTTCCCTCATTTTCACATATTTCCCATATTAAATTCAGCTCTCCAATTTTCTACAGCAATCTGTGAATTTAGCTTCTTTTAAAATCTTCACGAGTATTTTTTAAAATCATTTTAGTGACAATTTTCAGCATTTCTCCTAATGAAACATTTCTGTCCGTGATTTTCTCTAGCATACACATATATTCAGTTCCCCCTAATTTATTGCATTTCTGTATGTTGTTTTCACTAGCATGTGTATTCTTATGCACACTAGCATTTGCATTTTTGTACATCTTACTTGGCTGAGAATTGCACTGAAAAATTTAGAAAAGTGGAGATTTCGAACAATGGCGGTGTTTCAGTTTGCATCTTGTTACTGAAAGTGTGAATGTGAACTGACTCCCTCATCCCTGGGGATCACATTTGCCAGTGGCAAGCATGGCCATAGAACTGTCAAATCACCGTTCCTATTAAAACATGTTATTGTTTCCTACAACGATAACAGAATCCAACATATCAAGATTAAAGAAGGAATAATGCACCTTGATTATTATGTGGAAAGCATGTTGCGCCTTAATTGTGTTGGGAACTGGGCAGCTGTAGTCAATTCTTTCAGCCATGAGTGAAAGTGATAGGGAACAAGATCTATCAACAAAAGCACAAATAGTCCCTGGGTGATTGGATACCCACAGTAACAACAAGCATGCCATTATTATACAACATTAGCATCACAGACAAGAAAAAAGCAAGTTAGGGAACAAAAACCCTGAGACCAGAGGACTCGTATCCCAAGAATAATCCTTGGACTAAATTTATTTCTTTACATGTGCTGCACTCCTCACCCCCATTTACACAGGAGCAAGCCCCATTGAATTGAATCGAACTTACTTCTGAGTAAGCATAGATAGGAATATGTTGTCACTCACTTATTTGCTTCAGCAATTTTTATTTCACTTTCATCCAAAGATTTCCGGATGAGTGATACAAAAACAGATTGAGCACTCTCATCAAAACATATACAGGTCAAAGATCTAGCACCAACAGAATCTTCATGTGTGTGTGGAAATGTTGAAAAGGCAGAGTCCTCTGATGCAACACTCCCCCCCCCCATACCATTAATCTTATCAAAACACTTTGACCTTCCCTTAGAATTCCTCAGTTATTTTGCCTGTGCAAAATTTGGGGAGTTCTAAATCACATTGGACCCTACCCACCTAGAGCAGGCTCTCTGCTACCGATTTTTCCTCTACAAAATGTGGAGGGTGGCAGGGCCAGGAGATGGGGGAATGAAGAAGGACTTGAGGGAGGCAGTGGGTCCAGTGTGCACATGCCCTCGCCCCCCTCATGTGATGAGGGTGAATGACTTAGATCCCCACTTTCCAAGTAGATTCTTTGTAACAGCAGCAAAGACATGCTTAATGTTCACCATCCAAAATTGTTCACCATCCATGATTGGAAGCATACAGTTCATTTTGTGTTGCTTTTGTGATGCATGGACCTGACTTTACTTGTGCATTTCAGCAAAACAGCTCTTCAATATGGCTGCTAAATAGTGGGTTTAAAAGGTGCATTATTGAGCATATATTAACTCAGAAATACTTTTTGCTGAAAACAAGACTTCTGTAGCACCATGAACAGTGACCAAAAGTAGCTGCTGAAATCTCCTCCTCCTCCTCCTCATCCTTCTTCTTCTTCACATTTTTTTGAGCTGCATATTTGTCTTCATGCAGTCTGTTGTCTGTTGTCTGTTGTTGTTGTTGTTCAGTCGTTTAGTCGTGTCCGACTCTTCGTGACCCCATGGACCAGAGCACGCCAGGCACTCCTGTCTTCCACTGCCTCCCGCAGTTTGGTCAAACTCATGTTAGTAGCTTCGAGAACACTGTCCAAGCATCTTGTCCTGTTGTCTAGCGTCATATTAATGGCATGTCAGCCAGCATATTAAAAAAACACAGTCTGCTTAAAATAAGACTGAACAGAAACCTGTTCCTTAAGATGCAGAACACTCCTGACCTTTGTTGGTAACCTATTTTTTCTTCTTCTTTTTCATATATCTCCAAGTTGTTTCCTGTCTTTAAATCATAGCGCTTTCTCTGTGCACTACCGAACGCTTGGGGCAAATGAATGCTTTGTATTTTAGTGAATTCCAAAAAATCTACTCAGACAACCAGCACACTAGCTGAATAAGGAGATGCTGCTGGAATCATATGAGGCACTAAGGACGACACTAGGAGATCTGCACAATCCTTGTGTCTTTCCCCTTTCAATACAATACGCAAGCAAGCAGAGAACCTTTCTTCAAGTGTTGTTGTTTTTTTGAGGGGGGACCCTTAACAATTAGAATAGCATCCCCCCCCCATTGCCATCATTCTTCCAATGACCCAATTGTGTCATGGCCCAAGTGTATAAAACAGTGAGCTGAGCATTCATTCATCTAAGGAGCAATTTCCTCCTAAGCTCTAAAATAAAGATGATGTTAAGCAGTTTTTAGAAGTGTCTGTCACAGCAAATCCAACACATACAGTAATTAAAGGAGAAACAGAAGATACAGCCCCCATGCAAAATAGGGCACTTTTAAACTGCCACTATTTCCAGCTGGGATACCAGCAAATACAAGTTGCACAATTGCAGTTTATTTGGCCATCTTGCACAACAGTCCATTCTCTCCACTCCTTGCCTACCCCTTAAATTGGAATTTTTGTGATAAGGAAAGTGGTGGCAAAATGCACCGGAAAGTGTGGCTTTGCCACAATGTCGTCTAACCTTCCCATAAACAGCATGAACCAGGCAAAGGGCCTTCTTGGTAGTGGCACCCGCCCTGTGGAACCCCCTTGCATCAGAGGTCAAAGAAATAAACAACTATCTGGCTTTTAGAAGACACCTGAAGGCAGCCCTGTTTAGGGAAGTTTTTAATGTTTGATGTTTTACTGTGTTTTTAATATTCTGTTGTGAGCTGCCCAGAGTGGCTGAGGAAACCCAGCCAGATGGGCAGGGTATAAATAATAAATTGTTGTTGTTGTTGTTGTTGTTACTCATTAAATAGCCGATGCCATCTAATCTCAATAAATACATCATTTGAAAGCACACATAGTCTCTTTGAGAGTGAAAAGCAAACTTACTTCGTGTTACACTAGGAAATTTAGGAAGGGGTAGGTCATTCTAAGGTTCTTGAAATTGATTTCTTTTTTTTTTAACAGTCTCTTACCAAACAAGATATAATCAGTGCCATTTTCAATACAACATTCTCCACACTGCTTTTTTCTGAATTAAAACTTCATCTACTTTAGTGAATAGGCTTACAGCCACCTTTTTGCCTACAGTAAATTGTTTTGTCCCAAAACAATGCTGAACCATGGAAATGTAATGAGAATATTGGATTTCACTTGCTTTGTTATGGCTATTTGCCTGGGAATAATATCCTCTTCCCTTCAATAGCTCTAACTCCTTGCAAACGAGACAAAGATGATTTGCAAGGTTCTCTGGCTTGTTTGAATGGCAGCACCTCAAGGCATGAAACATTCTTTCTGGGATGGAGTTTTTAAACAAATACACAATTATGAAAGCATTGAGAAAGTACACTCATATATAATGGAAATGTTTCTGAAAGCCAGAGCCCTTTGGGGGTGAATGATTTTTCTCTGAAAATGCAGAATTTCAAGTTGCCTTCTACTTAGTCACACCATGGTCAATCTCATTCAGCTTTCTGAAATTTCAGACAGGGAACTTTTCTCTCTTACTGGGAGAAGCTGACAACTGAATCTGGGGTCTTGTGCATCCAACACCACTGAGCCATGGTCCTGAGATATGCATAGGATCACACCATAGAAGAAGTGGTTCATTCTCTGTCACAACTCCATCTCCGCTGCCCTTTCCCAACCAGGTGACCTTCAGGTATATTGGACTGCATCCCCCTTTAGTCCCACTCAGAGCATCATTTTACAGCCCCAGCAGATCTCTCTATTTTTTATCTTTGAAATATACTCGGAGTCAAGAGTGGATTTCATGCTGATTATTCTGCTCATAGTGGTGAGGAGGAATGGAAGTTCCCCCAGAATGTCTGCTTTATATACATTATTTACACAATGGGCCCCATGTGATTGGCTAATTCCAGGATTCTCCTGTAGGCCAATCAGTTTGCGGATTCACTTCTACCTGGAGCTGGATTGGGTGGCTCCTGTGGACCAATCAGAATGCTGCATTCTGGACCCTATTGTTCTAGGACCAATCAGACTGCTGCATTTTGGATCCTATTCAACTCAGTACATAACAATCTTTAAACACTTAAAAAGGATTTTCAGGTACCACAGCCTCTATTATTTTTAAGACACCAAATATTAATGGTTTGAAGAACCAGAATTAAGTCAGTTCATTTACAAAAAATAAGGAAATCTTAAACTCACCCATCTGTGATCTCGATGCCCTTAGCGTTTTATCACTCGGGTGAGGCAAATGCAGAAAAGCAGGTCTTGATATTGATTTGTAACTGCAGCAGCAAAATCTCACACACTCTATTTGCAAAGGCAAATAAAGCATTGCTCCAGCAACAACTGAAACCCAGCCAATGTACCATGGATGTGTAACCAATGCTTGAAAATAAATTGGTCTTGAAACTGTCCTAAAATATTTTTGTGTGTGTGCTAGCTTTCGGACTGTGATGTAAACCTACTTTTATTGGAATATTTTAAAAGGATGTGTTTTTATGTTTCAAACAGAATATTAGCACAGTAAATTTTGGAGCTTTATTTATTATTAAATAAAAACCACCTGTGCTGGATTCTGCTTTTAATCTATTTTTTTGTAACCTTGTTTAACCTCTTCCTCCTCCAATGGTTTCAGTGGATGTGGCACAGGTAAATCCTTTTCAAATACCAACATTGCAGCAATGTTAGATACATTAATGTTCATGGAAGGTTTACAGATAGAAAAAGTGTTGTGCCCATTGAAGCAAATGTAATGGTCTGTGCTGGAAGCTGCATGGTTTTTAATTGCATGTTTGCAGACACACGGTTGACCACATAAATGAAGTCATGGACCACACTTTGGGAACTCCTACTCTACTAATCTTCTTCCACCTCATCCCCTTTTGCCATAGTCCACTCATTCCTTGACACCTGGGAGATGAGTTATTCAGAATTTAGGAGGAAGATGAGATACAAACATCACTTTCCACTTGCCCCTTCCATGGGCTTTTCTCTAGATCCAATTTACTGAATCTAAGGCTTTTGTTAGTTACGATGTTTGTTCTAGAGGTGATGGATGTTCCAATCTGCAAATGAGTCTGGGTGGTGTGGATCAGGTCAGCTGTTATTGGAATGTGCAATGATAAACTTCCTTAAGGATTCCTACTCGTTTGAATCCCAAAGATTACCGTATTTTTCCATGTATAGGATGCCCCTGTGTATAAGATGCCCCCTATTTGGGGGGGAATAAATTTAAAGAAAATGAGGGGAGATGGCCCTTTTTTGAGGGGGAACTGCACGTACACCATCACCCCAGCAGGGCCGTTGCTGGGGGTTGACAAAGTGGCCAGCTGCTCCCCCCATGCACCTGTGGACGGGAAGCTCCCTAGAGCATGGGCTGCCAACCAGCTGGCTGGCAGCGCACAGCTTCCCCTCCATGCCACTGTGGGAAACGCTCCCTAGAGCGTGCGGCTCCCGCAGTGGCATGGGGGGGGGGGAGTTATGCGCCTGCCAACCAGCTGGCTGGCGGCACATATCTCCCCCCCCCCATGCCACTATCAGTGTATAGGACTACCCCATTTTTCTGACATGATCTTTGAGTAAAAAAAACCCTCGTCTAATACACAGAAAAATATGGTATATAGCTATGCTTGTTCTAAACGAGATAATACTTTGAAGAGTGTTCATGTTCTTTGATGACAGAAAACAGACTATGCTTTGTACTATTTAAAATGACCCCACTTGTCTTGACATCTCCATTGATTTAGCAACTGAAGAGAAATCTTACTGACCTTCAGGGAAAGGAGTTTTTAGAGAGTTCTTCACATCTCAGTAAGTACATTTCATAGCATCCATTGAAAATGGTATACCAGAAGTCTCCTATGCACTCCTCATAGAGTACACAAAACATATCTTATATAACCCTACCCATTTAAAAACTAATCTCAGAATGGCCGATTCAAGCAAATACATAAAGAAAGTTGGATTTCAAATTTACCGAAGTCTGTGTCAGTTCTCAAGAGTTGAAGCATATTTTTGCTTCTTTAATCTTCTTGATATTTGTCAATGAGGATTTTTATCAAAATAACTGTTAGTGTGATAAATGCAGCAGGTCAGATTGCATTTGTTAAAGAACAGGTTGGTGCAATTAAGACAACGCTTTTTGGACTCTATCTAGCTGAGATGTGCCACATTTTTCTCAGATTTAAGCTTCTGCTGCACCAAACTCAACCCTCTGTTCACCTCCATATTTAACAGTTATGTTTATACCTCCTTTCCCAATTTGTATTTCTTATTAGACCTGGTAGTGGTAGCACAAGGAAGCAGCATAATAATAATAATAATAATAATAATAATAATAATAATAATAATTATTATTTTTATTTATATCGCGCCCTCCCCAGCCGAAGCCGGGCTCAGAGTGGCTAACATCAAATGTATAACACTTTAACATAAAATCAGACAATCAATTAAAATACATCCTCAAATCAGATCAGGATCAGAATAAAATCCAATCAGATGGCAACCCGCAGATTAGGGCTGGGGACCTTAAATGCTCACCAGGCCCAACTGTTTGTGCTGAACTTATATGGGCCTGTGAGAAAAATTGGGGGGCCACTTTCATGCAAGTTCTTATGAAAGGGGAGAGGGAGTCAGACTGAGCCCTGACCAAAGCCTCGCAGAACAGCTCCGTCTTGCAGGCCCTGTGGAAAATGTCCCGCAGGGCCCTGGTCTCTTGTGAGAGAGTGTTCCACCAGGCCGGGGCCATGGCCGAAATGTCATTTATCAAAGAGGGAGTCCCTTGATATATTGAATATTCATCCACTTCACCAACTATGGGCCTGATTCACCATATTGCTTAAGACTTTGATCTTACAGGAATAGTTTCAATTGAAATGGTAACAGTTGATGTCTTAAGAGCAAAATTTGCACTTGTTTATCCTCATCAGATAAGAGGATGAAATTGCATAGGTCTATCTGATGGCAATCACCTGTGTACTGTTTGTTGAATAAATGGTCTCCAATGATGTCAGTTGGGAGCTTTACATGTGAAGATTAATTGTTTGTACTATTTGTTTCAGCTGTGAGTAGCTGATGGTACATAACAGGGGACCCTGCACTACCTTACTTGCCGGTCCCCAAATCTGGCCCAGAATTGGTCAATCCCATTGCAATCAGAGGGCCTTGCTTCTGAGTAAACATATTCAGGTTTGCACTGCATGTCTAACCAGTTGGATTTACAGGGTTGTCATCTTATTGCCTTCAGCTGGGTTGGAATCAGTTTAAATCTAAGCATTTCTGCTTAATTCTTTTTTCTTTTACAAGATTGGTTTGAGAGTTATGAAACACCCTCAAATTGGAGCTCAGCTTCAGCTAGTACATCGCTCGTGCCATCCTTTGTACAGTCTAACCTGGCCATGATCCTACACATACTCTGTCTATATGGGACTGCCCTTGGAAACCACTCAGAAACATCAGCTGGTGCAGAATGTTGTCATTAAAATCTTGACTGGGGAAAAGTGCTGGGATCATGTGGCTGGCCTACTTATTATATCAGCTGAACTGGCTTCTGTCCATTTTTGTGTGCAATTCAAGGGGCTGGTTGTTACCTATAAATCATCTTGAGACCAAGGCTGTTTATACACTCCCATTTACTCTGCATTCAGTTCACTCCCACCATTGGTTTGGGAATATGCTGTACACAGCATATGAGTCTCAATCCGTATCTACCCTGTATCTATCCTGTCGTTTCTTATGGAATACTGCATTTTCATGTGTTTCTCCCCAGATCCGTGTCAGTCCAAACTGTGACAAAGAACGATCCCTCTGTGTTTTAAGCCATTTTACACACACAAAGGACTTTTCTTTCTAATGTGAATCTGCTTGTCATTAAGATCAACCAAGCACACATTTGCCTTCTGAGGCAAGGGTGGCAACAACACACGGCATGACTTTTTCTACAATGGCGTCCTGTATGTAGAACACATCCATGCCCTCAAAAGTCAGGTCAGGTCATCTTCCTTTGCATTTGAGTTCTGTCAGCAATCGAAAACACTCCTTTCTAAACAAGCTTTCGGTTCTGTTGCTGCTGAATGTATCGATTGCAAGTGCTGCTCTTTGTGTGCATGTGGGGTTTCTGTGTGTGACTGTTCTTCAGTTTGACACGTTGTGTTTTAATGGTTGGATCACTGTTGTTGTTACGTTTGCTTCCAGATTTCCAAGAGGCACATTTGTAGAGGGGGAGAATTGGACACCCACCCACCCACCCCTGATGCTGCATTAAACATATTACCTGAACCAACACATTAATACCTGGCCTAGAATTTAGGTTCCTTGGCCTTCATTTGTTTCCTGGAAAATTCTAGAAATGATTCTACATGGCTGGGCTGAGCAATCAATTATGACATCATGATAGAAATCAGAACTTTGTTAGACTTCCTTACACTCTATTACATACTCCTCCCTATTTCCTCCCCCCATTGTCCTATTAGTACTTATCCTCACCTAAACCAGTGGGCATCCTACTAAGGCAGATCAAAATAATGTGAGGAAATCAGATCCTGTCCTGTGTTGCAATCAGGGCATGTGGAGAAATTTTCCGCAGGGGAACAGTTAGGACCAGAGGAGCCAGCTTATAAGAGTGATTGTCGGGGAGACGTTGTGTGTGTGACGTCACAATATCAGCATAGCGCCTCCCTCCCTAAGCTGGGCAGAAGCTTCCTGGGCTTTGGGAAGGAGGTGCCAGGGCTCTGGCAGGATTCTGGAAGCCCTTCTGCCTCCTTCCCAAAGCTGGGAGAGCTTTGGGAAGGTGGCAGGAGAGCTCTTGGACCTGTCAGAGCATCACACCTCCCTCCCTAAGCTGGGCAGAAGCTTCCCAGGCTTGGGAAGGAGGCACCCAGGGAACATTTAGCAGACTAGCATAGTCCCCCTAGTCTACTGACTGCACACCACTGGTTGCAATGAATCTTTGTTTTATTCTGTTTTGTTTTAACATTTTATTTTATGATCTAGCATTGTTTTTATTTTGAATTACATAGGTGGAGCACCATAATCTTTGGGCCTCTAAGAGTCCTGATCTTCAAGAGAGAGATGGGGCCAGATGTGCCTGAGCAGGGAGGGGCTTCCACATGCAATGATATATTACTGTAAAGGCCACTTCTTGGGTCCTGACAGCATGTACTTCATCCTGCATAGGGAGGATAACATCTGCTGATCTTTGAGCATACGCTGCACATCCCCCCTGCATGGCTCCTCCGTCAAATGCTAATGACAAGTACCATCATAAGCTGGCTACAGAAGCGATCACATCGTGGGCTGTGCTCATTAGAAATATTTGCAATCCTTCTGCGATGCAAACAGTTTAGAAGCTACTCCAGTGTATTTTCTACAAGCAAAGCCAAAAAAGAGAGAAAGTGTTGATATTCAAAGGCTCTTTCTGTCCCAGCACAGATGTGATTTATTTTGATACTGCTGTATCTACATACGCTGTGAAATAGATTGACATCTAAGGAACTGGTTTAGGAACCAACACTATGTCAATTGTAAAAATGTCTTTCTTCCTATGAACACCGAAGTCGCTAAAGCAACTGTGGATGGTTAGCACTGCACAAACAAACATAAATGATCGGAAAGGCTGCCAGGTTGTTAAGTGTCTGCAGTAACTGCAGGCCTGGTGCTTCAGCAATGATTTCCGTTGTCTCCAAATGTAACTGTAATCTGGCTGAAGCTATATCTTTCTGAATATATTTCACAGCAGTAGTAGAGCAGTCCTCTTAAAATCAAGGATATGGGATTGCATATGGCACTAAACAGGAATGGGGGAAATATAGGGAAAAAATAGCTCTCTGATTGTTCATTCTTAGACACACCAGGGATTTCAAATAAAGTCTAAAAATGGAAGAAGAAAAGAAGAACAAAATGCTATTGTATGTGACCTTGCCCACCCCTCATTTCAAATGAACAAGTCCTCCCCTCAGATATGAGGGTCACTAATGGGTCGCTGAGGTAGTAAAGGTGTATTAAACAGAACTAGGTTATAAGAACATGGAAATGTTTTGATAATACTTCCTTTCTTCTTTTACCCCTTGGTTCCTTTGTTCTAAGTGGATGAATCAGATATTCGAGTGAATAATGGGCAGCTATAGAATGAGCAGTTCACAGAAGAGACCTAGGATGCAAGGAGAAATTACTGTGATAGATTATCCTTTGCACTTTCCTATAGAAAAGTTATACATTTAAAAGAAGGTATTCAGCTGACCTCTTACAGCCTATGGCTTTATTTTATTATTATTTATATAGGGCTTATAGTATTTGAAGTGCTCCAGTGCTCAGTCACATTGCCTCAGAGTAAGGCTGTGTTCCCCTGCTTTTTACATAGTGCAAAGTGGAAGCTGGGAAAGAATTATACTTTAAAAAATAGTTGAAAGAAGGGCAATTTGTACTGAAACAAACTGGAGCACCTTGAAAAGAAAAAAGGTTACAGACCCTTGCTTTCTGCCACCCATAGCCCACTGAAGAAAGTACATTCAGAAAACACAGCCACTGAGCTCAGCATTACACCCACCTCAGGGCAGTTTGGTGCCCCCTTCAGCATGGCACCCCAGTGGGCTAGTTTGCCCACCCCTCAGGCTAGGCCCTGGTAGAGGTAAAGGTAAAAAGGTAAAGGCAGTGGGGGTTTTTCCTTTTTAAAAATGTGAGGGGTACTCTTATTTTCCTACTCATATTGAAATACTGCCCCTCAATGAGGCCAAACTTAGATTCACAAAAAAATTAGGGGTATGCATACCCCTGCGTACCCCCCCCAAAAGCACTGGATAAAGGACCCCTGGACGGTTAAGTCCGGTCAAAGGCGACTATGGGGTTGAGGCACTCATCTCACTTTCAGGCTGAGGAAGCCAGTGTTTGCCCACGGACAGCTTTCTGGGCCATGTGGCCAGCATGACTAAACCGCTTCTGGGGCAACGGGACACCGTAACAGAAACCAGAGTGCACGAAAACACTGTTTACCTTCCCACCGCACTGGCATGCTTTCAAACTGCTAGGTTGGCAGGAGCTGGGGCAGAGCAAAGGGAGCTCACCCCGTCGTGGGGATTCAAACTGCCGACCTTCTGATTGGCAAGCCCAAGAGGTTCAGTGGTTTAGACCACAGCGCCCCTGGATAGGGTTCCAAATAACCACCCCTCCAAACAAAGCATTCCACTCCTTATCTAGTCTTCAAGTTTTCTTTTCCCAGTCAACAGCATGCTTATTCCTCACTGGTTTTTTTGGGGGGGGGGCTTGTTCCTTTGTGTGTGTGTGTGTGTAAACCTCAAGTTCCCCCCAAATATGCAGATACCTCGCTCTTGTTTCTCAATGGTCTGTTTTGAACCCATTTCTGTTGGCACTCACCAGCTGAACTCGTTAGCAGAAGGATTGATTACTAAAATTAAAAAGGAAACAGGATTGGGCTAATTCTGTCCTGTTTGGGTCTCACAAGGATGCATTCATGAGTGTGTTCCACCATGCTGCATGCCCCTGCATCCTGTTCTGTCCTGTTGTATGCAATTCCATCCTTTTATGTGAAATGTGTATTTCATGCACAGTTTTTGTGCACCAAAATGTTTTGCAAAAGAATCCAGTTGGAAGGCACATTCCAATCCACAAGCAGAGACTGTCAGATTGGGGTGGACACCTGTGAAAACTAAACTGATTCCTTAATATATAATTCCTTTTAAAAGGACTAATAATGATGAAATTGAACCACCAACAGATAGCAATCCCCATATTTACCAAAAAGGAGGTCCCATTGATTTCAGGTGTAAGGATTCCAGCCCAAGCATGTCAAAGTCACATCAGCTACAGAATATTATAAGTGGTGGCTTAGAAATGTTTTTAGCAAGTTACAGACTTTTTCACTCAAAGCTGTTAAGACACATCGTTTGTTGGAGACGCACAATTTCTTTTGCACTTGAGAAGAGCACATTGAGCTCGTTCTAATCAATCAACTTCAAAACACAACACCCTACCACCAACCCCTTCTGAAAGGGTTACAAACTGTTAGGGGCTCTGCGCTCTGTATGTGCGCCTGCTATTCATCATATCATCTAAAAAGTATACTCGCAGGTCAACCAATTAGATGGCGCTTCTGATCTACAGTAGTATATTCATGAGCGGAAAATGAGGATCTAAATGTGAGTTGTTTTTGCTTTGTTTCGCTTATACATTACTACTTTGCCCCTTGCTATCATTTACTCATTTTCAGTTTTATCCATGGAAAAGTAGAGTGTTATGGATGAGGAAAAATGAATAGCTTAGGAAGAAAATTACACTGATTATGAAGAACAGAATTACATGCAGAGGAAGTATATCCCGATGAATACCGTTAGCCTTGGCTTTAAGACCTTGGCACTGAATCAAAATAACTGATCCAAACATACACAGGCACTCTGTGAATGTCTGCGATGGAATAAAAGGAATGCTGGTATTAACACTTCCCTGCCATAACCAGCAATAGTATCCCTGCTCCATTTAAGAGCTCTAGATTATAATCATGATAACCATGACATTTCCCCTTCCAAGTAAGTCAACCCTCAAATTGTTCATCTGGTAGCAGTACGTACCAGTGAGACTTTCCTGTGTGAATGTCCCCTTGTCCCCACTCTACTGGTGTGATGTGGAGAAAGGGTGAGCCTTAGTCATATGTGGTAGAAATGTGCCAGAATATACCAGTGTTGTGTCCGTATCAGGCACAGAGAGTTCTCCACTCCCTTCGGTAACTTCACAGATAAGAACTAATGAGCAGTTGTTATATTTATAGTCCTTTTATTACAGCATCTTGTTGCAAGCACAACAAGTACACAGCTCTCCACAAGGAGGGCAGTTGGCTACTCTAAATCCTCCTTCTGACTTCCGCAGCAGTAAAGGCACCAATGGGAAGTTCCTCCCTCCCTCTGGCTCCTTTGCTCTCCGATACATTTGGACCTCTGAGTCCATGGTGAGGGGGGTGGTCCCCACATTCTCAAGTGACGTCTCAACTAGTTGCTCCCTACCTTCTGGTTCCCTTGTCATTACAGTGGTAACTCTATTTATGAATTTAATTCATTCTGGAGGTCCGTTCTTAACCTGAAACCATTCTTAACCTGAGGTACCACTTTAGCTAATGGGGCTTCCCGCTGTTGCCACGCCACCAGTGCATGGTTTCTGTTCTCCTCCTGAGGTAAAGTTCTTAACCTGAGGTACTACTTCCAGGTTAGTGGAGTCGGTAATCCAAAGTGTTTGTAACCCGAGGTGTTTGTAACCTGAGGTACCACTGTATCTCAAAACTGGGTACTTCCTCCCTAAGCTGTTCAGCTTCCCTCTCTCTCTCTGCTTCTGAACATGCTGTGGACAAGTGGGGTTGACCCTTCCCCCTCCAGCTCTCCATCGGAGAGAAGCTGGTCTGTCATAGAATGCATTTCCCAGTCCGCGTCGTCAACCATTCCCTGATAGTCTGGGTGTTCAATTAACTTTCCAGTATAATTAGCCATTATTTGGTTCCAGACTTTGCCAAGTGAAACAGAACAGAATCCCTTGGCGTGCCATAAAGTATGAGTGAGTGTCACTATTGTTGTCAGTGGCCCAAATGGAAGTGGTTCGATGGTGGAAGGTAGCAGGAGAATCCATGAAGGAAGGGTAGGAGGTCAAAGTGTGGGAAGTAACTCTCTTCGAGCAGTTGACCCATCATAAGGGAGTAATAAAAGGCGTAGCTAAACATGACATGTTAGACACTGTATGTTTGCTGCTTATTAGCTTTCTAACTGAAATAACACTTTTTATCAGTTCCCGATGACCCATATAGGGGATATTTGCTGGTCAGCTAATTCTAGTACGGTTTTAAGAATCAACTACTCTGGATTCACCATTTTGTGCCAAAGCTGGTCTGGACAAGGTTGCCCTAGCCGGCGTGTTTTCGTTGTTTGCATTCTTAATGCTTGTTTTCCCCACCTATGTTTTTTAAAAAAATCCAATAAAACATTTTAAATAATATGAACATTGTGTTGTTATTCTTGCCTTCATTTCCCCCCTAAATGAAACAAATATCTAAAAGAAAAGCACAAGCTATTTTCCTGCACAATAGCACTATCAAAATGTCATAATACAAATGACATATCCATGTCTTAATAGTGTACAACAATGAAATAACATAGAACTCAGCTAAGAATAGTAACATGTCATTTTCATTATTTCAGCCATCACACACACAAGCACATTTTCATGTGTTTTCATTTATCAATATAAATTAATTAGTTATGTAATGTAATATTTTCTTATATAATGGAAGGAAGAGGCATGCCACGAGTGTATGATTTAAATCTGAGGTTTTTTGGTCTGTGCTTAGTATGGTTTTGGGGAGCTGAATGGGTGTACAGTGGTACCTCAGGTTAAGTACTTAATTCGTTCCGGAGGTCTGTTCTTAACCTGAAACTGTTCTTAACCTGAAGCACCACTTTAGCTAATGGGGCCTCCTGCTGCCGCTGTGCCGCCACCACACGATTTCTGTTCTTATCCTGAAGCAAAGTTCTTAACCTGAGGTAATATTTCTGGGCTAGCAGAGTCTGTAACCTGAAGCGTATGTAACCTGAAGCATATGTAACCTGAAGCATATGTAACCCGAGGTACCACTGTATACGTGTTGACGGTCATGTATTTAGAGGAGAGATTTTTGAGCATCTTCAGTTTTTCTGTGCAATGGGTATTTTGTGACGCCCACAAAATGGTAACTTAGATTTCCAAATGTGCTCCCAAGGCCCTGAACCTGGAGTCCATAAAAAAACAAAGCACTGTGTAGCAAACTATATTCATTGCATTGATATGTTAGGGCTTAACTATGGACACCGAGGTGTAACCAAATGTGCACTTAACCACGAAGCAAAGTGGACAGCAGGGGTGACAGAAATCTCAGCTAAATTATTTCATATTCATTTGATGCTATTACAAATAACTGCCCATTACCCCACATAAGGGTTTGGCAGTGGCTACACCTGCATTTGGAGCGGTGGCAGGTGGCAGATTTCTAAGGCCATCCATCACTTCTCATCTCTCTTCCATGACAGAATGTGATATGAAAGCAGGAAAGCAAAAAAGAACAAGTGTGTGTAACACACGGAGAGAGAGTGTGATCTGGAAAAAGAAGAAAAATAACAGAAACCAGGAATAGAGCAAAATCTCGAGGCTGCCAAAGATAGCACCCTTGTGACATTATAATAATTTTTGTTAGGGAGGAAAGGAGAAATAAATATTTTCTCTCCCTATTAACAATGAGATTGATTGATATTGATAATACCTCTGTGCTGATATCAACTGGAACATTTCCATTGACTGGATGAGCCCAATCAGTGGAAGATGTCAATAGAGTATAGAAGACATGCCACCAAGAAGCTTTTGAATCAGATAAGGGAACTGTACTGGCTGTATAAAAATGCAAAGCAATTCCTTCCGAACAGAAATTTCCCATTGATCAGTAGATGGCAAACTTGCTGCATCTAACTTTACCTCTGTTTCTATCCCGTTAGCATTTACAGTAGAAGCATTATGCTCTATTATAATTTAAGGTACCTTTAAATTCATCCTATTTAGTTTATTGCAGAACTGATTTGTGCACAAAGCTCTCCATATAGCAGATATATGCTATGGTCTTTAACATGCTGCTGTAAAGAAATATATTTGTCTTAATTAATATATGTGCAAACTTCCCACAGCTATTTTTCTCTCCTGTAACTTAAATTACTACCTGCTTGTTTCTGGAGCTTTATTTTTATTTGGAGCTTGCTTGCTTTATTAATGTATTTTTCCCCACAAGGCTTTGCAGAGCCACTGTACTTCAGCAGTTCATCCCATAATACAAAGCTTTGTAAATGGTTCCATATAAGAGGCATGAAGCTAATAATTAGGCTTATTTAATATGTTGACGTTCCTGCAAGACAGTGATGAGAAAATGTTTGATTTATAATGTATCCCCAATTATTCTTGGAAATGATGCCCATGTAAGCCATTAGAAGAACATTCATATGTTTAAATTCAGGGGAGACGTGGAGGATATATTGCTAAAAGCAAGTTGGTAAATACAAAAACAGATTTTAAGATGTGATAATGTGTAAGCAGAATTAAATTATTAAAACAATGAGTAAACAGCATTAAAGAGCAACACAAGTTCCCTGAGAAATTACCACATTTTAATTGCTTGAGGAGAAAACAAGAAATGGTTTCATTTCTGTGCTGTCTAGAATGTTCTAGAACATTACCATTATGCCTCTGTTGATTATAAACAGCAAGACATGTTTTCTAATGGTTGCTAAACAGTAACCATGGAAAATGCACATTAAATCATTCGCCACCTGTCCTTTCTTGACCTTGGCACTGCTTAATGCTGTGTTTGGGAGAAATCATTAATTCCTCCCCCCCCCTCCCTTTGTCATGAAGGGCAATTTTATTTGAGCTTCACATTTCTGTTTTCAAGTGTTCATAAACAACGGACTGCAGTAATTATAAATTGCCTGTCCAAATATTCATCTCTGGTGTCAATGAAGGCTAAAGGGTTATAGGACATACAAACGAAAGGGACGAAGGGAGACTGTATGTGCGGCCTCTGAATGCTTGGCTTGGCTCAGCAAGGCAGCAGTGGCAGCAGAAATTGAGATTCAAAATGTGTTTCCCCCAAGAATTCAGGGTGCACTTAGGAGCACTAAGCACCTCATAGTCTCCTGCAAGAACCCTACAAGGTAGAAGGAATTAAGAGGAGGAATGTATGGATGAGGAAAGTCATCTTGCAAAGACCACCCTGTGAATTCATTGCAGAGCTGCAATGTGGTCCCTACAATCCCAGTGAATTAAACATGTCTTCCCTCCTTCAACACAACAGTCCACAGACATCAGGTTCCTTCCTCCTGCTCTCCCCACTCTTCTGTGGTAGACCAAAATAAAGATACAGGAAAGTGCTAGCCATTCCCATCTTCTTACCCATCCTACTGACTACTGATATAAGCAACAAACAGGCATGAACCAAGTACAAGAAGATTCCTTTAGCAATACAGCAAGGGGACCTGGACAATGTGGGTCATATTTTCTGGTCCGAGGCACTCCCATCCTCCCCATCTGGATTTCAACCTGGAAGTTGAAGGAAAAGCTTAAATGCGCAGAAAAGAAGTTGTTGTGGGATAAGCAGCTTCAGAAAACCTACATGCTTCAGTCTAATTAATGCATGAAGGGGTTAATGCCATAGAGTAAGCTGTCCTGCCAGGCTTAGCAATAGTAAGTCACTCCACTCACCTTGGGAGGAAACTAATCAAGAAGAGGATGAAGAAGAAGAGTTTGGATGTGATATCCCGCTTTATCACTACCCAAAGGAGTCTCAAAGCAGCTAACAATCTCCTTTCCCTTCCTCCCCCACAACAAACACTCTGTGGGGTAAGTGAGGCTGAGAGACTTCAGAGAAGTGTGACTAGCCCAAGGTCACCCAGCAGCTGCATGTGGAGGAGCGGAGATGTGAACCCGGTTCACCAGATTACGATTCTACTGCTCTTAACCACTACACCACACTGGCCTTTGTTCACCTTCAGTCTACCTTAGCAGCTAATTGTGCGAGGAGCTCTGAGCTGGTTTCTCCAAGCTCAGACCACAAGGGTCTTACAAGCCATTCTTCTGTCCTGTACCAATAATTTAGCAAAATTAACCACAATAACTAATCCAAATGTTATTGCTCGTGAAACGTTTTCTGAATGTTGTATGGAAAAGCACATGAATCTGGCCTTTGGAGAGTTTGTAAGTAAACAATTTTTTTACTAACCAAACGTGGACTTATTCTACACTGAGGGAAGAGGGGACTACTGTATTTTGGATTTCACAAGGACATATTTTTAAAGGTCTAACAGCCTATATTTCTACTACTTGCTGCATGTTTTGTGATTTTAAATCTCTGCTGGGGTTCTCTCACCAAAGAGTACTTTCTCCAAACCTGATTCTTGGCATCCAGGAATGCTTCTTCCTATATATCTATTTTTTCCCCTTACCAACCAACAGTTGTAAGCAAGCACAATTTGTGACATTGTGCACCATCATTACTGATCACAGGCACATCTGTTAAGGCATTAGCCTTGGCTTTTGATTTCCTGGCTTTGAAATAGCAAGAGAGATCCTTAACTGTTATCTTAAATCAGCAGGGTTTTAAAAATAATAACAATGATAAACACCACCATCATCATTGTGAATAATTTTGCAGTCTGTCAGTATCACTACTCTCACTTTGTTAACTGTACACTGTGTTCCGGACAATCGATCTAACACAATACAGTGCCCACCGTTCAAAGGAACTGAAAACAAATGGAAAAACAAATGGGATTTCCTTTACTCTCCTCCCTAATTCATTTGCTTTAGTTAAAAGAAATGACATTAATGTGGCTTGTCCATTTAATCCCCCACTTTTTAAAATGAATGTACCTGCTCCACAAAGCCTGAACTTGGAAGTCAGAGAATTCAGCAGGCAATATCCAAGTATTCCAGCTTATGCTTGCTGGCACTATGCTACGTCAGCTGTGTAGTACTCGTTGTTATCATACTGCCATGTTTTCAGATTGGGTGTTAATAGCAGAGGAAGGTTCCAGGCCATTATTTACCAGACACTCAGGCAAGCAAGAAAAATACTCCTATAAGTAAATTTCAGATCATTGTTATTCTTGGGGCTTTGAGACAGAAATGTAGTGATTGATAAATTAATAGTGAGGTCTATCTTTAGCCATTCTGCAAAATCCACTTTCTCTGCCAGCCCAGCAATCTCCAGCCAGATAGCAGTGCACATGTTAATGCTGCTCATTTCTCATAATTACGCATACATAACATTTTCTTCTTTCATGGTTTAAAGTGCCACGGCAAAGAGGATTAATGACAAACTGGCTTGGGAGTGGAGGGAGGCTTTGGCAGTAAGTAATTATACAAATGCAGTTGTGAAGCTTTTAAAGGCAATCATTGTGTAATATTGGCTTGTATGTTGCATGAGAAAAAAGCAAGAATTATTGTCACCGTATTAACTTCAATCCCTTTGGCCATGTAACCTAGATGGTGAGGCTATATATTGATCATTTGCAGAGCAGGTAATTGTCTACTCGTCCAACTAATTTCTCGTTCTCACAAAACACTGATGTGCGAAGGGGGTGGAAGAAAGAGAAAGGAGCGGTGAGAGAATGCTGTGAATATTGGTTTCTTTGCTTAATTTAACTGTGCTGTAGCCTGAATCTCTAGTCTAGTGGGGCTAGTCTGAATAGGGCAGTTGAACACCTGATCTCCATGTACTTTGACACTTCATTGAATTGAATACCAAGCTATTAGAATGAGTCTTGAGTTCAGACAACATTAATTGACAAGAATGTAAGTCTTTCAAAGCGTTCTTGATTAAAATACAATACATGACCCAAGTAGTTCTTAACGCTGTGTGTTCACTTCATCAGCAATACCATGGCCTGTTAAATGAGTAAGGCTGCATACACACTAACCTGTTTGTAGCAGGAAAATGTCATTTTTCTTAATCTGGAATCGTTAATCCTTATCCTCAATGTGCTGCTTTCAATCTAGATTTAGTCTAGATTCTGCCATCCACAAGGGTGTGTGTGGTTACTTGATATACATTTGAAAACCATCCCCTTGATTGAGTTTTCTGTGCCTTTCCTCCATGTCTATGCCCCAGGTTAACGAAGAAGGAAGTGGTGATTTCAATATTGGTATACACACAATGTCAGGTGTGTGTCAGGTGTGAATATAGGGTCAGGTGTGAATTTAGGGCTTCCCTCCTCCCCGCCCCAATTTCTGGGACCAACTACATTTGTTCTCAAAGGAGCACACTGTGAAGTAATGCAGAATCCATTTGGACAGCAACTGGTGCCAGGAACAGGTCAGAAATAACTCACACAGCTTCAGTGAAGTTAACTCTTTATTCAAATAAACAAGGCAGCTCAGGAGACCAGGCCTACAGCCACTCTTTCTGGTAGAACTTGACTCTGTTGCAAGGACTGAGGATGAGCTTGGCAGAGTGAAAGCCTCATCAGGTGTTTGTGATAGAGGCACCCAGGACCCCCCAGGATAGGTTGTGGGGGAAAGAAACCCTGCACAATGTGCATCAGTCTTTCACCACCACCAACAACAACAACAAAAACACCCCACCCTTCTAAAAAAAGTAGCTTACCTTGTATTTCAAATAATATTTGTGCTAATAGGTTGACTTTACAAAGATCAGAATACATTGCATTGTATGTACTTTTTGTAATCTGTTTAGAAGATATTTAATCTGCTACTTGGACTAGAAGAATGAGTTTTGACAAACTAATCTGGTTTTTCCTACTCTGACCTAAATTGGACACATTGCTAGGAAACAGAACAGGAGTAAAAGAAACCCTATTTACATTCATTTTGCATAAGCACAGCTTGCTTAGAGGATCGTGTTGTGCTAGAGAACAGTGACATGAAGGCATATGGGGAAATGATTAAAAAGGTCACACAGGCTATTTTTCTATTTCTATGGCTTCTCTTCTGTAGACAATTTCCCAGTGACATGATGATTGTTGCAGCTCTGTGGCTTCGGCTGTAGCACTCTGAACTGACAGCTTAGTTTTGCACCAAAAGGAACGCTTATTATTTTATTTTATTTTTCCAAATTAACATTTCACAATTCACCAGAGATAGTTCTCAGAGAAGCCTTTCCTTTAATTAGTAAGAAACAGATCACCTAGGAGGCGTTTTAATGCCCAATTTGGGAATGAAATGACAGATTTTGAACACATTTTTGAGGTTTCATACTGCTTCCCACCTTCTCTCTTACTTTCTTTAACTTTGCGTGTCAAGGTCCCCAAGCCACCCCTCAAAATAAATTCACAATTCACACATAATTTTTGTTTAAGGTTTTTGGCATAATTTTGGCTACAACTTTATTAAAATACATAATCTGTGAGTGGTTGCTTAGGCATTGGTTAAGACTATCTGTCCCCCCGCCTGGGACAGAACTGACTTTCCGAACTCCCTTGGAAGCCAGTGAAGGGAAAGCAATATTGGGGATCAGTTGAGCTGAGTGACAGACCCTCACCGCTCCCCCAACCTGCTCCCCAGGGCTTGCTGGTCCTGGTCCCATTTCAGGGATTGGACAAAATCGTGGCAAGCCCCTGGATTCCTTTAATGGAATTTCCTTCCACACCACCATTGGAGGGGCAGGCTCAGCCTATCCTTACCCCTCCTCCAACCAATTTTTTATAACCAATGCCTAAGTGCAACCTTACGAGTTGTGACAATTTGCTACGCAGTAGGCAAAAACCAAATGGCACCAGCCAATCAGCCAAATGGACAAAATTCCTACTAGGCCCCTGCCCCAACGGCAGGCATAGCAAGGTCAACCGGAACTCAGGGTGGGCAGGTGGGTGATCCGATGCACTCAGCGAAAGAGAAAGCAAAAGCTGAGTGCCCCAATATTTAAAGCCTTTGGTCCCACCCACCACATTGCAACATGCAATTTGCCCCAGCAACCCGGCCATCCAATCGTTGCCCCAGGCCAACTCACTTTTACCTGCCTGGCAACAGAGGGTTGGCTTGGCAAACCCCAACGCAACACGTTCTCTCATTTCAGGGAGAACACGCTTTACCAAGTGATACAATGCTCAACATTGTGTAAAATAGAGGAGCCTTGTGTTGGACTCTACCTCCCATCATGTGCAGCAAGCATGGCCAATGGTCGAGTCTGAAAACAACTGGAGGTCCATATACGTTCCTTCCCTGATCACTGGAAGAATCTTAATGTTATTATGTGAACAGCATTTCTCGTTGGAAGTGTTGGGATACAATTCAGCTTGTATTAAGGTTGGTGGGTTTGCACAGGGAGAGAGTAGACAGAAAGGAAAACATCTAAACTTCCTAAACTGTCTCCCTGTCCTTTGCCTGTGTGGACCTTCATTCTAATGTATGACTGATGCTATTAGGCTTGCTGACCTAACTTTCTGCCTCCCTCTCTTCACACCCTTATTTCTGAACCACAGAGAAGATAGGAGACACCTCTCTTTTGTTTTCCTCTCCTGCAGAGATCAAAGAGAGCAAGTATGGCTCATTTGGGTCTCCAGCCTAGTTAGGTAGAATAGGAACTCTTTGCTTTACAATATGTACTTCCTATAAGAAAACTTGGCTTTATAATTTTCATATTCAAAGTTGTGGCCATTGTTGTTTGCGATCTCACAATTGCTAAGCAAGTTAAACGACTTGGGGGGAAATTATAGTGAAATTCATACTTGTTTCCCTTAAGAAAGGTGAAGCTTTTCAGCAAGACATTTCATGTACTCAAAAGAAGAGGGCTTGATTTATGGAACTAAGAACAATCAGTGAATGTTAACAATGTAAATCATATCATAGTTGCAGCTACTGTTTCAGAAATTCCTGTATTTATTGATTGCTGTGGAATAGCATATAGTGTACCACTGAGGATCAGAGTTCTATTGTTCTCAGACATGCACATACTGCCTGGACTAGGGTAATTCCTACAGAGCTTTTGTTCTATGAAAAGTATTATGCAGATTGCAAAATTTGTACTACTTTGAAATGGAAAGAAGGCAATTACAGTCTCTTAATATTCTTGTACTCGAGAATTGGGAGCTCTTATTCAACACCTTAGCCAACAACCAACACTTGGGGGATTTAAGTTGCAACTCTTCCTCTTCAATAGCTGAAGAATAAGACCTTTCATTTCTTCTTGCTTGACTTGTTAGGTTTCTTCATCGTTGCTTTCTGTATTATGAATATTGTATTTGCCTTTCAGAAAATCTTTCTGGATTTGTCAAAATTCTTCTTGATTATATTTTTACTCTTTGAAAAAAGAGGAATGTAATGTATGGGTAGATAATAAGCTTGTTTGCTGAGCTTTCTCACACACACACACACACACACACACACACACACACATACATTCACTCTGCAGGCCATGGTTCTTATAAATTTGGGATTAGGCATTATCTCTAATGTTATAAAGAAAGCTTATATTAACAACATCCCCTAGATGCTGATGTTGGTGTCCCTGCATGTACACATCAAACAGCCTCAACTTCCTGAAGCCCAGGCTAACTGCAACAATGCTACTAGACACAATGTTGTGTGCACCCTCTGAATATAACAACCTTCTTTATATCCATGTTATTTTTATAGCTGAGAGCTCAATGTCAGCATTTTACTGGTTTAAGTAATGTAAGCACCACACATGGTCATGCTTTCATTTGCTACAATAATTTGAAAGCATGTATAAATAAATGATAGCACGCAGTCAACTAAAAAGAGTAATCTGTTGCCCTTTTAATTGCCAGAGTGATGTGTGGACCTGCATGCCAATGTGACTTTGTCATTCTCCAGTTTTCCATCCTGCTATGGCCATGTACACAAAGTTGTGACAGAAAATAAAATATTACAGGTTTATTGTCATGTTCTTGCTCCAGGCTCAAGCTATACTCTATGGTAATTCTTAAGCCATAATGCTGAAATATGTACCTTCGATACACCTGGGCCACTTCAGCCCTTCAGTAAAAGCTGGAATAATGTTGAAGAGAGAAAGAAAAAATGGTGCAAACATTTTTTCCTCTTATCCACCGTATTTGGGTGCTGATAGCTTCACAAAGCATTCTGTTGTAGGAATCATTTCCCACCAAATAAAAAGAATGTTTTCATTCTGCTTGCAATTGTACATATTTGTGGCTTATTAAAATGGAATATACAGATGCAAATTTTATTCTTCCCAGTTGGCAGGACAACATGCATAATGCATTATCAGTTCAACACCCAATTAATGCCATCATTTATAACTCATTGGAAAGAGACAATGCTAACAAGTTATTAAGCTTTGAACCAACAATAAATTGCCTAAGGTATAACTGAAAATGAAATAAATGCATCAAAAATACTAACTAGCTATCTGTAAATAAGCATTGTATCAAATACAATGGCTTTGAAATGGAAAAGAGTCTGCCTGGCCAAGCATGGCACAGTCTGGAAGAAAACAACTGCCTCACCGGTAAAGATTGCTTGTACCTGGAGACCAAGAGGCTAAGCTTAGTTCCAGTAATTTGTTAACGAAACTACATTTGGATTAAAAGTACCTGCTGGGAACAGATCCTGGTTTTGTCCAATGCAAAGTGAAAATGAACAAATACATTCATTCTGTGTAGCAAGGTATACTTCCGCACCTTTGGGCAGTTGACACAATAACAACTATGTGCAAGGTGCTGATTGGCTGCTAAAGATGCTTGGCACTTCCAATGTGGCTGGAGAGAGTGCAAAGTTTCAGAACCACAGCAAGCCAGGTGACATAGTTATTAGGCATCCACAGGAGCAGTACTGCAGATACAATATGACAACTCAGAGGGCACCATCTATGTCCATGTCTAGACAATTGTCGGACTAATGGGCACAATGTTTTCATGATGCTTTACTTTGAATATGGGCACAATGCATTTGAGGTACAGTGGTACCTCAGGTTAAGTACTTAATTCGTTCCGGAGGTCCATACTTAACCTGAAACTGTTCTTAACCTGAAGCACCACTTTAGCTAATGGGACCTCCTGCTGCCGCCGTGCCACCGGAGCACGATTTCTGTTCTCATCCTGAAGCAAAGTTCTTAACCTGAAGCACTATTTCCGGGTTAGCGGAGTCTGTAACCTGAAGCGTATGTAACCTGAGGTACCACTGTATTCAAAAACTCGCTGCATATCAAACACATCTAGACAGATGGTGTTGAATATCCTTCTTAGCCAAATGTGCCCTGCTTTCCCCTTTTCTGTTGCTCCAGAATAAATGGCTGGTCTTTGCCATCTAACTCGTGTCTGGCTGCATGGAAGGTGGGGACAAACGGCTTTTCAAGGCACTTGTTTTTATAATCTAGATTTGCAAGCTTCTTGGTGATGGCTTGTGTGAATGTCTTCAATGACATTTGCTGAAAGATTACAGTGTTAACTCTTATCTTTTCAGCTAACTGACCCAATCTATTTTTCCTTTTTTTAATTTTATTTTACTGCAACTGCTACTATTTTCATATGTAAACAGCTTTTTCATATGTTTTTCATATGTAAACAGCATTGTGGCATGCACTGTGTTCTTTCTTGTAACCAACCCTGTGTGGTAGGATTGTTCCCATTTAATAGCTGAGTAGCTATGGCTATGAGAGGCTGGTTCAGTGATAGGATTGCTTGAGGATTTTAAATAATAATAATAATAATACCTTTACTGTCATTTTACAGCCTGTGTACAATGAAATTAAACGAGCCTCCCTCCCCCCCCAAACACTCAATCTCTTATCAAACAACACACCACTTCGCAAGTGGTTATTCGCTATGTTATTTTTCATTCAACAGCCTAACAGCCCACGGATAGAAGCTATTTTTTAGCCTGTTGGTACGGCTGATTATACATCTATATCTCCTGCCCGAGGGTAGAAGATTAAAGAGGTGGTGGCCGGGGTGTGAGTCATCCCTGAGAATTTTCCTCACTCTCCTAAGGCAACGATCCCTTGCAATGTCATCTAGCAGACTCAAGGGACAGCCCATGATATCATGTGCTGTATTCATCACCCTCTGTAGATACTTGGTCTGCAACTGGTGTGTTTTGTGCTTCCTAGACTAAGGTGTGGATCAGAATTCAGGTTTTGGCCTTTCCCTGAATTTTGTAATCCAGCTCTCGGCTAAAGAAAGGATACCAGAATGCTATTAAAAATGTGTATTTGAGGTTAAAATGTATACATTCCACTTATAAAGGATAAAATACCTTGTTTGGAGTCAAAGGCATGCAAAATAGTATTTTGTGATGAAAAATGTACAAAAATAATGCCAATTTTCATTCAGCTTTAAAAATCCACAGGCTGATGCAGAAACAGGATGGCGTGGGTGAACAGGATGAATGAACACCTGTGAAACTGACATGAATTAGGGATAGATTGATTTGTCCATCCATCCTCAGTGAAGGCCACTTAACAGTCTAATGCAGAGGTGGAACTGATGCTAGATCTCTTAGATCCAAGTTCAACTCTACACCCATTGAAGTACACCAAGTTTCATTTTGTGTTCCTCCCACCATTTCCTTTCCTGAATAAATTTGCATTCCATGTGGGATACTACTGAAAGCCGCAGTGCAACATTTCCGAAGAATGTGCATGAATATGCAATCCAAAAGGCCAGGTGTTCTTTTAATTGCCTCATTATTCTTGTAAAATGGAAGTCTCTTTTATAACTTAATTTGATACATACCAAGCCAATGGATGTGCAAAAATCTGGCCTGTAGTTGGCTGCAGTTTAACAGCTGGGTTCAAATGTCCAATCAGTGTTTGTGTAACACATTCGACTCTGTTACAGTCTCTGAGCTGATAAACCTGTAATCATTTTGATCTTCTCTGCATTCAGGGAGAGTTTTCCAATCCCTTTAGATCTATTCAGTGCTTAAGGATGAGAGTTTCCCTGAGACCATCTGTTTCCTTGTTTGCCAAAGCATTCCAAATTCCTTGGCAAAATCCCTGGAATAACAACTGCTAATATGCTTCTGTAGTGGTCCCAACAACATAAATGTGGCCCAAATCTAATTTTCATCCTTAATCTGATTACGATAGGTCCATCCACTGAATTATAATTCTTAATGTCAAAAACAGGGGGTAGCAAGAGTTAGGGGTAGGTGAGAAGTTTAATTCAGAGCACATTTAAAGGTGAACTTGCAAACCAAAACACAGCCTTCCTTTGAAATTCCCACCTGAAACAATTTTGCAGTGTCGTTTTAAGACATGTAATGTGTCCAGAGATGCATATCCTTGGGTGAAGTGTGCATATATTAAAGAAAATGTACAAAACAATGATGATGACAACAAATTATTATTTATACCTCACTCATCTGGCCAGGCCTCCCCAGCCACTCTGGGTGGCTTTCAACAGGATAATAAAAACACAATAAAACATCATACATTAAGAACTTCCCTAAACACGGCTGCCTTCAGAAAGTCAGATAGTTCTTCTAAAAGTCAGATAGTTGTTTATGTCCTTGACATCTGGTTGGAGGGCGTTCCACAGGGTGGGCACCACTACCGAGAAGGCCCTTTGTGTATGGGGGAATTGCTTTGCAACGATGTGTATTACAGAAAAAAAATGCATACAAAATCTATATATTATATTTGGGGAAATTCTCAATAACATGCTGGTGAAATTTCACAAGAACTTTATTCCCCCCTCCAAACACATGTGGACATATGTAGAACTCAATTCAAGGTCAGAAAAAATGAGAAATTGGAACCAGTAGATTCACCTATCCCTAGCAAGAACAGGTGAATCCAAGTAACATGAATCCAACAAAGAAAAAGAAGAAACTTAACACAGCTTTCCACTTTCCAAACTGTGGGAAGGAATCTCCACAGGCTTAGCCATTAAATGGTCATGCTGAGCAAGCTCATCAACCAGCCATCACTTTCCTCTAACATGCTATCAAGGATGCAAAAATGGACCTTTCTTCACTTGACGCCACACAATAATCGACCTGTTAGAATTGGCATGCTAAATCAAATAGGAGAGATATGACCACATGCATTGCATTTAGTTGCCATCTATGGGACTCACGAGTCATGTCCCCAATGGGTCTACTCTGAGTATTAGTAAGTTGGCTACAACCCTATATTTTTTAAAGCTATATTCAATGGAATCTTATTTTTGTTTTATAGGAATTTAATGTATAACAGAGGTGAATGAAGAAAGGCATGCAGGAAGCAAACAGAGAAATAATTACATCTTTGAATGGATGCCTAATGAATTTAGCAGTTGATTTAACTAGATTTTTTTTAAAGCCCAGTTTGTTAGGAAATGTGTTTCATGTTCAGAATAACTTGGAAAGAGGTAGCCGTGCTTCTCATTTTTTCAGCAAACAGGCTGACAGTTTTGCGACATCTTTAAGAATATTTAGTGTAGTGTAACCTATTGTAAGCCAGAGCTTCCAATGTCATATAATGAAAAGGTCACAGTTGCTTAATAGATTTATATAACCCATAAATGCAGAGTGTGTTTGTGTGTGTGTTTACAAAGTGAGGCCAAAGGACCAAGCAATGTGAGGAAGTATTCTGTAGAACAAAAGTGAAAAGAAGATCCACACAAAGAAGTCGAAAATCCAGTTAGTGTTGGTGCAACCACTTCCCAACTGGTAATGGTGACTTAACAAAACAAGATGCATAGTGTACAATAAGACCTATAGAGGGGGAGTTTCTAAAATGGAGCATTTTAAAATGAACTACCCATTCATAGTTCCTGTTTAATGTGAAATTCCAATTTAGCATCTTCATGCAAAAGACTCTCTTTTCATTGGCCTACGGAAAGTTTTCTGCTGTTGCAGAATGCTTGTTGGTTTATGATGCCTCATTTTGCACTATTTCGTACAAACATGGGAACTAGCCTCTGCAACAAACCCAGTGCCAACTCTCATTTCTACTCAATCAATGCTATCATGGGACACAACAAATCAGTTGTACTAATGAGAGCTTATTTGCTGGCTCTTCTTCCATGATGTGTCTGCAGTGCCATTCTGCCATTTACATTGGCCAGACTTCATCTTGATGAATAGTTGCTGGACTTCATCTGCAACTCTGCCTCATTTAGATCTGTGCAATTTGTGATTCACCAACCAGTTATTATTATTTATTATTACTGACAACCCTTACTTTTGCAATACTAGAAAAACTCTCTCTCTCTCTCTCTCTCTCTCTCTCTCTCTCTCTCTCTCTCTCTCTCTTCCCCCCTCTTGTGGGATTAGACCAAGGTTCACCTACCCCAGTATTCTTTGATAGAGTCCCATAAATAAGAGGATACTAACTAAATACTCCACCAAAATAGATTAGTGATCTATCACAATCTACTTTCTGCCCAAAAATATATACAGTGAGATCAAAGGGGCTCTAAACCTGTAAAACATAACAGTCCTCTTATCAGAGGTCTAGCAGAATCTGTTCCCATTAATCGCTACAACACAAATAATTCTACTTCAAAATTAACCTCTTAAAATCCAAATGATTCAATATGCTACTTATACAGGTTTGAAGGCTACAGCTGGAGTGGGTTTCTAAAAGCAAAAGCAAAAAACCCAAACTCCAAGCCAATGTTAGCTTCTTCTACTTTTTGAAACCATCAATAGCACCAATTATTTTTTAGTAACTGCAAATCCTTGCCTCCAGTGCTAAAACAGCATTAGAACGAACATACGGTACGTACCCACACAATTCTTGTTAAAATATTCTGGGAAAGGAAGATAAAAGTTATGCACAAACAAGTTATGTTTTGGCATGAAGCATTACGTAAAATAATTGTTATACAATATCTTGTTAGTTTCATTTTTATTTGAGCAGCCATCAATAGATTTGACAGAAGAGGACCAAAAAACAAATAAATTGTAGCTGAATTTGTTAAAGGAATTGACAAAACCACTGTAAGCAAACTTTTAAATATATATATATATACACAGCCTTGAATGTTTTACAAAGCTGTCTATATTTTTGCTTTTTTTCAGAAACAGACCGCTAGAACACCTTCTCTCTCTCTCCTTTCTCTCTCTCTCTCCTCTCTCTCTCTCTCTTCCACAAATCGTTAATGGCATACTACTTCAGTTAGTTGGAAACGAGATGAATTGCATACACTATGGAATCAACTCACCCATCTACTGTTACCTTAAAATTCATTTAGACCCCTAAGAATCACTTGTATTGGGCTAATTGGTTTATATAGTACTGTGCTATAAGGAAGAAAATATTTCTTAAGTAGTAGGAACATACTGGCCTCTAAGGCAACGTGCCAAACGCCATATGCAATTCCTTAGGGAACTTGGATTCAGTAAATGGTGCTTTCATAAAAGGCCTATAAGGAGGTACAAACCGTCTGAACCAGGGAAAGACCATCTGTGCCATCACTTCTGCCACTACTGGTTTATCTTATCTGTTTACAAGATTCACTTCACACAATTTAGATACAAGTGTATCTCTTCATTTCACTCATGATTTGTTTGTGGACAGTTATTCATTTAAGATTCTATGATTTAAAAGTGAGTGTCCAAATTTTGCTTCTTAAGGTCCTCCAAGTCCCAAGTTTTCTATCCCTGTCAGAGACCACCTTCACCAAGTTGGCCTCAGGTACTCTTCTCATTACTAGCCTATTTTATGTAGTGTAGCTCTTACTACCAGTGTTGGATTACCAAATAAAATAAAAAAATTCCTTCCAGTAGCACCTTAAAGACCAACTAAGTTAGTTCTTGGTATGAGCTTTCATGTGCATGCACACTTCTTCAGAAAGCTCATACCAAGAACTAACTTAGTTGGTCTTTAAGGTGCTACTGGAAGGAATTTTTTTATTTTGTTTTGACTATGGCAGACCAACACGGCTACCTATCTGTAACTGGATTACCAAATAGGCAGAGTAGGCACTGGTCCATGGACCCCACACTTTTTAGGGGCCCCTCAACAATGGATCAAAATAATACTGATTTGATCTTCAAAGAAAATTACAATCAAGCTTTCTTAGTTCAGTATGAGCCCCCCCCCCCCAGATTTAGACTGCCTAGGAGTCTCCACAGGGTTTAATCCAGCACTGCTTACCACCTGCAGACCCCAACATTTTCTCTTCCATAGTGGTTTCCTTTCCTCACCTGTCTGCTTCTCCCTTTCTCTTTCCTGGGCTTACTTTTCTATCCATATCAAACAACACTGTGGGTGAGCCCTATATGTAAAGCGTATATTAGATGTACTGTATATGTTAAAACTATATTTGGATAAAATGAGTTCCAAGGCCACCCTACCATAACAAGATGGTAATCTCCTTGTTTTTGGAATCATAAACCTCCTTCATTCCATTGCAAATTCTACCAGAGTTTGTCAATGCAGGTATAGTTGTGTTGCAGCTTGGTTCTTTTCTCATATATGTTCTTGTGAGCCTTGTGAGCCCATATATTCTAGTTTTATTTAAAAATTCTGTAAATGAGGAATTTAGTTCACACACACCTGTTGTTATTACAGCTGGAATGCCCTGAACATAGCTTCTGTGTTATATCCACTGAAGGAAATGTGGCATAACCTTTTCACTTTGAGAATAAATCTCTCTCTCTAACATGTCTTAATAGATGTGGAGTGTGATTCTCATCCTGTTTACTTAGACATAAATTCCACTCAGTTCACTGGAACTTATTCTATTGTTACGTAGCTCTGCCATAATAATTTCCTCTTTGATTATCTGTTAACAGGAGAGAGAAAAATGGAAGAAAATGCTGGAGTAGATTCTGCCTCCTACTTTAAACGGGGGGGGGGGGGGAGTCATTCCTTCTGGAGAATAATGATGACATGATGCTTCTGTCTACAAAATATTTGTGCTTCCTTGTAGTCTGTATATTTTTTTAAAAAAAAAAAACTTGTCATAGAAATGGGGAGATAAAATGTTATAGACTGATAACCTCTAAATATATCCGACAATCCAGTTAGGGTTCTTTTGATAGATGACAAGGTCCTTGAATTCAGCGTGGGACTATTAGTCTGTAATATATTGGCTTTTTTCTAGTTGGTTCTTTCTCAATTGGGTGGGGTAAGGGAATCAATATTTATCATCTGCCACTTGAAATCTAATGTAGAACAAGATCAGATACAATAGTTCTTTTTAGACTCTATATACTTCTTAATAAGTGGGAACTCCAGTGAGAATGAAAGTAGTCTCCAGGGACTAGAGGAAGCAGAATAAGTCACTTCAAGCAACTGAGCCTAGTCTGTGAGTTTATTATCCTTAGTGCTTTGGGATTCAGCAATTCCTCGTTCCACAGGTTCATGCAAATATTTGTACTGATTGTCATTCCTATACATCCAGTGCTTGGAATGAACTAGTTTGGTTTAAAGCAATTCACTGGTTTAGTTCAAAAGTATCTAAACTACTCTTGAAAATAGTTCTCCCAGACTGCCAGGTGAACGGAACATGAATTAAGTTCATCTCAGTGTAAAATGTCTAACAATTTCTCATTCATCTTCAACTTCATTTTCTCTCTCTGCCTTGGGACTTTCAGCTTAAAGACCATAATGTATGGGGAAAATAAATCAAACCATTCACATTCCACTGTGTGTGTGGTTTGATAAATATCTCATAGAATCATGGAATTGGAAGGGACCCCTTTTTTCTTTGTCTTATGTATATTTTAAATTTCAGCTTGTGACATTCTGAATGCCCTGCCTTGCTGCAGGTTACAGTATCAAGAAGGAGAAGGGAGGCTCAGTACGGTGTGGCCACGGCAGCAGGAACACTGGATTGGCTCCACTACTGCACCTACACTGCACAGAATTCCCAGCAGCCTCACACTCTCTTCCTTCACTAACAGTGGCGCACAACATCAAAAAGCCAGGTAAGCAATGCCACCCTACCGGTAACACACTGCTGCCGTCTACCAATATCCCCACTGTCCCTCCTCAGGTCCAGGATCTGGTCCCAGCCAGGAGAAGAAAAGAGGCCAGGGGGAAGACTACAGGAATGCAAGCTGCAAGTGGGAAGATATGCTCAGACCCACCATCTTGTAGAGCCTGAGAACCACATCCTCCACTCCCTGCTTTATATGTGATGGGGGTAGCCCTTCATTGAATGCAGTGGGTCCTTCACCATCATATCTAGTTTAATCCCAATGCTCACAGAAGGTTTTTGTGAATGCAGGTTCTACTAACTTTGGTGGGGTTCTCCCATCCATAGCCAGGGTTGTGGTTTCAGCTTCTCTTTGACTAATCCAACCCAACCAATGGAAATCATGTCACCAGACAGAAAACGGGGGGGGGGGGGATGAACCACCCCTTTCTGAATATGTGTAAACAGAGATATTTGCACACCATCCCCTAAACATGGAGCACAGGGATGCCTTGTATATAACTGCCTGTCCATTGCTCAGGATTGTTTTAGGCATCTTTGCTGCTTTTGCTTTGTCTGTTATTGCTCTGAGGGAAATGACTGCTGTTGCCTCATAATTAATTCCTAGGAGTCAACTAAAATTACATTGGTCTGAGGTAGCCAACTGCCCTCTCTTTATCATTGGAATGGAGGACTGAATAAGGACCCCAGAGGGAAATTTCTATTATCTCTATTATCTCAGGGAAACATCATTCACAGTTAATAAGTCTGTAAGTGATTCCAGGTGGGTTATTTACTGTTTAATAAATGCTTTCATTAGGGACATTCTATAAACCTTGCTTATTAGTACAGAATAATCCTTTGAAGAAAGGCTGGAAATCATTGCTGCTTCAAGTGAGAGAGAGGGAGGAAAAAATCTATTCTAGGCAAACTGAAGTCAAGGGCATCCCAGAATACTTCTCACTGCGACACGAGGGAAACACAGACAACTGTGTTTTCAAGGGATGAGTGGATTTCCTCTTCCCTGTCCCATAGTTTTGCTCTCCCCCTCGTTGGACTCTGCCAGCTCTCAGTGCCGGATTACCAAATAGGCAAGGTAGGCCCCACAACAATGGATCAAAATAATATTGATTTGATCTTGCAAGAAGATTACAATAAAGCTTTCTTAGTTCGATGTGAGCCCCCCGAGATTTCAACTGCCTAGGTGCCTCCACAGAGTTTAATCTGGCACTGCCTGGTCTGATGTGGTAAGTCTGAAGATTTTCACATAGATGCCAGTTCAGGCAAGCAAATACCCCACATGTGATTTTACGATCTCAGAAATAAAGCTATGAGTGGTTCCTGAGAAGGAAGCCTAAGCTACACATGTAGGGAAGATGTGTGGGTACTGTTGACCTGCAACTTCCTGTAAACATAGCAGTAAAATAAAAACCCCCAACATAACATGTCATTATTGAGGCCTCGGCCTGTCAATTTACCAGATCTTTATGAAAACTAATAGCTAAATCATGCCTTCACTGTCATTTGTTGCACAACATACCCCATCTCCCACAATAGCTAATTTGGCTTCCCATACTCTCTCTCTCCATTTCTGAAGGGATCTTAAGATGCTGAGACAACACTTGAAGTCCTACGGATGAGAGAATTCATCTCAACATCCCTATAGTCAGTCTTCTGGCAAGCAGCAAAGCTAGTTATCAATTAAAAATCACAGAGTGCCTGTCTTGAAACGAGACTGTGCAAACTCGATTGAGAATATGACTGGTTCCTGAACTCACCCAAGGAAATAAATTCACTCTTAAAAAATTGTAACTCTTATTAGTACTACTGCTGTGCTTGGTGTCCACATCAGCTCCCTGTGAATTCAATAAGAACTGCAAAAGCTAGTTCCCTCCCGCTCTCTCAATCAGACCTAGGGGTTATATAGCTGTGCTGACAAGGGCCATTTTCTTTAAGCAGAGTAAACAAGCAACACATAAATCTGAAAATTATATTTGCTGTGGGAGGTATTGGGAGTACACCTACTCAGACCTTTAAGCGCTGGTTTATAAAATATAAATGCTGTGTATTAATAGCAGGGACTGCTTTGAAATGTTAAACATCAAGAAACAGTAAGTTTGACAAATGGCGCTGGCTTGTTAGGATGGGGGTTCATTATTAATCTGACCACGGTTTTATGAGTGTGTGGGATTTTGTATCATTTGTACAAATTCTTAAAGGGCTATGATTTTCTAATATCATACAAAGATAAAATAAAAATAAAAGGAAAGTATTAAATGCTTACTTTTATGTCTAAAAATCTCTCTGGTGATTAAAATGAAAGGCATGAAACCATGCAGCATGATAAATCTTCTCTATTTCATTTATGTTTCATTTTATGTTGCACGGCTTATCAGCAATATTTAAACAGCTAGATGCCTAGTACCACAGTTCACTTTGATTATTAGTTATTGGCATCAAACCAAGCAATATTTAATGTGTGCTGGGGGAGGGGCAGATCGTAAAAATGAGACATTGACCTCTGCAGAGCAGGGATGAGGAACCAGTGGCAACTACAGAGGTTGCTGGACTCCAACTCCCATCATTCCTGTCAGTGGGTATGCTTGCCGGGGCAGTTTAAGAACACCAGCAAGGCCAGAGGTTTGCCACCTCTGCTGTAGAGAGATGTCTCACATTGATTCATATCAACATAGCCTCACCAACAACAGCTATTAAAAGAGGACCATGATCAGTTGTTGTCCCATTCTAAAGCCACCTGCTGAAGCCTATCTGGCACAGAAGGTTGTACATCATGCTTCCCACCCACCAACTACCACATCATTGTCTTGTTCACAGGCTGTGATGGTTCTTGTGGGAGAGGGGCTATAAATGGGGGCAACACATGGTGTGAACTTTCCAATGTTGGTAATCATTCTTCAGCTTCAATACCAACATGCTGCAGCACAACTGCATTGCCCCTACTCAGATTTTTTCCCAAGACTATGCCCAAGGAGTATGATTGGTGCTGCTGCAAGGACCACAAAACCATCAGCAAATAAAGGAGACTGGTTTGTGGGGGGGGACCCCTTTCCAAAACTGCTACTTTCAAGCCAAAAAAGTACTGAAGACATGGACTGGCCATATCATAGCTGAAAAGCCTGTGTGTGCAGCTTGTCTTCAGAGATGGTTACCCTTTCACTAACCCCTGGTTCACTACTGCTTACCAGGAGCGAAAACGGCAAGACCACCAGGAAGTTGGGACGGTGCAAACACAATGGCAGGAATGCTGGATTGACTCCGCTGCTGCGTTTGCACTGCACCAATCACCCTGCCTCCTCGCCTCTCCCACCGCCAGAGTAAGCAACTGCAACCCAGCTGTCAAAAAGCTAACACTGTAGCTGTACCCAGTCTGGAAAACCATTTCTGCCCCTGTTATTTCTGCCTCTCAAAAAAACCAATATGTTTGTTTGCTGCTTCTACAGAAGGTAGGCAGCGTCGTGCTTCTGAGCCACTGTAATGGTCTTGTGTTTGTATGCAATGTCAGTTTGCTTGTGATGACAGCTCAATGCTATGAATCATTTATTATTACATTTTTGTCCCATCTTTCCTCCAGGTACCACAAAGTGGCATCCATAGTTCTCCACACACACACACACACACCTCGGCACCACCGCCATTGTATCCTTGCTGCAACTCAAGCTGAGAGAGAATGACTGGCCCCAAGTCACCCTTGAACCCTTGTCTTCCCTGCCCTAGTCTGGCATTCTAACCACACTGGTTCTTGATATTGTACAGATGGCAAAACCTACACACCTATTTGTCAACACAATTGCACAAAATCAGAGGTCTCGGCCTTCAAATGAGCCTCCAACCCTCTGCCTGCAAATGCAAGCAGAGAGCAATTCATCTAGGGAGACCCACCCCGCATGTACAAAATAACATGCAAATAGATTGGCTTGCACCATTGGAATAAATGAAAAAGATATTTCACATAGGGGAGCTTTGTGTGCCGTGAAAACTCTGCTTTAATGGACGACAAACTGCACGTTGTTCAATTGTTTGCTGCTTGCATTTTCAGCTTTCTTTTAAAACAAGAATTTTAAGTCACAAAAATAGATTGATAGATCACTGCAGTCCTTGCTTATTTCATGATTCTCAACATCGCTGAGGTAGGAACCCTCTCATCCTACATCCTACTAAAGTCTCTGAGACCTACACAGTTTCCTCTAATAGTCAGATCCAGCACTGGTTGCCAGGCTACGACATTGCGCAAGTACTGTTTGAGCTGCAGCAGATGAAGCAAATCTTAAAGATAAAACTGGGAAAAGCGAGGAAATATTAAATTGTCTGACTAAATTGTTGCTTTGCTTATACAGAATTGTGAAGGAAACATTTTGGTGAATAATGAATCCCTTGCTTTCTGCATTTGACAGGTGAATCTGTTCTACAGCTAAGAGGATGCATCTCTGTCAAAGACAAAGAATTTGAAATTAATACCACATACATCTCAATTTTTTATTTGAACAACTGAATATATGAATGTTTTAGTTTACAACTTTTATGACCTTGCTTGAAATGTCAAGCAGGAGGTCTCTTCTACGAGCTACAATTCTCATGTGTTTTCTGGAAGCAGAAACAACTGAATCACATACACGCTACTATAAACATACTGTAAACAAACAGTCATGGTGGGTGCCATTGTCGTGTAGCTAGCTGCAAAACACTTCCTCCCATATAATTTTATTGATCAGCGGTGATATCAGTAGCTACAGACTATGCAAATTCATATTTTACTACTTCTTATACCAAGCAGTGCTTGTGTATGCCTCCAAGAGAAAAGCAAAAAATCAGGGGCATGTAAAAAATGGACATACTGTTGCAATGATGTGTTGCAGCCATAGGCGCAATGAGGCATGCAGGCATTCATAGAATCATAGAATCATAGAATCATAGAGTTGGAAGAGACCACAAGGGCCATCCCCTTCTTGTGTAGAGTAGTTTGCCTGTTAAGATCCCAAGACCTCCCCCAATTGACACAGAATTTAGTTTGTTATTGGCATAATTTTGGCGGCAGCTTTATTGATTACAGATTGTGAGTGGTTTGCTTAGGCATTGGTTCCTGACTAGCTGCACCTGACCTCAGCAGGGCAGCACTGACGCCTTGGACTCTGGCAGACGTCAGTAAGGGAAAACATCCTGGGGGGGCATTGGACCAGGTTCAGACTCAAGCTCATATCGTCAGTACAGATAAACATCATGGGGCAGCAATAGTCCAGGATCAGACTCAAGCTCACCCCAAATGCTCCCAGGGGCTCTGGCGTGGCCCTAACCCCTGGAAGGGGATCAGGCAAAAGCAAGGCGAGCCCCTGAATTCCTTTAATGGAAAACCCTAGCATTGGAGGGGCAGGCACAGCCTATCCACATCCCCTCCACCGCCATTGAACCAATGCCTAACCACCAAACCTTACAAAGTTGTGATGATTTGCTACGCGGCAGGTGAAACCCTAGTGGCACTAGCCAATCAGCCAAATGGAAAAAATTCTACTGGGCCCCTGTCCCAAGAACAGACGACCCACGACGGCATAGCAAGGTCATGATGAACCCTAAATATAGGGAGAGTGGGCGGGTGATCCAGTGCACGAAGCAAAAAAGAGGAAGTTCAATGCAACGTGCAGCGGTATATATGGGTCCTTTGGTTAATGCATGAAACGATCCCATCGATCCCAGCAACCGAGGGACCACCAATCGGGTTGTTGTGGCTATCCAATTGCTCCCACCCACAACAGCAGTGAGGTCAGTCTTGATGATCTCACCACAACGTGTGCTCTCTGGGAGGAGGACATTTAAGAAGTTAATTCCATGGTTGTTTTCTGTTCTGAATGCTCATGAATGGTTCGGACAGGAGGACCTCTTGCATATCTATTGGGGCAGCAATGTATCTGTACTGAAGACTTAAAACTGGATTGATGCTCATTCCCTTTCCATTCTGAGATTCTACAAGGCACTACAAACCTCCAACAGAGATTTCACATAAAATATAATCAAACTACAATTTTGAGGATTCATTGAGGAAAGTGACAATTAAAGTTGCTCTCAAAGTAGATGATAGATAGATAAATAGATAGATATACAGATAGATAGATATAGATGATAGTTAGATACCTTCCAACATTTATCCAATGAAAACATAGACATGCTATTCCATTATTATTATTATTATTATTATTATTATTATTATTATTATTACCTAGCCCATCTGACTGTGTTGCCCAGTCACTCTGGGCGGCTTCCAACATACATAAAAACATAATAAAACATTAAACATATATATTTTTAAAAAAACTTCTGCTCCATTGTTCTTCCAATGAAAACCATTAAGAAGATGATAGGACAGTAGCCAAGGTTGAATCAATCTCAAATGAACTTCTTTGAGACAAGCCTATTATGTCACAAAAGCATTTTTAAAAAATCCCACAATGTCATGCACCCAGCAGCTTGTCAGCACTGAGAATTCCCCTTACCGCTGAGAGATTTACCTGCAACGGAGAAAGGCTTATCAATATTCATCAATTCCCTTTTCAAGAACTCTAGAATGTGGAAGAATGGCTGTTACAGTGTTTGCCAAGGAGTTTATTATCAGGAGTGAAATAAAGGTTGCTGCAAGCCCAGGTCTCCCATATTTGAATGATACATGGCTGCTATTACTTATAAGGAGACGTTGCCAACTATCTCAGTGATATGAACTGAAGGCCAGTGGTATCGCCATGCAATGCATACTGATGAATATGATCAGTGTACCAAGGCAATTTACTAGATTAATTAAGTAAGTGGATGTATATTTTGTGACAAATACTTACATAACATTTGTACTGGTGCTGCTGAGGACGCTGGTATTCCTATCTCAAAGTTGCAGACTTAAGCCTTAAACAGGTAAGAGATTCTGATATGGAGCGGTCAGAGAATTGGGCTAAGACCTAGGAGGTAAAGGTAAAGGTAAAGGGACCCCTGACCGTTAGGTCCAGTCGCGGACAACTCTGGGGTTACGGTGCTCATCTTGCTTTATTGGCCGAGGGAGCCAGCCTACAGCTTCCAGGTCATGTGGCCAGCATGACTAAGCCGCTTCTGGCGAACCAGAGTAGCACACGGAAACACTGTTTACCTTCCCGCCGGAGTGGTACCTATTTATCTACTTGCACTTTGACATGCTTTCAAACTGCTAGGTTAGCCTAGGAGACCAGGGTTCAAATCCCCAATGGTGATGGAGGAACTTGCATGCTTACTGCTGCTGCCCATGTATATGGCTTTGATGCTGCAGCTATCTGATGATTCATATGCATGTGAGTTCTCACTTTGTGTGGTGTAATCATTCTTAACTAAGGTTCCATGTGTGTCCCCCACCTCACTGCCCTCTCCTCAAATTAATTATCCCATTTACATTTGGTTCAAGTCTATGCAACTTGACTTTTGCAGAGGATTTGATTGAGAACTGTGGTTCAGCAGGTGAACAGATAATTTGCAGACTGTCTCACAGAGTTACAGGATTTCTTTTCGCAAAATTTGGCAAAGGCAACAAAGAATGAAATGAAATAAACTATGCTATAAAATAGCATTGATGTGTGCATTTAAAATAATTTTCAAGAGGAAAAATTGGAAATGTGTAATGTGTTTACTTTGAGGAAAGGCGGGGAGCATTTTCCTCTTCATTCCCCTTTCCTGGCCAAATTGTGTGGTTATCTTATTTTCATTCCAGCTCCTATTTTCATTCAACACACCTTATTCAAGAGTAAATTTAAGATTGAATTTGTTTCTCTACAAAATACCTCAGCCTCTATGCACTTCAGCAACAGTCAAACCTTACAAATCATTCTGAAATTTGGAGCTGGCTGCTTATTACAGGAGTTATGTGGTGTATTCTGAATATGTGAGTTGATGGTGGGGGCGGATATCGTAAGAGTTTTATATGAACAGAATGAAAATTGCAGGCTATATACCTAACAGAAAGTTGCACTTGGTTTCCTGACTTTAATAAATGAAATCTTGATGGTGTGAAGTTGATTGTTATTCTAGTCACCATTGTCCTTGTTGATTTTAGCTGGGGCTCTCTTCTGCTGTCAAGACCAGTTTATATTCAAGTGTGTCATAAGATCTAGTGACAAGTGCAAGCAGCATTTGAGATATCAGCAGCATAATACAGTTTAAGCAAGCAGTGACCTTGATTGAAGATTTGTCACCCTCCCTATTTATTAATTTCCTTACCTATTATCTCCCAAAGTTTAAAGTAAACTAGGAACTGAAAAGGCATTGTTTCAAGAGGTATTTTTTTAAAAAAAGAAGAAGATGCAGAACAAAGCATAGCTAGTGTATGGAATTGCAAGATTTAGGTTAAACTAATGAAGTATTATTCAGGGCTAAGGGTGCCAGCTATGTCCTGTTGATTTTAATTGAGCCAGAATGCAGCTTGAATGCATATAACTCAGAAACAAATGTTCACCCAAGTTCTTCCTGGCCTTCCACTTTTTCATAAGGTGCTTTGTGCGACCAAGAAAAAGACCACACATATCTGGGAAAGCAATCCAGCCAAATCAATACAATCTCATAACAGAAAAGGTCAACCAGAGCTTTAGCTTCTCAACACTGCTGATTGGTTATGTTTCATCACTGCAACAGAGGAGTTTGCCTATATCTTACAGGATAATCTTTGAGCGCCATGCCTCCCCACTGTTCGGATTGACTGCAGAAATATACTGAGTGCTTAAATAGCAATCTGTTCATAACAAGCACGTATCACATTTAGTCTCTGTGGGGTAGGACTGCAACTCCAAATTCAAAGGGAACACAATGGATATCCGGTCCGAATTTCATGGATTGAGGAGTAGCCTTACTGCAGGGAGAAGTACCCTTCTTATGAACCTGTAGCTTTGCTGCAGTTCTGTTTGGCTGATTTTCTTTTTAAAAAGATTAGGTCAAGGGTGTGTGCTGCAGCCCATGAGAAGGAAAGTTCTCTACTGCAAATATGACATTCATAAGGGAGCAGAAAGTGACACTTAGGACAAAAGGTGGACAAACTAGTTGCCCCTTTCAGAACAACTTGCTGAGAGGTAGTCACAGCTCAGCAGTGCTGTATGTTGAGCTAGAAAAATCGGCTTTTGCATACCTTTATCTACAGAAACACAGACACTCCAAGTGTTCCTATTTTCCAGGGATAGTCCCCAGATTTACAAAAGCTGTCCCAGTTTCTGATTTGATACTAGAATGTCCTGCTTTTCCTTAGGACGTCCCTATTTTCATCGGAGAAAAGATGGAGGGTATGGAAATGTGTGTGTGCATGTGTGTGTATAACCTAGAAGGCCACAATACTTGGGGAATGGGCTGACTTTGGCTTGGTAGGTCTAGAGGTTTCAAGCCAACACTCTCTGCAAGTATTATTTTGTTGTGCTCCATTAGCCCTGGTCTCTGATCCTGTGAGGAAGAATGTGTGTTTGATCAGTGATACTTGAGTAAGTTACCGGTCCTTGTAGCTTCCAATGCAACAGTGGACTTGGGATTCCTCGTGAGTGTTTGCATCTGTTGTCCTGCAGCACCATACTCTCAAGGTTTTTAAGAAGGCAAGCATGGCCAGGTAAACAAAAGAATCCTGTGTTGTTCTCCCACTTAAAAAGGAAAAAAATACACACACATATTTAATTTTGCAAAATTCCATTAATGTATTAAAATTCATCTCTAATTTGTACTCTCTGGTGTGATATCCATTGAACTATATATCTGTCAATGTCCATACTTCAAAGAGCTATTCTAGGCATGCATAAGAGCTTAGCTTATGTGCAGAAAGACTTTCAAGTTGCTTTCGCTACCTACCATTCAATGTTAACCCTTCCTGCCACATCACAGATTGCTTTGAAAGCTCCCTGGTCTTTGATCAGGGTCACTTTTCACTGCATTGTGCCCAGAGCTTTTTGGTGGGGGTGTATCCAGCATCCTGTCCTCCCCCATCTCTTATGATTTTTAGAAGGGGGTATATATAATATGGTGTATTTTCTTCTTCTTTTCTTGACCATATTATTTCCCCCTTCACTGTGTAAGTGCTAGGCCAGTTTCCCCCAACCTGTTGCCTTTCAGTTGTTGTTAGACTCATGTGTTGTTTGTGTCTGGCAACAGTTTTTTAATAGTTTTTTTGTAGTCCAAGGACATCTGGAGGGTAATAGATTGAAAACAATAGTCCCCAACAGGCAAAGAGTTGCTGTTAAGTCCTCAGGCTAAGTTCAAACCCAACTCCATTCTGTTCAGGCAGAAAAGTTTGTTCAGTCACTCATTGTGCTTGTTCCTGCTGTTATCAATGGATTTCAGGGACTGCACATCTTCTTTTTCGTCCATTCATTTTCACACTATTATGAGTACTTTGGGTTGGCTAGAATATGTTACTATAGGGAGAGGAAACACATTGATGACAGTCATCTAAAATAAGAATAACATTGCTTGTGTTATTATATTTATCTTCTTGTTTTTTTACAGATTTTGAAACCATTTGGGAAATGAATGTTATGTTTAAGACCATTTAACGGCTGGGTTTTTTTATTGCATTATCTGTAGTAATAGGAATGAAGGGGGGGGGGCTTTCACTTTCTTAGATGCCTCAGAGAGTTTTTGGAGCCTGCAGGCAGCTTTCCAAATGCAGCCTCACAGTTTTGCTTTTATTTCTTCACACACAATACAATGAATATGTATTGTTTTTTTAATGAGTGCCGTGACAGTCCCGTAGAGGAAAACTTCATTCCTGAGCTATGCAAGGTTCACTAAGATGATGACACTGTGTAATCTCTTCGCTGTGTAGAATTTTATTTTTTATTTTTTAAAAAACACAATCTTGCCTAAAATGAATTGTAGGAGGGAAAGCAGTGGCTTCAACTAACCAACCAACTAACCAAGAGCTTTCTCACAAGATGGATCCAAATACTGTACATCTATGACAACCAAACTGTCTATACCTATTGGTGGTGTTCTACTGATGGATATGTAAAAACAAATAAAGAGCCCTGCTGCAGAGATGGATTCAGGCAGGGCTTTTTTTCAGCACCTCTTTTTCTAGAAAAATAATACCGTATTAAAGGGAGTGCAAGTGGTTCTGTGGCATGGCTGCTAAGCCGAGAGGGTGCCACAATTTTGTTGTAGAAAGAAGGCAAGAGGTGGGGGACAACTGAATTTTGGTGTTGCACAGGGCACCACTGAAATTTGAGGTGTCAAGATCCACAACTGCCTGCTGTTCTCACAGTATTCAGTTAGATGTCTGTGGGAAGCCTACAAGCAGAACAAAAGCAAAATAGCACTCTCCTCCTTCAGATCCCCAGCAACTGTTTTCCAGAGGCATACCGCTGCTAAACATAGTACTTATAAAGCCATCAATCACTAATAGTGGTTATCCTCCATGAATTTTCCCAGTCATCTTGTGATGGGAAATTCCATAATTTAACTATGTGCTATGTACTTCCTTTAGCTTGTCCCAAATCTCTTAGTATTCATTGGATGGCCCCAGGTTCTAGTAATATGAGAGAGAGAAATACCTCTTTCTCTACTTCCTTCACATTGTGCATTGTAAATCATATCTCGGTTGTGTTCCTGATTTCTCCCATTTGCCCTAAACCTCATGGGGGCCCATGAGGCGGTTAGCCCAGGCACAAAATTGTTAGGGGCACAAAATCTCAACAGCCGGTGCTGCTTCAATACAGCTGACCACTTTCATCGCTGGGCTTTGTTAAAAACAGCTTCTCCATGCGAACTGGGAAGTGACCTCTCCAGAAAATGGAACATCTCTTCTTATCTCTGTGGCTGCGATCTCCTGGGTCATGCGGATGCCATTAGGCAGTTGAATGTGCATGCATATTCCATCTGTTTCTCACCCACCCAGCTGCCCCTGGGCACTGGCAACCCACGCTACACTACTACTGGGAAGTGTAACAAATCCAACTGCAAGATATAAAAGACACCAGCCCTTTCCCCCATTGTTTCTGATATCATTTCCTCTATGTCAAATTTTAAATTGTAAACTCCTTGAAGGAGGGACCTGACCTCTTGTATTTTGCAAAGCATCATACATGCCAATAGTGTTATATAGATAAAGAAATATAACAATAGCAACAATGCTAGCAAATTACCCATACTGTAATCTTCAAATAAAATCTTTCCCTTTTGTGGTGCAAATGATTTGTTTTTATCTCTTGAATAACCTCCAAAGCTTTGTTTGCATTTAAGCCTATGAGCTATAATGTGATTTGAATAAATGCTCCATAAACAATATGAGGAATAATTGCTAGTATTATTCCTTTTTGTTTAATTGGAAATGGTTGGAAAATAGAATCCTTTGCAGAAGGTCAAGAAGCCTCTTTTTCCCCACAAAACTGATTGCTTTTTGCAAATAAAAGAAAACAATTATTTCTGCAAGTGTCCCGTTAAATATGCTTTACATGAATAGTCTATTATTATTCAGAAAAAAAGTTTAAGTAACTATCTAGAAATCTGATATAAAGAACTTTACCTCATAAACAATTGAACGTAGATATATGGTTTTTAAAGAGTTATTTTCCTTAAGTGAAGAACACCTCAGCAAATGCTGAAGATACTCCTCTTTCCCCTGGCTTTTGACACTTCAGCTAAATATTTTTGGGACCTACCTTATTTCTGTGATTATAAATTGTTTAAAACCATTTTAAAAAGAGTGCTTTACTTTAATTGTTGTGACCTTGGGAGCTTAGGGTGATGCAGGTGTGCCAACTCTAGGGGGGGGGCAAAGGGCACCTCAACCCCTTCAATATTTGTTTGAAGGGGCCAGGTCCCTTCAATCTTCAGGCAGCCCAAGATAGACAGATGGCAACAATACCACTTTAAACAGTCATGCATTCCCTCAAAGATTCCTGGGAACTGCAGTTTGTGGTGGATGCTGAGTGTTGCTAGGAGATCCCTCTTCCCGTCACAGAGGTAAAATCTCCAGTTTAACAAGCAACCCCTCTTCCCAGGGAACTCCATAAACTGTAGCTCTGTGAGAGGAATAAGAGTCTCCTAACAACTCACAGCAGCCTTGGCTGCCCCTTCTTTGGGGGATGTCCAGCTGCGGCCTTTATTTATTTCTTTGCTGAAATGTCTATTAAATGTCCATCTTGTGTGGAAGAGATGATAGCTGAATGGCAGGACCAAATGTTTCACCACCTGAGGCAGCAAACTATTTGGGGGTGCTGAAGCAAAAGTACCAAAGCAAATATCTCATTCATCCATTAGAAGTGTTTTGCTGTGATTGTATCATGCTCAGAGCTTTTTTTCCCCTTTTCCTTTTTGACAGATAAGAGTATTTTCAGGCAAATTACTGAAAGAAAGCAGGCAAATTGTTTACATTGCTCCAAAAAAATAGAAATAAAAAATCTCACTCATTGCATGACAGGGTGTCAGAAAGTCAAGTGAGGTGAAAATGTACTTTGTGTCATTCCATGGCTTCAGACCCCCTAACCCACAAATGCAACATTAACTTTCAGAGAAGCACAAAAACGGGGCAGTTTGCATGAAATGGAAGACATTTTATGGAATGCTCCAAATACACAAGCTGGGACATAGAAGCAGATACGGTATTCGAGCTGAGATGAGAAAAAAGTTCTCCAGGGTTGCTCATGAATTCCCTTGGTTTCTGGCGACACTTATAGAATGCAGTCAAGCTTATAGGCATTCAGTGCTCATAGTGGAACAGTGGGAGACAACCTTGATTTCTATTCCTTATTTAACTTGAAGCAGGAGCTGACAGTAACCTTTTTACATATATCTTTGTGTGAGGCAAGCACTGAAGCCTAAAGTTCTTTTAGCTTCCAGTGACAGCTCTTTGGGATGTCTTCACAGTACCTCTCATGCTACGTTAACACTTGGCTTGACAGAAAGCCTACAGTTTAATTATGTTGTCCTGGGAGTTACTTGTCCGTTTTTCTGATTTTCTGCTTTCCCCTGCCCCCGCCCTTCCATCCTGCTCTTTGGAAACTGTTGTGTGCTGTTTCCAACTCTTCACATTCAAAGGTGATTCCAGACACTCCCAATCTTTCTTTCTTTTGTTGTTTGTTTTCTTATTTTACCTTCTTTGGGAGAAATGTTTACACATGGTAGTCCATAAAGGAATTTCTGCATTTTGGATTTTATGCTGGACAATCTTGTAACTATCAATTATAAAAGTATTCATTTCTGCATATTTTTAGCTCACCCTAGATCCAAAGATCTTTCAGGATCTGTTATGTGACTCTGCTGTTGTTCAATCCAGTGAATATTTCCTGCATTTATTGAAGTTTCTAGACTGTATTTAAAGGCAACCTGATCTAGAGCCCAGTGCAGAGCCCTGGTATGTTAGAATGACTATGATGGAAAGCCTTCTTCAGGAACTCCATTGGTTTGCTGATAGGGAAGTAGCCAGGTATTGGTCAATAGAGCTGTGGCAAAACTATGTGGCAAAACTTAGACTGTCCTGTGTCAGAGGATATCAACAACACACAAATACAATCATTGTTGGGGCTCAGAGATTGCACACACATAGGGGTGGTAGGTGGTTGGTGAACAGCCTTTGAGGAAGGACTGTGTGTTTTCCTTTCTCATTCTCTGTGTTTTTCTTTTTGTTTAGATTGGTTTCTTTTGACTTCCTGTCTCGTAAAAATGCTTTAATAATATCTTGTTGAAAAAGGTGGGTGAAGGAAACAGAATTTTACAGAAGGCAGTAGGCACCGTGCACTGTTACAAAAACTATTCCACATTCAGCACAGATAACACGTCATGCTGCAGTTGCCCCAAGTAGTTGATTCTTTTGCTTTTCACCATTGCTGTGATTAAGATAGAAGAGCACATAACTGCATGCCTACAAAACAATTGCTTTCAGCTCTCCTCTCAGTGGCCTTCACCACATGTAAAGTTTGCTTCCCTCACTCAGATCTTCTTTAGAATTCTGTCTTCCTGTTCACCCCCATTGCTTAACGGGCCTTCTATTATTATTTTTTCTAGGAGCAGAAATTCCTCAAGCTTCCTCTGCCTTTGCACATCAGTTTTGTTGGCTCCAACTGCCACAGCTGATTCCCCCCCTTCCCGCCCTGGTATGTCATTAAATTTAGAATCACAGTATGAGATCGTTCTATCATCCAGTCTGGTTGTCTCTGCCAGCTTGAGTCAGTGTACTAAGAATATATTACGGCAAACCCAGCAATTGGGGGTTCAATTGCTCCTTAGCATCCATTGGCACTAGCAAGCCAAATTACTTTTGTTGATTCTCGATAGCCGAGTTTGAGATATTTCAAAAGCCTGTGCCCCGCGAGATGGGAATCAACAGTTGATATGGGACACAAAGCAGATATCAAGTAATAAAATTTTACTTGACAGCTGTTCAGAAGCTATCAAGAAAATTTATGTCCCAGGATGAAGAAGTAATTTTTGAAGCAGAAACATGACAAGTAAATGAAATGCAGGCAGGTTGTGTAAAGCTCTAAGGCCAATGTGTCTCCAGTGTCAATACAGATGAGCTTAAAGAATGACAGCATGAGCAGATCGTTTCTAACTTGCACCTTGAAGGTAGGGGTTTGGGGGCCTGCTCATGTCGAGGTTAGTGGCTAGTAAAATTAACATGAAAAGTATTTTGAATAGTCCTTCTGCTCACATTGAATAAGAATATTGGTCCATAAAAAAGAGCCTTGCCTATCTTGTCCACCATCCCATTCCCTATGATGGCCAACCATTCAGTCATTCATTGATTTCATTTATATACAGTGGTACCTCAGATTAAGTAATTAATTCGTTCCGGAGGTCCGTTCTTAACCTGAAACTGTTCTAAACCTGAAGCACCACTTTAGCTAATGGGGCCTCCTGCTGCTGCTGCACCGCCGGAGCACGATTTCTGTTCTTACCCTGAAGCAAAGTTCTTAACCTGAAGCACTATTTCTGGGTTAGCAGAGTCTGTAACCTGAAGCGTCTGTAACCTGAAGCGTATGTAACCCGAGGTACCACCTTTATCCTCCCAGGATCTCAAGATGGTGTATATGGTTTTCCTCCTCCCCATTTCATCCTTACAACAACCCTGTGAGATAGGTTAGGCTAAGAGATGGTGACTGGCCCAAGGTTACCCAGTGAGCCCTGCTGTCCCAGGTCCTAGTCCAGCACTCGAACCATTGCACCACATTGGCTCTCAGATGCCTCTAGGAAGCCCACAATCAGGATATGAGGGCAGTAGTCCTTTCCCACGGTTGTCCCCCAGCAACTAGTACTCAGAGGCACACTGCCTTTAATGGTGGAGGTAGCTCATAGCCATCATGACTAGGTACCATTTGCATAGTCCTTGAATATATCTGTTGTTGTTTGGTCATTTAGTCGTGTCCGACTCTTCGTGACCCCATGGACCAGAGCATGCCAGGCACTCCTGTCTTCCACTGCCTCCCGCAGTTTGGTCAAACTCATGCTGGTAGCTTCAAGAACACTATCCAACCATCTTGTCCTCTGCTGTCCCCTTCTCCTTGTGCCCTCAATCTTTCCCAACATCAGGGTCTTTTCCAGGGAGTCTTCTCTTCTCATGAAGTGGCCAAGGTATTGGAGCCTCAGCTTCACGACCTATCCTTCCAGTGAGCACTCAGGGCTGATTTCCTTAAGAATGGATAGGTCTGATCTTCTTGTAGTCCATGGGACTCTCAAGAGTCTCCTACAGCACCATAATTCAAAAGCATCAATTCTTTGGCGATCAGCCTTCTTTGTGGTCCAGCTCTCACTTCCATACATCACTATTGGGAAAACCATAGCTTTAATGAATATATCTACCACCCCCCTTTTAAAGCTGTCTAGCCAATGGGGATCACTGCAACTTGTGATGGCTCCCATAGGCTAGTGACACACCAAATGCTTTCATTTGTCCATCCTGAATGTCCCACCATTATGAAAGATGGAAGAAAAAACACTCCTCTCTATTCCTTTTCTGCAAATACCTAATTCTATAAACTTCTATCAAAAGTGCATACCGGCTTCCCAGAGTTTGGTGACCTCCACTGCAGTGTAATCAGTAAAAAGAGCAGTCATCTCTCCCCGCCCCCCCCCCCGGCTGCCCTAAACTAAAAAGCCCTAAAGTGTTGTAACAAAAAACAAAAACAAAAACAACCCAGAAAAACCCCCACTTACATGTGAGTGAAATCCATCCTCCAAAGACAAAATGGCAAGGCTATTCAGCTGACATTTGCTACAGATAAACTGTGGAGAAGAAAATGCCATTACTAGGTGCTTTGAACTGAAGGGCAAAGAAACAAGCCTCTCTTATCAGCTTGACATGATTGCCTCTCAGGGGTGCCATTTCACCAAAGCAAAGAGCTGTTGGGGTGATGATGATGGAGGGGCAAAAGTCACAGGAACCTCCGAAGGCCAGTTCTTGGTTATAAGTCCATTTTAATTGTTAAAAAAAAAGAGCTTTGAATTATGAGTCTTTGTTGTGGTTGCTTCGTTTCACCTCATACTGAACAGGAACAGAGGTGCTTCTCCTGAGAAAGCATGGCATAGCACCTGAAGCATCATGGGTTAATTATTACACCATCATTAGCCGTGACCACAGCCAGGTCAATACTACTATGGCTACAATAAAAAAAGGCTACAGTGGAAAACTCTCCAGGGATACATTGAGACCAGAACTTCTCACACTTGCTACAGAATTTGTAGAAATGATGGCCAAAGTCTCCCTGAGATATTTGGCTAGTCTTAGATTGCAGCTTTCATCAAAACAGTATGGGGAACCAGTGGCCCTAATGATGTTTCTGAACCACAACTCCCATTAACTCTGGCCATTGGCCATGGTTGGTCGGCCTGATGGGAGTTGTAGTTCAGCAACACCTGGAGAACCATAGGTCCCCTCACCCCAGCATTAAAATATCTCCGAGGTTTTTGCCTGAGAGGTCCTCAAGTACATTTGTGTGTGCATCTACGGCTGCCTTATTTCAAACAGAGAAAAACTGAACAGAAAAGTTGGCAAAGTTGTTGTGCTTTTCAAAGTTTTAACCAAAGTTGTTGAACAAAAAAATTTGCCGACAAAAACAGCACTGCCGACATGGACTGCTGCATACATCCAGATTTCCCCGGACATTTAATGATTTCCGCCCAGACACTTCTGCTGAATGAAGTGTTCCGGATATGTCCAGGCAATCCTACATCTGTCTGTGTTTGCAGGAGGAGGGGAATCGAGATTTAATAATCTGGGGCTAAAAGGAAAAGAGGCAGGCAGGAGGTGACTTTGTTGGTGAGAGGCAGAAAGAGCATCAGCTAAAGCAATGTCCACACCCGGGATAAAGATCGTAACAATAGCAGCTTCTTTATGATGCAATCCTATACCAGTCTACTTCAAAGTCAGACCTACTGAGCTCAATGGGACTTCTATGTGTCAGATTTTAGCCATAGTCTTCTAAGCTTTATTTTTTTCCCCAACCTGTTTTTCTAACTCTCATCTCCAGCAACTGCAAATTAAATAAATGTCTGTATTTATCGTCCTCCAGCAACAGCAATAAGGCTGGTTACGTGGATTATTGATTTCATTTTCATTAAACGGAAATGCAACATACACACCAAAGCATTGGTGTAGCTGTGTGATCTAGATTCAAACCAATCTTCAAATATGAATGCCATGTTCAAAAGGGCTGCGTATTGTATGTTTCCATGCACAAAAAAGGACCATAGCAGCAGAGTGCATGACTTGCATGCAGTATGCCCCAGAAACTGCAATCTCTGGCATCTTTAAGTGGGGAAAAACGGCTATTTGATATCCTTGAGAGCTCCTACTGGTTAGTGTGCAAACCATACTCAGCTGTCGGACCCTCCAAGTGTTCCTATTTTCCAGGGATGTCCCTGATTTAGAGAAGCCGTCCTGGTTTCCGATTTGACCCTGGAATATCCCACTTTTCCTTAGGACGTTCCTATTTTCATTGGAGAAATGTTGGGTGGGGTGGAGTTATTCAATCCCTGAGCCACCAGAAGGCAATCCTGTATAGGGAAGGTTTTTTCCCCCATAATGTTTAATGTTTCATTATGTTTTTATACAGTGGCACTTCAGGTTAAGAACTTTTTTTTTTTAATAAATATTTATTAAAGCTTTTGAATACAATACATAAATAATAAACAACATTACTTATATCATGACATAGTTTCATCACTTCTTTGGACTCCCTCACGTCTCCCGCTCCCACTTACATCGTTATAAAAATTTTTCAAGCAAATTATCATCTTGTTCAAAACCTTATATCCACTCATTTAAATAAAATCTAACAGTTCTCCAAAGAATTTATATTTTCCTTAATCTCACTTATCGTCAAAATCAAATCTAATTCAGTGGTGGACAATTATTTATGATCTTACTCCTCTACTGGCACTCGGGTTAAGAACTTAATTTGTTCTGGAGGTCCGTTCTTAACCTGAAACTGTTCTTAACCTGATGTACCACTTTAGCTAATGGGGCCTCCCGCTGCCGCCGCACTGCCGCCACGCGAATTCTGTTCTCATCCTGAAGCAAAGTTCTTAACCCGAGGTACTATTTCTGGGTTAGCAGAGTTTGTAACCTGAAGCGTCTGTAACCTGAAGCGTATGTAACCCGAGGTACCACTGTATATGTTGGAAGCTGCCCAGAGTGGATGGGGCAACCCAGTAAGATGTATGGGGTATAAATAGTAAAATTATCATTATGGAATGGGACGTCCCTATTTGCAATTCAAGAAATGTCGGAGGGTATGAGCTGGATGGAACAATGTAAAGTATATTGGGCTTGATCAAGGTTTCCCAAACTTGGGTCTCCAGCTGTGTTTGGACTACAACATCCATCTTCCCTAGCTAGCAGTATCAGTGGTCAGGGATGATGAGAATTGTAGTCCAAAAACAGCTGGAGACCCAAGTTTGGGAAACCCTGAACTAAATGGATCAGTAGCCTGAGTTTCCTGCAAGGCCTTGTGGACGCTTCTTTTCCAGCATATCTCATCCAACACTCACAAAGGGAGATGTTTCATACCTTACTATCTCTGCTAAAGGGACACTGCTGTGTTTGTTCTGGATGACGGCCTCAAGGTCATCATAAGAATGATAGCATTAAGGCCATAGGCCTATTTTTAAAATTCATTCCCGAGGATACTGATTCGCAGTAGTTTAAAATTGCATTAACAATTATCTACTTAGCAACACATTTAGTTCTCTGTCGTTGATTTAGGACCTTTTTTTTTTTTTTTTGCTTTTGAAAAATACATTTTATTTCCTATTGTGACTAAAATAAAGCAACGTATGAAAAAAACAAACCTAAGCATATTTTTGACTATTTTAATAACTGTTTTATTTTGTGTGTTTTCTTTTATCTTATATGCTGCTTTGAGACCCAGTTATGGGTTGTTTAAGTGGATACCTAAGTGGATACCATAGATAGTGAACAAACAGCCACTCCTGAATCACAGGCACCCTAGGCCAAAAGTGGTGACTCCGCCATGTTGAAAAGTGTGTTCTATCCTTTCCAGAAATGCACTGTGCTGTATGAAGCCAGCTCTAGATCTGTTCTAAATAATTTGAATAAAACCACTTAACCCACTGAAAGATATATTTGAAAAATGAATATTAATGGGAACAAAGCCCATTGTTAAGCAAGGTAGCTAAAGTAATGATGTCATGTCCTCCATTATGACACGTCCCCCTGCTGAGTGGCTGGGCTGAGAACTTTGGGAATAGCAACTATCTGAGGATAGTTCAAAGAGAAGAGGTTGTTTGTGTGAATTGTGTTTTCTGAAAAATGAAAATGTCTTCATCTCGCGTGTAAGTAGGATCTCTTCTTCTTTCCGCAGTCTGCTTCTTTTGCTATCCCTTAAGTTTTAGAAATATGGGGAACCATGTCATGGTTAGATTAATTTTTAAAGATAGTCTTAATGGCCACCTTAGATGCTTTGAGGGAAATGGCTTGCCTTCTCCCTTGTGGGCATCATCGCAAGAAGGGCATCTCCCAGTTTTGGAGGGTCCTTTGAGAAGATGCCCTCCTCTGAGGGTTCAACTGCTTGCTGCACTCTCCATGAGAGGTTTCTGAATGCAAGTTCAGCTGCCAGCTGCCCCAAATTCAGCACAGAGATAAGAGTATCAAGGAACTAAGCAGAAACCTTTTCGCGACTATGTATTTTCCCCTTTCTTTCTAGGTTTCATGGTCTTCTCAGGCTGCGTGAGCAGTGGCGATGCTGCATGCTCCGGCACTGGGGGCGGAGAGCATGGCTGGACCGCATCCCGGGAGCGTGACGCGCTGCTGTCAGGGGTGTGGCGCATGTCCCAGGGGACTGGCATGCTGCCCGCGGGGGTGTGATGTGCATCCCCGGGGGCATGGAGCGCCACCCAGGTGTGTGTGGTGTGCGTCCCGGGGGCGTGGCACCCAGGGTGGTGAGGAGGTGCATGGCACGTGTCTGGGGGGCACCTCCCCAATGGTGCCGAGGCGGTGAGCTCCCCTTCCTCTGCCTTATACCCTACCCATCTGGCTGAGTTTATTTATTTATTTATATTTAGTTGCATGTGCGCATGCAGACAATCATTATTATCCCATATTAAATTGCTGCGTTGGCACTTTGCGATAAATAAGTGGGTTTTGGGTTGCAGTTTGGGCACTTGGCCTCTAAAAGGTTCGCCACCACTGCTCTAGAACAAAATCTGAAGCACCCCAAAAAGGGAAATGGGCAAGTCCTATGTGTCTGCATGGACGTGATTCTAGCTGCAGCAACATATCTTTCAATCAAGAATAATTTTTAAAATTCAGGGTGTGCATTTGAGTGTGTGCATCAGTTGGAGCAGTTCTAAACCTTTAAAAATGCCACTGGAGTGCCACTCCCACTTCCCTTCTATAGCAGTTATGAACAAAAGTGACTTTTTGCTTTCTTTGCAAATGTATGCTTCGCCATGTATTTTTTTTTTTTTTTTTAAGACAATTTATAGAGTGATGAGAAGCTCACCTCAGTGGAAGTGAATGTGAAGTGGTCACAAAAGACCAGATCTAATCTCATTTATACCGGCACAAATTCCAAGTCATTTAGTAAACTGTTATAGAGTTGGATGACATATTTGAGATTAGAATCTATTCCTCAGTTGACACCGTAGAAGGGAAAAATAAATGAACCTGTAAGGGATGTGTATAATATTTCGACTCTGGTGGTTTGACTTGGAATGACCTCAAATGAGTGTGTGTGTGTGTGTGTGTGTGTGTGTGTGTGTGTGTGATCCTTTCAAACTTATTTATTCTCAAAACAGAAGTCCTTTAAAAATGGAGCTTGCCATGTGAAGTTTCCATGACCATGGGTGACTTATGAGATAAATTGCATGGTGGTTCTTATCTCAGGAACATTTTTATTCTACTGTGATTCCCAGGAGACTTTTCAGTCTGTAAAGTGAGGTTCAAATACCACTCTATATCACTGACAGAAAGGGGATTACATACCAGGAAGACAAATAGCATTTTAATTTTTAGCAAGTTGAAATTGAAGCTGTCAATTTGCTGCCTTGAAAAATTTACAGACAACTTTTTAGGAACCTGTATTGGTTCCCCCAAAGCTTCTTTTAAAATAGAAGTGAGATCCCATTATTATTCCTGGTGACAGTTAATTAAAATATTCAAGGGAAGGTATGATGGCCTTTAATATCACAAACCTTCCAGTACTGATAAATGGTTTGGTTTGAAATCTTCACTTAGTCCATGTAACTATAATTTTGTGTCATGCCAAAAAAAATGGATGGGATATGGCACGAAATCAATGAAATCATTTGTATTTCATTATTTTGACCTCTCATAACTGCTAACTACTGAAAGAGTGTTTCATGACCAGATATATAAAAAATTCAGAATAGATTAGTTTTACAGGTAATGGCTGGCTACTCTTTCATTACGTAGATTTCTAGTATTAGTCCAGGGTGGTGCTTGATGTTTCATCCATCAGAGCTGATGATTATATGTTTTCATAGCTATCTCTTCAATGTTTATAGATATATCCACCACAGCTTGGACAAAACCGGTCCCCTTCTAGCTCTCTATTTGAGGGGAGAGAGGGAGAACAAGAAAAGAAAGTTTACAGTACAGTGGTACCTCAGGTTAAGTACTTAATTCGTTCCGGAGGTCTGTTCTTAACCTGAAACTGTTCTTAACCTAAAGCACCACTTTAGCTAATGGGGCCTCCTGCTGCCACCGCGTCTCTGGAGCACGATTTCTGTTCTCACCCTGAAGCAAAGTTCTTAACCTGAAGCACTATTTCTGGGTTAGCGGAATCTGTAACCTGAAGCATATGTAACCTGAGGTACCACTGTATTGAACTGGCAAAGCGAGAGAGTTGATTGAACCCACCTTCCTTCACATACTCTAAGGTCTCAAAAACATGCCTCAGGTCAGGCACCAGGCTCCCAAGGACTTATTTGACTTTTCCCCCTGGAAAACTGGGGAAGGAGTCTTGAGGCCCTTTGGGGACAAATAAAAGAGAAATCACTCATCCCCATCTTAAAACAGTTTACATGTTACACTGCTCGCATGAAAAGACCATGGTTATATTTATTGTTTGTAATATTTGCTAAAAACAAGAAAAATTGCAAGAAAGAAAGGGAGAAAGAGAGAGAGAAAGAAATGACCATTCTTTTGAGCAGATACAGTTATAGTGGGCTATGCAGGACCAGCCTTGCCATTAGGTGGTGTGAAGCAGCTGCCTCAGGCTGCTGGTTTGGGGTGCCATGAAAGGGGAGCAAATTTATTTGCTTAATTTATTACTCTTGTATTCTACTATCAGGAATGGGGAAAGGTGTCTGTGGGATATCCTGCCTCAGGTGCCAACATAACTCATCTGCTCTTGGTCACTATACACCTTGAGTTACAGATAATTTTATACTTGTTGCTGAGGTGTGTAGCAATTTGCTGCTCCACCTCAAGCGACAAAATATGTTGGAGTGGCCCTGGGGTCCTGTCCTTATGCTTCTTTCATTATAATGTAACATTACATTTATCCCTTCCCATTACTGTCTAATTCAGGCATTTTGCAGTGCGGTACAGTTCATTTTCTCACACCTGCTAAGCCACACCACTCCTAAAACCTGAGTGTTTGTTAAAGTGGGAAGCACTAGAATGTTAATGGCACAGCCGTATTCTCAAATGATTCCTAGATCACTTCATTTTAATTCAATGTGGGGCTTCTGATTCACTTGTAAACAGAAGAAAAGATTAAAAGCAATTTTAAAGGCATGATAAAGCTTTAAAAATACTGATTCACTTTATGATCTCATAAACTCAGGGTACTGATGGAATTAACGTATTTTGCCTCAAGTGTACAGAGATAATCTACATTTATTTCGTTTTCTTGAGAGCATTTATTGACATTCCTAGTAATGTTTCTTTAGCACCAGCCCCAAAGCATTCATAAAGAGATTTTTATTTTATTTTATTTTAGCTGAGAAGGAAGCTAGTGATTTCCAATACTTCTTGTGATAGGCCTCACAAATGAAATATTTTGAATGAGGTACCCTTTGTATCTAATTTAAAGAGCTGCATACACCTATCAGATATTTTCTAACTAATTTTATTTTTCAGAAGACAAATCTTTCTATTAAATGAAATAATTGCTCAGTGGCATTACCTGAAAATATTTAGGCAAAACTTATTCCTGTTCAATGGAAAGTTAGGTAAAATCAATGGGCTTATGTGGGCTAACCTTCTGTTGGATTTTGGACATTGTAATTACTTCACTAGGTGTCTACAATTTTTAGGTGTCATCAGATGTTGAGAAATGGCCATCGTGTTCTAGACTTGCCTGAAGCTTTTAAGAAAATATCATCTTTAGAGCAAAAACCAAATACATTTTGAAATCTAGCACATGGTCAATGGTCAAAATTTTAGATTTTACACAGTAGATTTCCATATGAAAATTTAAAATAAGAGAAGGAAGCGATAATTTATCCTTCCAGATTCATTTATTCCCCCGATTCATTGACAAAGAGAACAAATCATAACACAATGCAATCAGCACATCTAAGAACCATGAACCAAGGGCATGTTAAAAAATGTGAGCATGTTTGGACGGAAAGTCTGTGTCTTTTTACACTCCATAGATATATGTCTGATGTAAGTCAGCCACACAGATTCAAAAATGAGATATCAGTTCCAAATACCTTGTGATTATTTGCAAATGAATTTTGGGGCCTCGGGCTACTCATCCTACAAAGGGTGCAAGTAGATGAAGTTTGCTTTACATGCATTATTTGTGAGTCTCCTAGAAATCCCTAGTGATGCTTCGACCATCCATTGAACCCAAGTAGTGGTTTGGGTCAACAACAGGACAGACAATGGAGCATCATGTGGTTTGACAGGTGTAGCGTACAGTGCTTTGGAACAAATGAATGCTGATGAATATTTTAGCAAGTAGTAACTTGATAAAATATCAAAGCGGCAACTTAGCAGATGGGACAATATAGACAATTATCTTACAAAATGGTGTTGGAAAGTTATTACTCCCTAGTTCTAATCTGATTTCTAATCTGACACAGGTGTGGCAATTTTTCCCTATTACCACTCGTTTGGGTGTGGTAGATGAGCAGTTTATCTAACTTTTCTTACACACACAGTGGTAAGCTGCCATTTGATAAACAGATGTCTATATTTGCACAGTGTCTCGGTGTCACAAGACAAGGCTATTTGATGTAGCAAAGTACATTGAGCTGATGTATTAGTATTAGTACAATACATTAGTACAATACATTAGCAAGAAAGAAATAATAGAATTAAGTTCTGCATTTCTTACTTTTTTGTTACTTATTTAAAAAGCAACATAAGGAAACATTCTGAAAACCAAGTAGCCATACTTATTCTTCAATTTAATAAGCCATATAGCTTTCTTAGTTTCATGAATTTCTGTGCCTATAGCGTATCTTAAATTTTAATGATGATAAATCTTTTAGCATCTGTTCGTGACATCCCTTTTCTCTCAACCAACACCCATTGATCTGGTGGCTTTTATTGGCCACTTCCTATTAAAAGTCACAGCCTCCTGTTGCTATGATTATTATATATTGAACCATCCTCACAGTGGAAGCACATTCTTAAGATCTGCCTGCTGTACAAAGAGATTGGCAATAAGGAACATCTCACGCTCCAAATGAAAGACAAACATTCAAATGGATTTAGCAGAGGTCACTTTAATAACTTATTAACAAGGCTGATTTTATAATATTTGACTTTGCTTCAGACTGCAGCAGACACTTCACAGCTGGTGTCCACTATCCAGCAGTTGCCCAGAACTTTTTATAACCAGAAAAAAGATGCATTTTTAAAAGAAAAATTATATAAAACTCCAAACATTGCTGCAGGTCAGGAAGAACTTGAAGAGGTAGCTGCATGCATTGCTCCATCAAACTGAGAAGACCTGCCCCACACCAGGACTTTGAAACACCTGGCTCTAAACAGTTCAATTCTTCTCCTTTTTAAATTCATTTTTATTAAAGATTTCATTGTGCTACAAAACAAATAAACAAATGGGGGAAGTGCATCTTTTGTCTGCACTTTCAGTTCATAGAGTCTTTTCACTGTTCGTTTACGTGTAGTGAGAGATACGTTTGTCATAGACATCTTGCGATTGGGGGGAAAGAGAGGAGGAAAAGGGGGAAGGGAGATGGGGTTGTTCTTTCGTTCTGTTGCATAGTGTTCTTGTAGGGGTTTGTCTAAACAGTGCAATACTATAAGACATCTATTCAGAAGTAAGTCCCCTTCTTACTTTTGTACCCTAATCATGCTTACCTGACAAGACCCACTGAAAACAGGGCAACATCTTTTTAAAGTAAACATGCGTCAGATTACGCTGCCAGTGTGGTGTAGTGGTTAAGAGCGGTGGACTCGTAAACTGGTGAACCGGGTTTGCTTCCCTGCTTCTCCATATGCAGCTGCTGGGTGACCTTGGGCTAGTCACACTTCTCTGAAGTTTCTCAGCCTCACTCACCTCACAGAGTGTTTGTTGTGGGGGAGGAAGTGAAAAGAGATTGTTAGCTGCTTTGAGACTCCTTAGGGTAACGATAAAGCAGAATATCAGATCCAAACTACTACTACTACTACTACTACTACTACTACTACTACTCTTCTTCTTCTTCTTCTTCTTCTTCTTCTTCTTCTTCTTCTTCTTCTTCTTCTTCGGAATATGTGAACTCCACCTTGAGTTTGTAAGCATTTTTAGATGTGTTATAAAATTTACCTTAAGATAACAGTAAACATAACTGGAGATTTATGAAGTTATTATTAACAAGGCAGGAGGAGAAAGATACATGACAGATTGAAAGAAAGGCAACTAGATATGTAGAAAATACCTGAACTATAATTCAGGAAATGTACTGAATGCATTTTCTGACAGTGAGTTATTATGTGCCTTCAGGAGCTGAAAGCACTCAACACCTGTAAAAATAATGCTTCGTGTTAGATTTCTAGATGCAATTGAGGATGTCTAAATATAGATGCTCAAAGATGTGTTCATGGTGCTATAGCTCCTTATGAATACTTGCACTGGTGTCACCCTTAAACCTCTTTTGAAGCACCACTTACTGTATGTTTATGTTCTACTCCGCAGTGAAAAGCAGTATGCTCCTGAATCGGGGCTGCCATAAAGTCCAGGAAATCGGGCTGTCAAAATGGTGTCCAGTAAAACCCAGACATGGCAAATAGGGCACTTTTATTAAGAAAACTGCTGTAAAACTGCTGTAAAAATCAAAGAAAAGCCCAAAGACTTGGTATTTTGGGGAGATGTTCCCAAAACAGGTAGGGAAAGTGGTCTTGCACCCAGGTCCTGCTTGCAAATTTCCAGCAGACATCTGGTTGGCCAATGTGTACATACACTGTTCAGAAAGATGGAAGTATATTGACATGGATTGAAGTAACCTGGCATGTTACATGTCTTCTAAAAGTCAGATAGTTGTTTATTTGCTTGACATCTGATGGGAGGGTGTTCCACAGGAGGACGGGAGCCACTACCGAGGAGGCCCTCTGCCTGGTTCCCTGTAACCTCACTTCTTGCAGTGAGGGAACCGCCAGAAGGTCCTCAGAGCTGGACTTCAGTGTCTGGGCTGAATGATGAGGGTGGAGACACTCCTTCAGGAGGAGTTGATAAAGTCATTTTCATGGATGCCATATATGAAAAACCAAAGTGTTACATTAGATGCCATAAATCTGCTTTGAGGACTTTTTATATATATAAAATAAAATCAGAAATGGAACCAAGAGCTCTAATTTCAGTTTCAGCGTAATTTATCACATATAAAGCAGTTCTGAAACACCCTGAAAGTAAGCAGAATGAAAATATTCATGGACACAGAAGTTTTAAATATGGTTTATTTGAAAAATCATTTCAGTTTAATGAGATTTCTCAAGCTCTAATTGGCAAGTACAATAAATCCCAGTATAGCATGTTGAATAGAAACTTAACATTCCAGCAGGCTCTGGGTAAGCCCAGCTGAAACCTGCAACAGCATGAACAGGCATCCGAGTATACAAAGCAAAAGAATCCCAACTGACCATCGTAGGAGAAAATGGCATTTGCAAGTGTTTATAAAATCCACCAGGGGCTGAAAGGAGAATCTTGAGTTTACAAGGACCCTATTCTCTCTCTCTCTCTCTTCCTTCCCAAGTCAATTGAAGGTATTAGTATAGCAGGCACAGAGGATGCCAACAGTTTTGCAGCAACTTCCAAAAGAGCCTGGGGTCAGGCAGGGGATAATGAGGTGTTGTTTGGTTGTTTGTTGTTGTTTGTTGTTTGTTTGTTTGTTACAGGAACTTCCCTGAAGGATGCTTTCACATTTTAATCCTCATTTTTCCAAGGCAGTTGCTATGAGTTCTGGAGACACTTTTAAGCCACTGCATCAACTGTCAGACAACATTAAATGGTTTAGTTTAATGCCCCTCTTCCTCGCTCATTGAGAAGTAAGGGGGAAGACATTGATAAAGCAAGGAAGAAAAAGACACGCACACCCAAATGAACAGGGGATCCAAACTCTGCAAGAAGGACTGGTCTAGAAAGGAGGTGAGCAGCCATTCAGTATTCTAGCAAGGTGGTGTGAGTGCCAGCTTTCTGGTTGTTTCTATTTCCCCTTTCACCCATTACCCTTGCATAGTATCTCCAACCCACAACCTCTGCTTTGCTTGGTAAGAATGTCTGGGATAACTGAAAAATGCCAGCAGGGAGTGAAGCTGGGAGTGACTGGTTACACATTGATATAGTAGCAACTACAGGTAAAGGAGGGACGTGGGTGGCGCTGTGGTCTAAACCACAGAGCCTAGGACTTGTCAGATCCTAGTCAGAGGGATTTTGCCATTACCAATGGCGCTAACCCGGAAGTCCCACACATTTGGCCCCTTAACCCCACATTTTTGAAGATTATTTGTAGGAGAGAAGCAGTGGCCATGGGGAATGGGTTCAACTCTTTACTGCCACCTGCCTCTCTGCTCTGAAACTTCACCTTCTAAGGTGTATTGTATTTTATTTTATTTACTACTTTGATATTCTGTCTTTCCTCCAAGGAGCTCAAGGTGGGACAAATGGTTCTCCCCATCCCAATTTCATCATCAAAACAATCTTGTGAATAGCTTATGCTGTGAAACCAGTTAACTAGTTTTTATATATTCTTGATGATTACTAAAGCATGAGTAAAGCAATGACTTAAATCATTTTCATGAACATTTGCTTTTCCAGCATCAAAAACTGATGGATTTCTTTCCCTTGAAACAGCAGATTCCACAAAATCTTAATACCAAACATTCGACAACAAAAAATTAACCATTATTAAAAATGCAGAGAAAAATAATTACCTTTGGCTTAGGTCTTAGTAGAAGGTAGAATGTGGTCAAACAAATGATTAGGGAGGATTTAACATTTTTGAATTGAAGTAAAGCACAGTCTGAGGGATGCGGGTGGCACTGTGGGTTAAACCACAGAGCCTAGGACTTGCCGATCAGAAGGTCGGCGCTTCGAATCCCTGCGACGGGGTGAGCTCCCATTGTTCGGTCCCTGCTCCTGCCAACCTAGCAGTTCGAAAGCACATCAAAGTGCAAGTAGATAAATAGGTACCACTCCGGCGGGAAGGTAAACGGCGTTTCCGTGTGCTGCTCTGGTTCGCCAGAAGCGGCTTAGTCATGCTGGCCACATGACCCGGAAGCTGTATGCCAGCTCCCTCGGCCAATAAAGCGAGATGAGCGCCGCAATCCTAGAGTTGGCCACAACTGGACCTAATGGTCAGGGGTCCCTTTACCTTTTAAAGCACAGTCTGAAAGGATCTCAGACATGATGTATGCCAGCTATTTCCTCTTGATCTAACACCTATCATGTCAATTAAAAGCATATTATTTCATTAAAATGGCCAAGAGACCTTGCTGAAAGCGCAAATAAAGGGTTTTTTTAAAAGATCTCCTCCCTCCAAAATTGACATATTTCTTTCTGCTTTCTTAGCGGATAACTTGTCTTTCAAGTCCTGTTCATGCTTTGTCAATACTGAAGGAGAGGCAGTGAAATCTTGGAAACATTTATCTACCTACTTTCTGGGCTGAGTACTGTGTGCTGCTAAAGTCATGGAGCAATTTGGATTCTGAACGGAAATGAGTAAGCAAAGCAAAGAAATAAAAGGGTAGGGGGAGGGAGTGATGAAAGGAACATCTTGCCGCTCAAGGATCAGAAGAAAACAATTATGTCTTAATGCTTGGTCCCTAAATAATTAAACTAATGCTCCAGGCAATATCGCATTAGTCTATAGCAAGAGGGATAGCTTTCTCCATAGCTTAGAGACCATTAATAGCCAGAAGAATTCAAGGGGGGAAAGGAAGTCGAAGAGTATTACATACTGTTGTTGCATAACTTGGGAAAATCAAGAAATAGGATAGGACCCCTTGGAGAAGATGGGAAAAACATTTCCCCCGCCCCCCACTTTATCGCATAACTGTCAAACATGAATTCAATTTGTGAAAACTGCTCTAGGTTACCCTATCAGTTACCCTATTCTTTGTCTAAATCCTTAACAGCTGCTAGGCTGTTTGAGTTTGGATGTGGAATCACGTATTTGAATCCTTTAAAAAGGCAAAGGTAAAGGACCCCTGACCGTTAAGTCCTGTCACAAACGACTCTGGGGTTGCGGCGCTCATCTCGCTTTACTGGCTGAGGGAGCTGGCATTTGTCCGCAGACAATTTTTCCAGGTCATGTGGCCAGCATGACTACGCCGTTTCTGGCAAAACCAGAGCAGCGCACAGAAAATCCGTTTACCTTCCCGCCGGAGCGGTACATACTTGCACTTTGACGTGTTTTTGAACCACTAGGTTGGCAGGAGTTGGGACTGAGCAACGGGATTTCACCCCGTCGCATAGATTCAAACTGCCGACCTTCCGATCGGCAAGCCCTAGGCCCAGTGGTTTAGACCACAGTGACACCCACGTTCCTTTACTCAGCCACAAATTGAATCCTTTACTCAGCCACAAATTGGGCATTCAAAAGAAGTCATGAGAGTTGTGTAAAGGGGTGTGGGGCTAGGTATGTTAGCCCAGCCTCCAAAAGTATATATGCATGCCCCAGCCCCATCTGCTCCACCTCAACCTTATGGAAACGAGGAGGAAAATATAATGGTAGCTATTCGAAATCCTGATTACACAGGATTCCTGAATGCAATTTGGATTCTTCATGTTTTCCACTTAGAATCTCCCACCCACCTACACTAACCTACATGGCTATAGGCATTATAATCAGCGGGTTTTTTAGTGTATGGGGGGGGGGGGAATGGTCTTGGTACTCACCATGAACTTGTTACAGTACGTGCCACACTTAACATTTGTAAAATTAATAACAGTAATAATAGTAATAATAATAATAATAGTAGTAGTAATAATAATAATAATAATAATAATAATAATAATAATGGTGCCAGTGCTGCATACCCTTGAGTGCCTCCAGAAAAAAAGCACCGAATAATTAAATGATAATAAAACTCTAGAATGCCCTGGTCCTGCCCTTTAGCAGGGGTGGATTCGCCACACTCCTCTTTCTTGGGCAAAGGCCAGAGCTGGTTTCTTCCATGGGAAGGGGGACTTGAGGATCACATGGGCAGGAATGTTCAATAGGAAGGTAGCAGTCAGGCTGCTATTTAAGTCTGCTCCACCCTCTCCACCTCATTCTCTTTTGCAGCACCCTCCCTCCTCCCTCTCTCTACAGCTTTGGCTTTTTGCTACTTGCCTTTTCTGGGGGCTAAGTAGGAATTTGAGGGGCAGTACGCTCTGTCACAAGAGACTAGGGCCCTGCGGGACCTGACATCTTTCCGCAGGGCCTGCAAGACAGAGCTGTTCCACCAGGCCTTTGGTCAGGGCACAGCCTGACCCCCTGCTCTGGCAATCTGCACAGAATTTTGCTTAACAGTTGCCATCAATTTGATTTTAATTACTTTTTATAATGAAATGTTTTTAAAATGTGGGATTATTTGATTGTTGTTAGCCGCCCTGAGCCCGGCTTCGGCTGGGGAGGGCGGGATATAAATAAAATTTATTATTATTAGTAGTAGTAGTAATGGATTGACCCTTGGAACTATTCTTTTTTGCCTGCTCCACACCATAGGGTTATTTGATTTGCTCTTGATGTATGTTCTTATTTGGTGTGTTTAGCATTGAGTGTGGGCACAAAAGGAAATTTAAGAACTTAATTGACAGGCACCCTGAGGCACTGTGGGGTTTAAGAGTATGCTTGAGTCACCTTGGGGGGGTGTGCACCTTGGTGAACTCTGGAGAAAGTGTGCACCTTGGTGAACTCTGATGTGTGCATCTTGTTGGGTTCACAAACCCAAGGCTCATTTAGTAGGGAGTGAGAATTTTCTTCCAATACCTGCCAGGAGAATGGAGGGATGCATCTGTCATATGTGTCAATTCAAACCCATCAGCCATTACATACATAATTTGGTTATTGTTTGACAAATCTATTGTTATATTGGAATAAATATTATATTTCCACGGTTACCCTGTCTCTTGAGTCTTTTCCTATGTTGTCTTGCCAAAGTGCAATTTGGGATCCTGCCTTTTGGCCAAACTAAAGGATATGGAAGGACACGTTGAAGCTGAAAACTCTAATTTGTAAGTGTTGAACCAATTTTTATGAAACAGTTATATAAAAGGGGACAGGAATTTAAAAGTTACTTGGCTGTTACTAATTACTAATCCTACATCTATACCAAGATTTTCATTGTGGGTTTTGTTTTTTGCATTTTTATTCCAGTCTTTTGAAATGCTTTCAGCATCTCTAAAGAAGCACGTTATGAACATCCAAAAAGTGATGATGTAATTTTTTAATCAAATCACAGGATCCATAAGCAGATATAATATGCCTTGAAGCATTTGTTGTTGTTGTTTTTAAAAAAAATAACCTGCTTGCCAGAATCTAAAGTAAAGCACATCCATTTTCCATTGTACAGTCTGAATGGATAATTAGTTTTATAACTTGAGTCTCTTGTGAGTAGCTGTCCAGTGAGCGTTGGAAGCATTTAAAGATTCTTGCAATAACACATCTTTAACAAATATACAATCACTTTCCCTCCTGCAATTAATTTGTGAAGCAGCTTTGGAGAGGAACTTGTCTTATGAATTACAGGAAACTTTTGAATCCCATTTTTCTTCCCAGTGGCAAGACAACAAATCTATTCTATAACCCCTGTTAATTTAGGAAGAATTACATTTCTTTAAACAAAGCACGCTGGCTCCTCTCAGTATGACAGTAGTCTAACTTGGAGGTTACCAGATCATTCATAAGTGGGGCAAGACTATATTTGTCCTAGTAAAGACACAGCTGGCAAAAGATGGTAAAAGGCACACAGTGTTACAGAAGCAAGTTGTGCTTCCAACCACAAAGATTGATCAAGGAGAACTCCTAAAGCAATGTTGTCTAGCGCTGGTTGAAAACCACTCCCTTGTGCTATTGAACTACTGTACTTGCTCAGCAAACCATCTTGTTGGGACTGATTATAATCCAGGACTCGCCACCCACTTGGAGATAAGAAAGACACATGGACACAGTATATTAGGCTAATGGGCTAGAAAAGGCCACAACTTTATTGATTACAGCATGTGAGAGGTATTGGCTTAGGCATTGGATAAAACAACAGAGCATGACTCCACCCCCTCAGGGAGGGGTGAGTCTAACAAGGGTTAACCACCAGTGGGAGAAGCCTGTTGATGCAAATACAACTGAAAGCTCCCCCTGATGGCACCGGGGGTCGTGTCATGGCCCTAGCCACCAGCAAGGGAATCAGACAGGATCTATGACTGCCGGATTCCTTTACTGGAATACCCATAAAGTGGAGGGGTAGGCGATGGCCACACCCTGCCCTCCAATACACAAACATATTCCAATGCCTAACCGCCACCTGAGCCAAAAGAGGCTCGCCGCCAATACCCTCACAGCTGCAACTAATCCCTAAGGCTTCTGATGATGTCGGCCAGCCAAATATCATTGCCCAGATCTGAAAGGTGAACACCGTCATCACGAAACAAAGACAACTTGCTGAACCGAAAAGATTGATCAAGGAGAACTCCTAAAGCAACATTGTCTAGCACTGGCTGAAAACCACTCCCTTGTGCTATTGAACTACCTACCCAGCAAACCATCTTGTCAGGATTGATTATTTGTTTTTATTGTCTACTCCATTACCTAAGCCAGACACCCATTTGACACTTCCATTGCATTACCTGGATTTGATGAAAAGCTAGGCTTGCCATTTGTCAGGAAAACTCCTGACATGTCCTGGTTTGGGGGTGTAAAAATGGTGTCAGGGGGAATTTTGCCAAATTGGAAAAATGTCAGGGAAAACCCGGGTGTATGTCAATGCGATGGAAACAGCTCAAAAAGCTCCAAATCATTACCTTTGGGTTAGTTTTCTCAGAAAAAAGCTCAACAATGTGGGTTTGTTCCCTTAAAAGCTCAACAACTTCCTGACAACTTCCTGACAAGCGGGTGTCAGAAATTTAACTTTTTGAAATATGGCAACCCTATGAAAAGAAGAGGATCTAGAACTGGTGGTGTCCTTCACACATTGATGAGACCTCGTCCTTATTCTCTAGATGCCCTCACTCAGCTGTTTCATGTCAACGTGAAGTACGGTAAAATGGGTGGAAGGAACAACCCCATAACATAACTGGATAGCTCTTATTCTCACCCATCTTCACAAGGATATATTTGCAGTTGCCCCTGAAGAAAGGTTTCTACTCTGAATGTGTTATGCAGAAATAAAGACCAGTTTATTTCAACAAATTATTACTAGCATCTGTTGAACTTCTCTTTAATCTTCTTTTCTAAACTGGTTGGTATATCTGCCCACCTAGCTCTGTCCTCTTTCCTTTACTGATGTTTTGGTTTTGCTGTATTGTTTCATTGTTATTTTTAAACCAGAGACTAACTTTACTTAAAAATAATAATGAGACAGGTCTCCTGGTTTGGAGCCATCAGTTTCACTCCCTCGATGGGGCAGAGAAGCAAATCCAGTCCACAGTGTCATGTCTGCAAAGCCAAATAATACACGACTCTTGTGGTGTTTCCATAGTAACTAGTGCCTTAGAATTCACACCAGTAAGGCAATAAAACCAAGCTAGGGTGCCTCATGTAGAAAACATATGGATTTTGTTTTTATTGTTAACGTTAAATACTCTCTAAAATATTTAAGGCCGTATGAAGTTTTACATCTGTATCTTTAGAAGTGTGTGTCAGCAAAGCCACTGTATTATCCCCATGGAGCAAATGTAGGGAAAAGAAAAAGAAAATGGAAATATTGACTAATATTTACGGGAAACAACTGTCTAATTGAGGCATAATAGAAAGTAGGGAAGGGTTCCCAGAACTGGAGTGAAATACTTACCATCCTTCCCCAGAGTAGGCAGAGCATAGGAGCCAAGTCGTAGGGTTCGAGGGGTCTTCAGCCTTCCCAGTAAAATATTTGAGGGGGCCAGGTCCTCCCAAAGTTGATGGGCATTGCCATTCAAATGGTGTGTGCGCACCATGTCATGTGATTGATTTGTGCAGGGCAGGGCTTACCTGGGCCCCCCATTATTCTATTCAAGTTGGCACCCCTGACGCAGAGGGAGGGGATCAAATTCTGGGAGCTCTTTACGGTTGTAGAGAATCGTGACTTTCCCTTAACGGAAAGCTCTTTGCTTCCACAAGTTGGTGAACCCATTATTTCCCCCTACTGGAGCCCTCCGTGTCATATTGATCTATTCCATGCTTTCATCCTTCTAGATACTGAATTCTGCACAAGCTGGTGTTTCTGAATACTTCCAGGAAGGCTTTTTTTTTATCAGTGGTCCATTGGTATGTGGGGGGATTATAAAGAAGCATGTTCATGATTATTACTATTTTTATTCATGATGAATACATTTGTTCGTGATGATGACTGTTATTTTATTGTCCATTCTTCTTCATGCAAAAAGATTGCTCGCCGTAACTTGACCATGTCTCCAGCAGACCCATCTTACTCGTATTAAGATTCTCCAGCGACTCCCATTGGGAGCAATTAAGTTATTTCTTCCTGAAAGTTTACATCCTCTGCAACTGGGTTCAGTGGAGTGGGGCTAAGCTTCTAAACAGTCTTGAACATTCTATTGTGGCTTGCTATATATTAGTCTGGTGATTTGCTACATGGGAACCGCTGCATTTTTGCCGTGTTGATCCTGGTTGGCAGGCCCATATTCCCATGTCATTGTTGTCGCGTTGACTATATGACTATCTATTAAACTGGGCCTAGAAGGCAGTATATTAGTATTCTGGTAGCTTAAGCCATCCAGGTGATGAATAGCAAAATACTAATCCTGTAGCTCTGAAAAGGCATTTGCAGCTGACCCTCAGGACTGCAAGATTTAAAGCACAGTGTGACTTAGCACAGTCAACTCTTGTGTACAAGTATTGTGCAAATGATGAAAAACCAGGCCTTGGGTGGTGCAGTATCTTTCTTGCAGATAGCTTTTGCTTGTTGTATTAAATTACTGCCTGCCTTCTATTTAAAAACAACATTGAACAACCTTATAAATGGGGAAAGCATTAACAGTCTCGGGTCTGAAAAATGTATCCAGTTCAGGATACTGAAATGACTATAGTAACTAACATACTGTAGTCACACACACACACACACACACACACACACACACACACACACACACACAGGCAGCATTCAGCATGGAAGGAGCAAAGATTTGTATCTTCAGAAGACTGATTGTAGAAGTCTCAAGGAAAAGAAAACAGGTGGAGAAATTGGCTGCTTCTGATGTTGATCTTATTAATTCAGTACTGAAAAATGCACTTGCTTTTTAAAAACCACAAACCCTCCAACCCTTCTCTGAGGAAAATAGGGACATCCTATTCCATACCCTCCATCATTTCTCACATGAAAATAAGGAAGTTCTAAGGAGAAGAGGAACATTCTGAGATAAAATCAGAAACTGGGGTGGCTTCTGTAAATCCCGGACTGCCCCTGAAAGATAGGGGCACTTGGAGGGTCTGCATTAGCAGGGCAGAACATTTTTGAGAAATTGGTGACAGGCTTTCAGAGCCGCTCTGGAGTCTATTGATACTGTTGCTGCATAAGAATATGCATAAGATTAAGACAGAGCAAGTGAGATGAAATATTTTCTTTTCTTTTTTTACTGGTCAGGTATTGAAAATAAGCTTTTGAATTGAGGTTTCAAAGAGTAAAAAATAAAAAGTTGTACACAAGTTTTATCTAAAACTCTTTAGAATGAAGTAGCAGGAAAGTATTTTAACTGGATTTCCAACAGTTTGGGTAGAGACCTCAGAGACAGAGTGAAAGTATTATGCAAGTAAATATAAAAGAAACCAGACTGTAAGAGGCACAGTGTGGTTCACCGACCCAATTACAAAAGTGTAACTCTGGTATAACTATATTATGGACAGATCCACAGTCTACATTTAAAGGAGACGTCTAAGGCACATTTAAAGTATATCACTTCCCTCAAAGAATCATGTGAACTGTAACTTGTAAAGGGTGCTAGTAATAGTAGTTATGTGAGGGGGAAACTACAGATCCCATTATTCTTTTGGGAGGTCATGTGCTTTAAATATGCTTTGGATGGCATTTAAATTTACGGTATAAATAGAATCAAAATAAATATTTTAATGACACTGCTTCATCACAATTAGTGACTGTCTTCATTGTGACTCTCTTGTATGTGCTAAATATAGTTACACAGAAGTGAATAAATATAGTCACACAAGCACTATTCACATATTTTTGGTTCCTTTTTTTGTGGTGATATTTCTACAGGGTCTATGTCATCACATTCTTGCTATTCAAAATCAGTGTTGTATTTTTCTGACTCTGATTCAAAGCTCTTTCTTCAGTTAAGACTCTTATTTAAATTCAAAACCTTTCTGTTTAAATTTTGAATCAGCAGAGGAAGATCATGTGCAAATGATATAATTATCTTTTCTTATAAACGGGGGATTTTTTCAGTGAGATTAACATCTGTTCCATTCTAACTTTTTTGGACACATCAACTAAGAAATGCAAAAGCCAATAAAAATAAGTAATTTGTTGTGCTCAAGGAGAAGAAAAAGCCCTGCATTTAATTCAATTACATCTATGATAAAACATTAATCATAGCTTTCCCTTCTCAATAGAAACTGATGACTGTGCACAATATTTTCAAACTGTAAAACGAGTATCAGAATATACAGATATTTTTAAAAAACAACAACTGGAAGAGCTTCATTTTATTTTAAGATAACCAAAATTAAAAGTGCGGGAAAGTCTGTGTTTGGTAGTGCCAAAACCAGACATCACAGGAGCTCATTGTACTTCATTTAAGTAAAGAATAGAATTTCGGGAGGTTTTGGCAAGGCCGGATCAAAATGTTTGAGGGCATTGATGGAGTTCCAGATATAGTCTCCCCCTCCCAAAGGAACACATGAAATAAGGACCCATAAAATAAGTCTTGTGGTACCTTACACACTAGCCAGTTCCCTATAGCCTAAGCTTTCGCGGACTAAAAAAAGTACTCTGAGGATGTGGAGTCTCACAACTGTCAGCTAAATCCAAATAAATAACCATGTTGTCCATGCCGATAAACAAAAAGAAAATTCTCCAAGCTTGCACGGTAATAATAATAATAATAATAATAATAATAATAATAATAATAATTTATTATTTATACCCCACCCATCTGGCTGGGTTTCCCCAGCCACTCTGGGTGGCTTCCACAAAGACCAAAAATACACTAAGATGTCACACATTAAAAACTTCTCTGAACAGGGCTGCCTTAAGATGTCTTCTGAATGTCAGGTAGTTGTTTATCTCTTTGACATCTGATGGGAGGGCATTCCACAGGGCAGGCGCCACTACCGAGAAGGCCCTCTCCCTGATTCCCTGTAACCTCACCTCTCGCAGTGAGGGAACTGCCAGAAGGCCCTTGGCGCTGGATCTCAGCGTCCGGGCAGAATGATGGGGGTGGAGACACCCTTTCAGGTATACTGGGCTGAGGCCGTTTGGGCAGTTCCACACACTTGCTGACTGGGAATGCAGGTAAAAGGTAAAGGTAAAGGAGCCCTGGACGGTTAAGTCTAGTCAAAGGCGACTATGGGGTTGTGGTGCTCATTTCACTTTCAGGCCAACGGATCTGGTGTTTGTCCATGGACAGCTTACCAGGTCATGTGGCCAGCATGACTAAACCACTTCTGGCACAATGGAACACCATGAAAGAAACTAGAGCACACAAAAATGCCGTTTGCCTTTCCGCTGCAGCAGTACCTATTTATCTACTCACACTGGTGTGCTTTCGAACTGCTAGGTTGCAGAAGCTGGGACAGAGCAGCGGGAGCTCACCATGTCGCGCAGATTCAAACCGCCAACCTTCTGATCAGCAAGCCCAAGAGGCTCAGTGGTTTAGACCACAGTGCCACCCATGTCCCTTGCGAAAGCAGACCAGGTGAGGGCTGGGTGTGCTCTCAAGTGGGGAAGTAAGGCTGGGCCTGTTCTTATAGTAAGGTGAGCCCTAGTACCCCCCGCCCCCCGCCCAACTGTATTCACTCAGTCAGCAATCAAACAATATACCACACGACAATCCGCACAAACACCAGAAACTAGCAATAACGATGGAGACATCAGTCTTTTTCTCCTTGGACAAGTTTTCATGTTCATTCATGAATCTGTTCCATTTCCAAATAAATTTCTGGGTTGCTGTTGTTGTTTTTAAAAAAGCTGTACCAAGATTATGCATTTAAATACATATTTTATCCTGACATCCATATGTCTAGATGTATTTTACCCTAAAGGACATATTGTTAATGCATTTGGTACATTAAACAAAAAAAGGAGGGGGAGAATGGGGGAGTGGAAGAGTACTTATTCACCCTCATTTCCACCTTGACAGTATCTGTAGAGTGAATATTACAGGATGTACCATGGCGTCTTGCCTCACCCCACAACCTGGAGCCCTGTGGCTTGGCTACAAATGGAGACAATTTAAATCACAGCATCAAATTTGACTGTTATATCAGCATCAGACAGCTGAAGGTCCTTCCAATATTTCCCCAGATTTGTATTTGAAATTACTTGTAAATTTTCTAGTTTTGTCCGGGCAATTTCCTTCATAATCAGTGGATTATGGACTAAAAAGTTTACATGAGCATGACTAATGTGTGAAAACAAACATATGTCTATGCAATTATCAAATTGCATGGGTAATTAATTTTTTGTATTTGGGGAATCTTTGTTGTTTGCTGTGCTATTGTCACAGAAGCAAAAGCGATCTTTACAGTTGGAATGGCAACCTGGAAGGCGAGGGAGACAATCGAGTTAAAATTAGAAAACCCTCTGAAGCTGTACACCGAAGTTGTTTTCAATACTGTGAGGCTGAACACACCAAATGATTTTTAATTCACAGAGTCCCAGAGGTTCCACCTAGATGAACCAGCTCCAGCTGTGATGGCAGTTCATCAAGGATTGTGCAAGTTCATCTGAGGAATGGAGAAGACTGAGAATAAGCAGACTCCTGAAGCGTAGCTGAGGCTTCTCAGAGTTGGTTTGCTTTTAAAGCTGATGCATACTGCAGCATTATTAGGATACGAACTTGACTCTGGCAGCCATGCCTCCTAGAGGAAATGATGAGCGTCCATTTTCTCCTTTAATTTGTGCCATTTTTGTTTGAAGAGATGCTAATTTAAGCTTATCTATTTGCCTAGTGCTCAGGTCGGCTAATAATCCTAAATATGTGCTGTGAATCTGGTGCGCAATCCTTCTCGCTCTATGCACAGAGAAAGGTGTAGTCATTCCTCCACTGGAAGACAGTTTTGTTCACCCCTCTTCCACAACGCTGCTTATGTGTCCAGCCATCACTGCTTTCCATGGTGCAGCTAGGACATCACATCCCTCTAAGTAGAACTTTTGAGATCATGCCATGGGACCATCTATTCCAGCATCTGTTCTCACAGTGGCCAACTAGATACCTATGAGAAGCCGCAAAGCAGGACCTGAGAGCAACTGCGCTCTACACCCTTGTAATTCCCAGCAACTGGTATTCAGAGGTATACTGCCTTTGAAGTGGAGGTACACACACTCAGTGTTGAACCTTTCCATAGACCAGACGTTCTATGTCAGGTTACATACGCTTCAGGTTACAGACTCCGCTAGCCCAGAAATAGTACCTCGGGTTAAGAGCTTTGCTTCAGGATGAGAACAGAAATCATGCTCTGGCAGTGCGGTAGCAGCAGGAGGCCCCATTAGCTAAAGTGGTGCATCAGGTTAAGAACAGTTTCAGGTTAAGAATGGACCTCCAGAATGAATTAAGTTCTTAACCCAAGGTACCATTGTACTGTATGTGTCTGTATCTCTTATAAGGGGTTAGTTTAACCTCCAGTTTGCTAGTAAAACTGAATTACTGTGCTGCAAAATGAAGCATGTCTACAAAGTGTGTCACCAACATGAAAAGTTTGGAAAGCTCTGCCTGAGATTAATCCCACTACATGAAGCCCATGCCAAGGATCGGGAAAGAGCCCTACACTTTTTATGTAGGAGCAGGTAATGATAGGTTGCCAATTAGACTCTAAATTACTGAACTATAAGCAGCTGGTGCTGCATAACCATGATTATGATTTCAGATGGTTATACCATTTCTTCTACTTTTATTTAGCAGTTTTAAAGGCTAAGGCAATATTTTTATGGCAGAATATTTAGTGAGCATGTGGAAATAAAGAAAAAAAGTAGGAGAAAGAGTGCTGTAATTTCAGTTGAGAATGATGGTTATGCCCCAGCAGCTGTTTATGGCTCCCATGATTGAGAGTCTAATTGACAAGGAATAAGTACCTCCTTCCTCAACATGGTGAAAGTTTTCCTCTTCTACACTATATAGTGACTACATTGGGGGGAGGAGAGGAGTTGCAAAGGTTTGGTCGAGGGACTTCCAGCTCCAATTTCTGTGTGTAATTTAAACATAGGGCCCATATTTTAAAGGGATGCTCCACTTTGCTCAATGAAAGAAGTCAGATTGCATTTCTCTGGTGCATAGAAAAGTCAGCTCACTTTGTGAGTGTACCTGGGAAGGAATATATGATTATATCACTGCAGTAGACTGGTTTTAATTTCTCTTCCATAGCTCAAAGCGCAGGCTGAACTCCAGAGCAAAACTTCTACAGCATAATTTCCCAGAGAAAAACAGAGTTCTTTCTATGCTGCTCAGGGACTGATGCATGAGGTGGTTTAAAAATGTTTTGCTAAATAAAAAATTAAAAAAGCTAGAAAATACCTCCAGGTTTAAATCTGTTAGACTGATGCACCTCAGGCGAAAGCTTTGTAAAAGCTTAGTTTCAACATTATTCTTCCCTCCCCACAAAAGTATGTGGGGAGAGTGGTGCATATATAGGCTTCTTCATGGATTGCCTCTGGTTACAAGGGTTGCCATACATCTGGAATTTCCCAGACATACCCAGAATACTGTACCCAAAAACAGTGTCCAGGCAGAAATCATTTAAATGTATGGGGAAATCCAGACGCATTGCAACCAATGTCAGCAGTGTCAGTTTTGCCAATTTCCTTTAAAAATTTGCTTGAAATGCCCAAGGGGGGGGGGGTGTCAGGAATGAGCCATCTCCAAGAGAAGGCTTGCAGCCAACTGCAGAAAGTAGCCAGGAACAGAGAGGCTTAGATGTTAGTCAGGCAGGGGAGAGCTGGCAGCTGCAGACTTCGGCTCTTCCTGACCTTGAAGGGCAGACTGATAAGGCAGTAGCTGAGAGCAGGCTAGAACACAGCCAAAGCTCGCCAGAAGCACAATCAGGCATGAGCAGACTCAGAGACAGCCTCTCGGAACGGGAAGAGGTGGGAGCTGATCCACTAAGTCCGAGGAGTCAGCAAATGGGAGGGCTGCTAGATAGGAAACAAAACAAGAGACGTAAGGGTGGTAAGTTCACTATCTTCTGTCAACGCTGGAAGGAGTCTTCAGAAGGGTCATCTTGAGTAACGATGCCAGAGGCTTTGTTAAAGCCATCCGGAGCTATCATTTTGTTTTTGCAATAAATCCTCCTTTTTAATTATCTACGCCTACTGTGTCATCAAGCTGGGAACCTGGACTCCTGACAGGAAAGCTCAACAACTTTGCCCCCTTCCCCCCAAAAAACTCAACAACCAGACCGTCCACCATAGGAATTGGAGTGATAAGTGATTAGAGCACAAACTGGGCTGAAGAAATTCTGTCACTCATTAGGGGCCTGTTGGGTCATGTAAATTGGGTACCACTGATCTCCTGCTTTCAAACACAGTGTGTTGCTGGCATGTACCAGAGGGAGAGGGGGCAAGGCATGTAGATGTTGGGTCATGTAGATTGGGTACCACTGATCTCCTGCTTTCAAACACAGTGTGTTGCTGGCATGTACCAGAGGGAGAGGGGCAAGGCATGGGGCTCTTGGTGCTGTGCAGGCAACTCAATGGCAAGAGGATTGGTTTGGCTGCACTGAGCCTCAACACACAGTGCCTCGCTCCCCATGCCTTGCCCCACCTCCTCCTCTGTTTGGAAGCTGGGCCAGCAGCAGTGCCCTACAAATGCCACCAAAAAGGCCATTACTGTTGTCACTGCAAACTGGATGTTACTTCTATCTCGCAACCACCTTTGGTCCCATCTCATGGAGCGACGGTTGCCATTCTATGCACACTTACTTGGGAGTAAGTCTAACTGAACTCGGCCGTACTTGCTTCTGAGTAAACAAGCACAGAATTGTGCTGTCCTCCACTTTGTGATTCCCTGTGATGCATGATCTCCCACATTAATTGTCGGATTGTCTCATCAAATGTGTTCTCCCAGCCAATTATTTTCAGCCAAGGGATAACAAAAGCACTGTCTTTTTTTGCTGTGTTTTTCCTCATCTAATTCTACTCATTCTCCCCCAATGCACTTTCATTATACTTTTGGAACTGAATCTAAAATTATAATTTGGGGAGTGGGAGGGAGAGGCAGATCAGTTTGATTACTTTTACAAGACCCCATTTCCTGCAGTGCTTGCTTGATGGCTTCTTATCATGCAAATAGAAAAGGACAATGCAAACTTCAAAGAAATGTCTGATGGGGAAAACATATTTAATAAATTTATCTCAATAGGAGTTTCCTCCCTTTTGCTGGATTGTTTGATATCATGCAGATTTTCTCAGTGAACTATAGATGTGCAAGGCACAAAGAAATCCCACCCCCCTCCAGAAAAAAAACAAGCCCAACCTGCCTGCAAGGAATAATGGAATATTGTAAATAGGTCAGGATAAACTAAGTTCTTTGTGGAAATAAAGGTGAAGAAATGAGAGCAGTCACAGTCTCATATTTGAGCCTGAAATTGTGGCGCTTGAAGTAGCAGGTGACAGGAAAGGATAAATCCGTTCCTTAAATGTGTGCTGGGAACAAAAGCCTGGTATTTAAAATATAATATGCAAAGGAAAAATGGCAGAGCATTCACAACTCCACCCCCAACCAAACGGGCTGATGTTTGTGACAGCACCGCATGCACCAGCCATGTCGTCAAAGCTAAAAATCAGGAGTGCATATATTACGCATAGAAGGTTACACTGTGCGTTAGGATGCTTCTAATAAGCTTTTCCTCCTCACCATTTATTATTATTATTTTAAAATCAAAATTACAGAATGGTACCAAGGGTTAGTTAAGAAGCAACTGAAAATGAGCTATGAAATGAACAGTAAAATCTGAAATCTAAAATAAAAAAATGAGCAAGCTTCTTTTGAGAACTGTCTGGATGAATATATAAGAAGCTGTGGAGCTTCTTAAAGAAAAACTAGATGTTTTTCAAAAAAACCAAAAACACATCATTACTAGGCACACACACACAAAAATACCTTTATTGAAAGAAAGCTTTACATGATAAATTCTCTAAGGCAGTTTGTGGACAACAGAATATTACCATTACAACAGTTTGCACAAGACTGTCCAAGATGGAAGAGAACACCCATTTTATTCAAATTAAGGTACAATGGTATACTGGAAATAATACTGAATGGCTATTGTGATGGCTTCTATTACTCTGTTATTTCTGTCAATGGATCCATGAGCTATTTTGCAGAATAAATGGATCTGCAGCTGTGGCCTAATAATAAATTTTAAATGTAATCTGTTTTTTAAAACAAACAAACAACCAACCCCTAAATGAAATTGTGTGGGGATATATATAACCCAACGTTATATTTCATATGTGTTTATTTTTCAGAAAATAGTTTTATTTCCCCCTCAATTTTTGATTTTTGATTTTCATTTGTTTTTCAAAATAAAGTACAGTTTTTTAAAAAAATAAAAAGTGAAACTATATTTGTAATCGAGCATTATGAAGAAACACTAACTTGCAGAGTGAAGCATAGACCAGGTAAGTTCAGATACAACTCAGAAAATAGTTTTCTGACAAATTTTTTCAACATTTTGTTTTTCAAGAACCTCCAGAACCATTGGAGAATTTCAGTCGTCCCCTGAAGAATATTTGTTCAAATGGTCTCTCCAGTTTTGCCATGCATTTATTTTGGCATCAATTGTAGCTCCAATATTAACATTGTTTAATATTATTAAAACATAGTTGAAGGAAGCAACAGGTTTCTCCTCTAATCCTGCCATCTCTAATTGTAGAGCTTCATTTATCATTAAAGCAAGTCAAAACCTCTTAACAGAATTTTCTGAGGGAAAACTGGTGGAGAATTTCACCTCCCCTTCCTGAGAATATTCAACAAAATGCCCAACTCCCATTTTGCCATTCACAAACAACATGGATAATTTCCAGACACCATTTTTGATCAGGTGTTTTATTACGAACCTCTCAAAATGGCCTCCAAACTGCTTTGTGGGTGTTGAAATGGCACAGTGCGGTTGGGGAAGGGCATAAGTGGTTTGTTAAATGTTCTTGAGGAGAGGGAAAAATCTGCAATGGAATATTATGGTGTGCAGTGCTCCTGTTCAGGAATCTATCCAGCCATGCCTTGTTCCAGATACTTCATTCCTTTTCCCTTCCCTCCTGCTTTTCAATCCCCCACCCCCACCCTTCCAACTTTCTGTTGACTGTCTGCATTATTCAGGGGCGCCGACTTATAAAAAATATTGGGGGGGGCGGGGGCCCATACCGACTTATAAAAAATATTGGGGGGGGGCCAAGACCTCCAAACCGCTGCTGCTGGGGGAACGAAAGGGGCGAGCCCCGGGCTGCCCCGACCTTAAGTGAACCTGTGAGGGCCCGCCCTTTGCGGCAGCCAATTGGCTGCCGCCGTGGGCGGTGAATATTAATGAGCTAGGGGGAATCCCCGCTTCTCGCGAGGCTGACGCCAGCCCCGCGAGATTGTTGATGGGTCGAGAGCCCGCAACCCCACCCCCTCTCTAGATCGGGAGTGGCTTTGTTTTAACTCATTACTGAATTATCGTCAAACAAGGAAAATAAAAATACCAACATAATTTTGTGATTTTACAAAGCATAATATAACTAATAATTTTTTTAAATTGTTGGGGGGGCAGAGCCCCCCCAAACAAATTTTTGAGGGGGCTCGGGCCCCCTCAGGCCCCATGGAGTCGGCGCCTATGGCATTATTCCCAATCCTCATTGGACTAACTCTGGTATCCTCTGATCTTGTGAAACTTCACAATTTGGGGTAGCATTAGCAAACATCATTCCAAAGACATTGAAAAAAAGCAAACTCGATACATAACCCATAGGACAATGCAGTATAGCTGGTTACTAACATCTTAAGTTTTTTACAAATTATTCTCTGGATGTATTATGTTGCTAGCCTTTTAAATGTTGTAAGGAACCCTTGATACTACAGTATAAGCTTAAACAAGGTGTTTGATACCAAACTAAGGAGAGGAGTGGCCTAAGTAGCCATTTCAGCATTTCTCCAAGGAGCTTAAGCAGGCATTCTTCATTATTATTATTATTATTATTATTATTATTATTATTATTAGTTCTATATCGCCCTATACCCAGAGGTCTAATTCATGGGTCTCCTTTCCTGCATGTTTTCCTTGCAACAGCCCTGTGAGGTAGGTTAGACAGTGGGCAGGATTCAGCTAAGAAGTTCCATGGCTCAAAGTGCAAGGACTTCCACTTGTGCAATAGGGCTTTCCTCCCTCTTGCACCAACCCCCTCAATTGGCTCTGGGGTGGTTAGGAGAAGCCCAAGAAGAGCAGGGGAGACGAGGGGGATAATTCCATCTAGTGAGCTACAATGCTTGCACAGATGGAACATCTGTCACAGTAAAACACCGAATTCCGCCACATTTTGGAATTAAAAATAACTTCCAAAGTTTTGACTGAGAGCGAAGCTTACCACTTTCTGCTATTTGCATTCCCCAACCACCACTTTGCAAGGTCCTCTTGAACTAGGTTTTTTTTTGGGGGGGGGAGTTCAAAACGAGTGATCTCTGGGTACCATTAGCAAAAGCCTTTTCTCTCTGAGCTTTGGAAACAAGCTAAAAAAAAGGTAAAGGAGCCCTGACAATTAAGTCCAGTTGTGAACAACTTTGGGGTTGCAGCGCTCATCTTGCTTTACTGGCCAAGGGAGCCGACGTTTGTCCACAGACAGTTCTTCCGGGTCATGTGGCCAGCATGACTAAGCTGCTTCTGGCAAAACCAGAGCAATGCACGGAAAAGCCACTTACCTTCCCACCGGAACAGTACCTATTTATCTACTTGCTCTGGCGTGCTTTCGAACTGCTAGATTGGCAGGAGCTGGGACTGAGCAAAGGGAGCTCACTCTGTCGCGGGGATTCGAACCACCAACCTTCCGATCGGCAGGCCCTAGGCTCAGTGGCTTAGACCACAGCACCACCCGCGTCCTTTGGAAACAAGCTACTATTTCTCAAATGCAATTGTAAAAGAAAAGAAATTTAATTTTGAATTATAAATTGTATACATTTTAATGCCAGTTTTTGATTTTTGTTTTTTTAAAGGAGTTGTGGATGATAGTTGTGATTTGTAAGGGAATCGTCTCATACTTTCAACCTTTTGTTAATGCTCTGATTGCACAACCAAGGCTGTTTTTATTCTCAGGCCCCAAACAGACAATGGCAGTTAGGTTGAAACATTTAGTCACATCATGTTTTTCTTTCACAGATGGGAACATTATAGTGTCTTTTTGTGTGTGCATTTGTACAAGGCCTTCTCATTTCAATGTATCACTTTTGATGTTTTCCATCTGGATTACAGTTGCACTTGATAATTGTAATCATACAGATTCTGCCAATCTTCACAATAGAGACTTGCGGCCATGCGCATAATCTAAAATGCTAAATAATACACAGCAATGAAAAATAGAGGAGGAAGTGAGTGATAGAAAGCACTTCATTAACACCATTAAAGAAATGTTAGGAACGCTAGCCCTGATTCATAGATTTCTTGCCACCAGGGAGGAAGACACTTTTCAGGTGCTGTCATTAATACTAGTACCCAAATACAAGCACCTGAATAGAGAGATTTACCATTCAGTCCTTTCTTTCCCCCAAAGTCTAGGGAAGAGTAGAAAATAGCAGCATCCTACAAAGACAAAAGGAGAGAGAGATGGGCGAATGGGAGTGGGGAAGTACAGTAGCATCATTTACATTTCCTTCAAGGAGTTCAAAGAGGCATAAGTATTGTTCCCACTACAGCCCAGTGAAACAAATTAGGCTAAAAGATAGCTATTTGACCATGGTCTACTAGTGAGTTTAGGGAGGATATGGATTTGGTCCTCCCCAGTTCTAGTCCAGCACTCTAAACCACTTCACTGCACTGCCTCTCATTCAATCTGTTATCCTTGTTTTAAGAAAGGGTCTCAATGTGTCCTCTGGATGTTTGCTACATCTTATTTGCTACACCACCTCCTGGCAAATAGAAGGGGAAGAAATGGAGGCAGTGAGAGATTTTACTTTCTTGGGCTCCATGATCACTGCAGATGGTGACAGCAGCCACAAAATTAAAAGACGCCTGCTTCTTGGGAGAAAAGCAATGACAAACCTAGACAGCATCTTAAAAAGTAGAGACATCACCTTGCCAACAAAGGTCCGTATAGTTAAAGCAATGGTTTTCCCAGTAGTGATGTATGGAGGTGAGAGCTGGACCATAAAGAAGGTTGATCGCTGAAGAATTGATGCTTTTGAATTATGGTACTGGAGGAGACTCTTCAGAGTCCCATGGATTGCAAGAAGAACAAACCTATCCATTCTTAAGGAAATCAGCCCTGAGTGCTCACTGGAAGGACAGATCCTGAAGCTGAGGCTCCAATACCTTGACCACCTCATGAGAAGAGAAGACTCCCTGGAAAAGACCCTGATGTTGGGAAAGATGGAGGGCACAAGGAGAAGGGGACAACAGAGGACGAGATGGTTGGATAGTGTTCTCGAAGCTACCAGCATGAGTTTGACCAAACTGTGGGAGGCAGTGGAAGACAGGAGTGCCTGGCGTGCTCTGGTCCATGGGGTCACAAAGAGTCAGACACGACTAAATGACTAAACAACAACAACAACATTTGCTACATCTGCAGGAATGCAGACCACTGCTATTAAATCAGCTGCAAAGCAATGCATCCTTTGCAAATATTTAACTAAAGCACCAAGATGTTTAGATTAGACACAAGCATTCCAGTATGGGGTTTTGTTTTGGTTTTTTTTTGTGTGTGTGTGTGTGTGTGTGTGTGTGTGTGTGTGTTTGCTGTACCCAGCTTTCGTCTCTCCTCTGCTCCTCGTAGGTGGTCAACAATTTCTTCCTTACATCTTCGCATGATATGCAGAGCTGCCACCTCCTGCTATATCCAACAGTCTGCTTTTGAGCCTGCTCACTGTTAACAAAAGTGGTTTAATTTGCTGGCTTCTCATCGAATACAGGATACATATATCATTTGCCCGATATGTGTGTGTGGATTACTGCACCCCAAAACTCAGCATCTCTGTGTATTAATGGTCATACCTTTTGCAGATTCAGTAGAATGTAAGTGGACAGACGCGAAGGTGGAGATCATTCACCTTCAGCCAAAGAATAGAGGGTTTGATGGAAGATACAGGATCAGTTTTCACATGCAACAGGTAGGGATGAATGAGGAATTCAGGTTCAGACTAATGCACAGATTAGAACCTAGCTATTCAATGTTCTTTTACATTTCTGTGAATGTTACAGTGCAGCTCTTCGCAGTTTATTAAAATGTTCTTTTAAGACACATGCTTTGAGAGAAAGCTACATTTTAAAATAGGTATTTCAATGGGTATTGTGTCTATATCTCTCTATCCATCCATCTATCATCTATGTATCATCTATCTATCTATCTACCTATCTATCTATCTACTATCTATCTATCATCTATCATAGATTTCTGTGGAAACAGGTTCAGATGGACTGTGGGTGAATACCTGCGAAAGCAAGATGACCTGGGAAGTGGAAACCAACATTTCCTCCTTCCCACTAAGAAACAATCACCTGGCCAGGAGCAAGAAGTGCTGTTAATAATTCATGTGGGTATCCCATAACATCTACAGTGGTGAATTAGACACAGTAAATCAGGCTTTGTCACTGTAATGTCAAAAGGCAATCTCGGAAGGATCTTTTCCTTGTTTGTTTGCATGTCCTTAACTTGTTCTTTATTTGCTTAACTTGTAATGCACTTAAAGATCAGTTTTGGCTCACTGTGGAAGGCTGGAATGGAAAGCAAGGGCAACCAGGGAGCACATTGATTCGAAACAATCCTTTCCCAGCGGTCTTGCCTAATAAATTAGAAATCTAATTGAATGAAAGCTCTAGGGGAAATGCTGAAAATCCGTCAAGCGATAATGCCTCGAAAGAGCTGCCATCTCTATGTGCCGATGGTCATCATTTTCCACACAAAAGTTTAAGAATATTCTCCCCGGCGCATCATCCCCAGTACATATCTGGTCCAATATAGTTTGCCACCACACATTTCGTACTTACCTCTCTTACCAAGGTATAAACGTATCTGAAGGTGCTGCAATTCAGGTCAGGAAATTACATGGAAATAATGTTCAGAACAGGAATAGAAATTGTTTAGTTCGCTGAGACACCCATTCCCCAAAGACAGTTATTTTTAAATGAGGTTTAATTATTCATTCCGAGGCAGTCATCCGGTTCCTGAATGTAACCATTAAATATTCAGAACCTGGGATGAAGAATGACAAATGAAAGACTTGTACTATAGTCCTAAAAGTGCACATCTAACTCCAGAATTGTAACCCCAAACTGTTTCCATCTAGGCAACTAGAAGAAATGAGAAGTGAAACATGTCAGCTATAATGATGTTACCGAAGGAGCCTCTAGTCTGAATAAAGTTACTAATTCAATTTTCACCTGGAAGCTAGTCACTGCTCTTGCCTCAAAAGGGAGAACATGTCGTAATTTAAGGCTGTGTATTTCAATATCTTCCATGGGATGTTATTATTGTAGAGTCCAAGAGAGATGCGGCTCCCCTGTCTTCTCCAGATGTCCCTCCCCACAGCAAGTGCACATAATTCTAGTCACCTCACACCTCCACGTGGAGCAATCCTGAGAAATCTCACTTGACATGGAAAGGTCAAGGAGCGAGGCAGAAGTAGGGCATCAATATTGTCATTGCCAGTCATGTCAAGACATGTCTGCGTCCACCGGCAAGTGAGGATTTCTGCATAGTACAACTAGAAACAGAGGATGTACACCTTTCCTGTTACGCAGAAAGAAAGGAGCCTTGTACCCACATGTGCAGAATAGATCCTGTCACTGATACAATGACTATTTTTGTCAGTATAGTGCAAGTTGCAAAAATTAGATGCACATCAAAACAAATCCTGAGCACAGCAAATCCCCAACAAAACCAACAGCAACAGACATGCCTTACATTGGCAAGCTGTTATATAGATGTGATCTCTATATCCTGGCAACCACCCCCTGATGTGGTCAGACTGAGAGCTGAAACTTGCCCTTTCCTGAATAGGCATCCACTGTTCCTAGCAGCTAAGGAGAAGGACACACAAGGCATTATGCTAACCTAGAATAATGAATTTGGTAACATGCATTGTTACTGTGACAATCAACACTTTCCCACTTGTGATTTGTTGTGTGCCAAGCCCCCATGACCCGGCAGTTCGCAGGGAGAAAATAACCAGACAAGATAATGCCATCGCACCTATGCTACCCTACTGACTGCTACTGTCTACTGTTCTCTCTTTTTCTTTCATTAGGAAAACCAGACAGCAGAGTGTATTGAGGGAAATGGGGAGCACAAAATGCTTCTTAGTTCTCATTGTGTGTATCTGTGACATAGATCGGTTTGACGTGGGGTCTGGCTGGGACATATAATAATTAGGACTGCAAGTGTTGGTACAATTAATTGGTACAATTTATCACCTTCCTCCCTACACCATGATGAATAAGTAAGGCACATGATAAGTAAAGGCTCTGGAGATCTTTGAGGATTCTCTGCTGTGTCGGTAACACAAACATGCCATTGTACTTCCACCAAATTTGATAAACAATTTTGAAGATAGATTTTTGCAGCACCTGTTTAAAGCTACGAGGTGATTTGTTTTCCCAGGTGAAAACACACTGTCTATTCTTCAAGTGGTAAGCAATTAAACATTATTATTCATGGCAAAAATCAGCTCCAGGATCTTCCGCAAGACCAATGGCTTTGAGCTTCTTTCTTTCTTTCTTTCTTTCTTTCTTTCTTTCTTTCTTTCTTTCTTTCTTTCTGAAAGTTTGGTTTAAAATATTACAAGCACACACACAAATTAATGATTGCATCCTCCCAAGACTTCTAGCAAGCCAGGCTGCAGCACTAGTGTTAGAGAGTGGAGGGGAAGCCCCAGAGAGCTGTTCCGCTCAGGACAGCTGGCATGGTGATTTCACAGAGCAGTCCAGGCCAGGGAGCCCAGAAAGGGACAGGGACATGTCTGACCTAAGTCAGAGTCATCAAAAGACCTCCGTGAAGGCAGAGGTGGGAAAGCAAGAAGGCCCAAGGCCACATCCTCTTCCCATCTTCCAACAAACACATCCACTGGGACCAGCTCAGCTGAAGGAGTTTTGGGGAAAGCACCTACAATTCACTCAAGCACTCCCAGCGGGGATGAGCAGATCACTTGGGTGGCCCTGAAAGTGTCCACTGCCTCCAGCTGCTCTCCCTGCCTGTGGATCCCTGTCAGAGGAGGAAGAAAACAAAACCTTGAATCAGTCCAATATGGCCAGAACTTCAAATGGCTATTGCCATCTCTGCTCATAACAGGTACTCCAGAACTGCATCCCCTAGCTTAATCTGGTATCTGCTGGGTTGCTCAACCTTATCTAGCTTTCTGCAACCTTAGCTTTCTATGAGAGTCTTCTGAAAACTCAACTTTCTATGAGATGTGTGTGCTACTCCTGACACAAGAGGCTCTGAACCATAAGGACTAAAACATAAGGACCCTATTAGGTAACAAAATAAAAATGAAAGCAGTATGAGATCTGCTCCAGTGTTTTTCTTTATGAGAGAAGCCATGGAGAGTGGGCCTTATGATGTGCTTCTCACCCCACCTCCTGCGGGGCCCATAGATGGCCTTTACTCCGGCAAGGAATGGTGACATGAGATTGGGATTTTTCAGTGATGGCTTCCCATCTGTGATATGATCTCCACTAGGAAGTATATCTGGTGGCATCATTGACATCTTTGATATTTTGGTCAGCAACTAACTTTTAGCAGAGGACCATTTTGAGAAGACAGTGGGAAGCGCCAACTAGGTATGTATCCTGAATTTTAACCAGTAAGACATGCACATTGTATACTCAAAGATTTATTAGGGAGCATCTGATTCCTTCCTTAGCAAGGTGCTCTCTTTTGTCATATAGAATTGGGTATACAAAAGAATGCAATGGTGAGGAACATGTTTCCCCCCCACATCATATTGAAATGTCCCCCCCCCTTCCCCATCCTAGTATACTACTATGCCATGCCCCTGAGGACGCTTTGTCAGGTACACAACATCTACTCCTGGGCACGGTGACAACTCCAGTGCTGTAAATCTGCCAATCATATTAACAAACCTCCATGCCTCAGCAGCTTTCTCTGTAGGGTACCCATTGCTCTCCTATGTATCAAAAGCCACCAGAAGTTATTTAAACATGTTTTCCAAAAGCTGTACATCACCTTGTGCTGAACTTGCCAAAGCCTGTGGGGTGTCAATCATTTCTCTTAGTAATTTTCAGGCACCGACTTTGCTTTAGAACATAATAGCTCCACTTTGGAAACAAAGGAGCACTAAGTGGTTTTTAGAGTGTGTGTGTGTGTATCCTGGGAATGGATTATCACCCCTCTCTATTCAATACTCAATTTTTAGACTATGGACTGTTTAATCTGGAAAGAGGGTTGAGTGAGGTGGCTGCTTCAGGTAGCAGTTTCTGGAGAGAAGCAGAGGCAGCCATCCCAGTTTTTCCTCTCTCCTGGCCTACCCATCCATTCCCCTCCTATGGAGGACAGCCTACTTTGTTCCCCCATTGCAAGTATAATAGTAGTAATAGTAGTAGTAGTAGTAGTAGTAGTAGTAATAATAATAATAATAATAATAATAATAATAATAATAATAAATTGTATCCCACCTATCTGACTGGGTTGCCTCAGCCACTCTGGGCGGCTTCCAACATACATAAAAATATAATAAAACCTTAAACCTTAAAAAGCTTCCCTACAGGGTTTCAGATGTCTTCTAACAGTTATATAGTTACTCATCTCCTTGACATCTGATGGGAGGGCATTCCACAGGGTGGGTGCCACTACCAAGAAAGTCCTCTGCCTAGTTCCCTGGAGCTTCATTTCTCACAGTGAGGGGACCATGAGAAGGCCCTCAGTGCTGGAGACAGTCCAGTCAGCTTCCTGTATTTGGACTGGCAAGTGGCATAGAATCATAGAATTGTAGAATTGTAGAGTTGGAAGGAACCCCAAGAGTTATCTAGTCCAACCCCCTGCAATGCAGGAATCTCAACTAAAGTATCCATGACAGATGGCTGTCCAACCTCAGCTTAAAAACCTTCAAGGAATGGGAGTTCACCACCTTCTGAGGGAGTCCACGGTCAGATAGCTCTTACCATCAGAATGTACTTCCTAATGTTTGGTCATCATCTCCTTTCTTGTAACCTGAATCCATTTGTTCAGCTCCTACCCTCTAGAGCAGGAGAAAACAAGCTTTCTCCATCCCCCACGTGGCAGTCCTTTAGACATTTGAGTACCTCCTCTCTGTCTCGTCTTTTCCAGGCTAAGCATAACCAACTCCCTCAGCTGTTCCTCTTAAAGCTTGGTTTCCAGACCCTTGATAAGTTCCCCTTTAAATGCACACTGAATCAAATTCCTCCTCTATTCCTAATTAGGAGATTCTGCCTTTAGCACTAATTTGTTGGAATGGGGGGGATAACATTAGAAGCAGCAACCCTGTGGAAAAAAAATGTTGAAGTTGTGGGGATGCTTTTCGCAAAGGGCAAAGTGTTCATTTCAGGTCAGCCCTGTTGGGAACATCTGTGCTGTGAGAAGATCTGAAAGAATAGGCAGCCCGGCAGAATACCTCAGCAGTGGTTGAATAAAAGTCACAAAAGAACAGCATGATTAGAATGTTAATAACTGGACAGCTTCAACGTGAGTCTGACTAATTCAGCGCTCAATTATGTTTCTTGAAATGATTTGCAAAGTTCTGGAGTTTTGACAGTACCCTCTCCCTTCCCTTGCAGCCAGGGTGTGAAGATCTGTAAAATCGTGAAGAGGTTAGGTGAGTCTCCCTTTGGTATTGCCCATAGATGCTCTGCTATAGAGGCAGAGTGGAACCTTCATTGCTGTACCTCTGATATATATGTGATGCAGTTAAGTGATTGAAATATGTCTGTATGTGTCATGTGAAAAGATTCAACACCTAAGTGCTAAGGGACTGGATTCATGTGCTGAGAAATATTTTTTTCTCAGCCCAACAACCACATGGCTTTAGCAGTATCATGCCCAAGCTCTTGTTTTAAGTCAAAGTGGCTGAAAACGAAGCCTGCCATTTGAAAACAAAAGACGAGAGCTACTGTTTGTTCTGAAGCCAGGAAGCACTGTTTCACTTCTCAAGCAATCTGGCCTGCTCAACCCAGCACCAGCCATTGTTTGTTTAAGTCCTGTTCTAGAACTTAAAAGCCACCACACTTGAACCCACTTCAGACCTTATAACTCCCAGGTTGCCATGCACTGGAAAAACAAATAGGCCTGCACCAAAGTGCCCCGCCCTCAGTGTCACATGATACAATCCCCACCCCACCCCGATGTTCATGTGAACACTGTGACCATTCTATAGGAAGTGCCTTTGCACATATAGCAGCACACACAAAAGCTTCCAGAGAATCTGGAATCCTGAACAATCAGGATTCTAGAGTCTGTGGAAGCCTTTACATGTCTCTCTCTCTCTCTCTCTCTCTCTCTCTCTGTGTGTGTGTGTGTGTGTGTGTGTGTTTTTCCAGCCAGAACTCACCAGAACTCAGTTCTGGCACCTCTCAGGTGGGTGCTATTGCCATTCTAAGAGAAAAAGAGAGGTGTTCCTGATAAGTTCCAGCACCTCTTTTTCTAGAAAAAATAGCTTTGTGTGTGCACATTTGTGTACACACACACACACACACACACACACACACACAAAGATTCCTTCCTTACATCTTTGTGTTCTGTATGCTTGGATGTCAGGAGGAGGTCTGGACAAGACACACAGTGTCAGTCACCCCAGCTCCATGCTCCCATGTACAGCAACATGCAAAATACCCAAAGCGGGGTTAGGTATTTTATTTCAGCAGAAAAATTACTTTTGGGATGTTTCTCCCCACCTCTGCCCCAACCAGGGGAAGTTATATCTGGAACTTACAGAAACATTCCTTTCTTCAAAAGTTCCGTCATCGTGTGAGATGTCATATTTAATTTTTTAGGAGTATGCTGCGTTCTCCAAACTATCATACTGTGATGATGATGGGAAATGTATTTTCTTCCTCCTTCTGTCATGAAATTCCTATCCAAGTGAGCTTACTAGGCCCAATTCAGAGGCTAAATAGCTTTGAACCCAAGAAACTAAAAGACTGACACCCCAATATCTTGGACCCTGTGAACACTTGGAGAGGGCCAGTTGGTGGTGCAACTACTAGATGCTGCTTGGATAGTGTTGACCCATGACATAGCCTTCTCAGTGCTGGCTCCTCATCTGTGAAATGCCCTTCATGTGTGTGTGCGTGCACGTGCACCTGTCTCCCTCATTATTATCATACAGGAAGATTTTTAAAAAAACATTTCTGTACACTCCAGCACTTGATGGATGAAATGTGTTGTTCCTGGCAACCTTGAAATTATTTGCTGTGGGAATATGTGGCTGTTTTCAAATGCTTTTAGTTGTTCTTAATTGCTTTTATTTACTTTTAATTGTACTGTTTTTCTGCTTTGTTGTTTCCCAGGGCTCCATTGGGAGGAAAGGCAGGAAAGAAATTTAATAAATAAAAGTAAATAAAATATGTCTCAAGGTGCTCTGGTGCTAGGGTTGCCAGATCAGGAACTTCCCAGACCTTGAGATTTCAAAGTTCAAACATGAGAGCTATAGAGGTCATGGTGGTGAGCCCTGGAGATGGAGGTTAATTGGGAGAGGGCAGCAGAGGAGGGCAGGCCCTGCAAAGCATCTGTACGATAATTTGCAGTGAGTTCCTGCTGGCCTGAAGTTTGCAAGCTGAATGCCCAGCTTTCTTAATACAGACATCCCCCCACTTTTGCACATCAACTCGTGCACAACTGTGTATATGTGCGGCACCTGGAAATAAATAAACAATTCAATACTAACCTGAAATGGTAGGAGAGAACTGGAAAGTCCTCAAGGCTCACGAACAGATGCTCCCCAGCACCCAAAATTTGGGGGTGGGGGAGAGAGAGAGAGATTCCAAAGGCTCCACAGTGGCCTGCAGGAGCTCTCACGGCTGTTGCGCTACCCTGCTCAACAGCTGTTTGGCGGAAAACTGTATTTACTGCAGCGGGCTCCCCACTTAACATTTCACTTAATGGGGCTTCGCGTCTGTTCTATTATAATTACTAAAAGCGCTCTCACCTACCTAGAGATTCAAGGCTTCCCTCTGCCACCTGGAGGGGTCCAGGCCAGCTTCAGGTCACACCTCGTGGTCCGGCAACCCTATTTGGTGCAGTGGCGCTGTGGGTTAAACCACAGAGCCTAGGACTTGCCGATCAGAAGGTCGGCTGTTTGAATCCCCACGATAGGGTGAGCTCCCGTTGCTCGGTCCCTGCTCTCCTGCCAACCTAGCAGTTCAAAAGCATGTCAAAGTGCAAGTAGATAAATAGGTACCACTCCGGTGGGAAAGTAAACAGCATTTCCGTGCGCTGCTCTGGTTCGCCTGAAGCGGCTTAGTCATGCTGGCCACATGACCCGGAAGTTGTACTCCTGCTCCCTCGGCCAATAAAGCAAGATGAGCACCGCAACCCCAGATTCTGCCACCTCTGAACCTAATGGTCAGGGGTCCCTTTACCTTTACCTTAGTACTTGATACCTTTGAGCTTTATGGCTCCCCTCTCTGCTTCACCATAAGCACTTACAACATTTATTTGCTAGCAACATGTTCCTTCCGATAAGCATATTTTCCTGCCAGCGTGATTTTTTTTAAAAAATAATAATAATTCTCTCCATTCTTGCGCTTGTGGAGTTTTGAGTGTTTAATTGTCTCTGTTTAGTTCAGCACTGGGAAACTATATTTGGAATAAATAATAAAAAAAATGAATTGTGGAGCCAGGTGGAACCTTTCATTGTACAAGTGCTCCCTTGGCACTTGGGTCGCTTCGTTTCATTGAATTGCCACTGCTGTTGTTGTAATTTCTGGGCTGCGTGGCAGGAATAATTACAGCTAGTCTGTTACTTTAAATATGGGCTGATCTAAATTCAATTTGCAGGCGTTTGACCAGCCGTGCTGCATGAAAGCAGGAGCCTCTCGCATCCCCTCCTCCCTCCTGCTGCAAGCACATTATGCTTCCTCGTGAAAATACAAGAGGCTTTGCCACATGCCAGCGCATGTCCTTCTAAGTCTCCAGTTCTTTGTTTCTTTCTCTTTGGTTCTTGATTTGGGTGCCAATTTCCATTCCAATTCTTGCACAGGAGATCAGCTGCCAAAATCGCATAATTCCTATCTAAGTGGTTTATTATGCACCAACTCCTCAGAGTGAGGGGCCTGAAGCTTAGCTAAAACCGTATGGAGAGTGGGGGGGGGAGGGAAGAGAGCAGATTTCCAGGCAATCAATTCCCTAACACCAAAGACAGGGAAGAAGTGCAAATGGAGCACTCGGCAAACCATCCTGCAAGCGTTTAAAGTAATTAAAATATGATGATGGCTGTGCTGAAGATCTCAATTTGTCACTTATATTAACATAAACCTCAGGCTTGCATACAGCTAGTTCTCACTTTGGAAAACTGGCAGAGTTCCTTACTCAAAAACGTAGGGATGAAAGGGAATCTCAGTGGTGTGGAAGTATCTCACACACACACACACACACACACACACACACACACACACACACACTGTAAATAGAGTGCACCAGTGTGGTGTAGTGGTTAAGAGCGGTAGTCTCGTAATCTGGTGAACCGGGTTCGCTTCCCCGCTCCTCCACATACAGCTGCTGGGTGACCTTGGGCTAGTCACACTTCTCTGAAGTCTCTCAGCCCCACTCACCTCACAGAGTGTTTCTTGTGGGGGAGGAAGGGAAAGGAGAAGGTTAGCCGCTTTGAGACTCCTTCGGGTAGTGATAAAGCGGGATATCAAATCCAAACTCCTCTTCTCCCACACAGGAGGGACATAGCCAGTGGCATAGTATCAGGGGGGGTGGCAGGGGCAGTTGTTAGGGGTGCAAAATGTCAACATTCGATGCTGCCTCAGTACAGCTACGTGCTTCCATTACTGGGCTCCATTGAAAATGGCTTCTCCATGCAAACCAGGAAGTGACCTCTCCAGACAATGGAACGACTCTTCTTTTCTTATCTTTGTGGCTGTGATCTCCTGGGTGACATAGACACAGGCAGTTGAATGCGCATGTGTACTCTGTCCATTTCTCTCCCTCCCACCCCTTCATGCGGCCCCGGGTGCTGGCAACCCATGCTACACCACTGGATGCAGCCATTTTCTCCCCTGGCTGTGGCAGCTTATGTCACATCACATGACATCCCAAGAAGATCCTCTGAGCCTGCTTAGAAGGTTATTTTGGCATTAAGTGGCGTATGTTTATAAATAATAATAATAATAATACCTGCTGGAATGTGAATGAACAAGAGTTTATGAAGGCTTGCCACTTGGGGATGTCTGCAATCTGGCTTCTGAGGGTTATTGCTGCTTTTATACTGGTTCATTAATCTGTAGCTATTTAAATTCCCGTTTTTATGTCTTCTGTTTTGGTGTTGTTACTTTATATCTATTTGTCGCTGTTTTATATTGTTTGTATTAAATGTCTGAGTGCTGCGCTGTGTTTGATGGTGAGATGAGGCACCATAAAAGGCACGCATGAATAAGGAAGACACCCACTATTGAAACAGACATTGCATATTTATATACACAGTGGTACCTCGGGTTACATACACTTCAGGTTACAGACTCCGCTAACCCAGAAATAGTACCTCGGGTTAAGAACTTTGCTTCAGGATGAGAACAGAAATTGTGTTCCGGCGGCACAGCAGCAGCAGGAAGCCCCATTAGCTAAAGTTCTGCTTCAGGTTAAGAACAGTTTTAGGTTAAGAACGGACCTCTGGAACGAATTAAGTACTTAACCCAAGGTACCACTGTATTTTTTATAAACAGGTCCCCTTGATTTTCAGCATAAAACAGAGGTATCTCTTGTCTCAGATGTCCTATTCAGCAATCAAGCTTCAAGTCTCCTGACCTCCTGAACATATCTTTGCTTATTTATTTTAAAATAGTAACACACACACACACTTTAAGGTGCATCTTTGAAAGTTTTCTTTAAAACAACATATCATATCATGCGAAGCCAGTCACATATTTGTTTGTCACGTCACATTATTGCATTTTATGTCTTCTGACTGATGGAACCCTTAGGGCTTATCAGGCACCAAATTATACACTGTGACTGTGCAATTACTTTGAATTCTCTGCATGGTGTGACGACTCCTTTATGTGAAGAATGCAAAAGAGGCTCGACTAATAGGTGTGCATGCCAAGCTGGGCAGGGGTGGGGGGAGAGAAAATGCCAACATAAGCAACTGGGAGACTTTCCTGGGAGGATCCAAGAGATGTGTCCCCACTGTGGGATTTATGCAGAAATTCACCATTGTGTTCCAGTGGGAAGCATGTTTCAGGATCTACAGCTTTCCAACAATATCCAAATATTCTTCAAATGGTATGACCCTTCTCCACATGAGTTGCAGTGAATGGTGATGGTAGTCGCTGCTGATGTGTTGAAATGCAACATGTGTCCATGGTGCATAAAAAACCAAGTCCCCACATACGCAGGGATCCATCTGACCCTAATTTTTCAGAGTGCCTAGTTGTTTAGAGTACATTAGGTAAAGGTAAAGGTAAAGGTACACCTGCCCATACGGGCCAGTCTTGACAGACTCTAGGGTTGTGCGCTCATCTCACTTAAGAGGCCAGGAGCCAGCGCTGTCCGCAGACACTTCCGGGTCACGTGGCCAGCGTGACAAAGCTGCTCTGGCGAGTCAGCACCAGCGCAGCGCACGGAAACGCCGTTACCTTACCGCTATAAAGCGGTACCTATTTATCTACTTGCACTTAGGGGTGCTTTTGAACTGCTAGGTGGGCAGGAGCTGGGACCGAACGACGGGAGCTCACCCTGCCACGGGGATTCGAACCGCCGACCATACGATCGGCAAGTCCTAGGCACTGAGGTTTTACCCACAGCGCCACCCACGTCCCCTTAGAGTACATTATTGCAGTGCAATTCAAAGTTTATCTGGCAGGGCACCATTTGTACATGCAGTGAATATATGGGGAAAGCTATAATATAATACATGAATTGGACTCTTTCCTGTGTATATCTGCAAACCACCTTGAGATCTACCGGCGAAGAGTGGTATACAAAACAAACAAACAAACAAATATCCTCAGCAGATTAATGTGCTCTGTTGAAGCAAAGGTCCCGCACAGATCACCCCTGATTCAGCTTTTGCTTCAGATTTTTTTAAAGAGAAACTGCATGCCTGGTAGCTTGCAACTCTAGAAAAATAAATATTTGAAAAAATAAGTGTTTCTTCCTCCCCCTTTAAATTTATTTGAATTGGGAATGAATATGTGCATTGTTGGATTCTATCTTTTAAGAAGACCATATGGCTGATCAATGTGTACAAATATCCAAAGCCTTCCACTTACAGCCAGCTTGGGTAGCTGTTTTTCTGGTGCACCATGTTCCCTACAAAAACAAAGACGAGCCATTGAACATCTGTGTTTGGTAGAAGCTAGAATGATAAGAGAGTCAGTACAGAAAAATCATGCCGTAGTAGCCTGCTTTCATTTTGCATTCTTTACTAATCCCAGTAAAGTTTACTCTGAATGAAATCAAGCTTTGGAAGTTAATATCTTTGTATGCATTCTGTGGAACATTCAATCAATAAATATTTAATTTCCTCAGGACTGATGGTTTGAAAATCTCTTATCTTGAGATATATGCATTTTGGGTGATATTTGGGAGACCAGATGAATATAGGATAGTCTCCATTTATTGTGCGCTAAGGTGTTTGTTTGCTTGCTAAATAAAAAACTCAAATGCAGTAGTTTTGTGGGAAATCAGATTTCTTTTAAAACGGGGGGAAACAAATTATTTAGTAAACATTACAACTTTCAGACCATCTCTAAATTATAAGGAAATTGGTCTATTATGTTCAACCAAAGAGAATGCATGACCTACATTTTAATATACTTTCTCTCACATTTCCCTTAAAATAGGGGAATCTGCCCATTTCAAATGTATAACGTGAACAATTACGTGTTAATTTTCATCTTGAAGTCAACATTTGCTCATAAAGCTGCCTAGATTAACTAATTTGCTGCAAAGTTGCCTCTCTACTGCATACAAAGTGGAAGCAGGGCTACATCCTGTTTGAAGACAACCAAGGACACTATTTGGTGGGTTGGGAGAATAGCCTATGAACCAAGTTGTTGCTGGAAAATATTGATCTCCCACTGACCACTGTCCAACTCCCACAAGCACACAGACTGTTAGAGGCCACATAGTTCGGTGCTAGAACATACTCCTTGTATGCAGAGGCAGATTTAGGGCAATATGACTTGTTCCGCTGCACTGGGTGCCGAGCCTAGGGGGCGCCACAGGGTGCTGCAACTATGACGTAATGAATTGAGCAGAATGGAAAGTGAAAGGCAGGGGGCTCCAAATTTTGGCCTGACACAGGGCACCACTGAAATTTGAAAGACCAAAGTCCGTCCCTGGTCTTGGGTTCAGTTGCTGGTACCTCCAATTTAAAAAGGATCAGGTGACAGGTGATGGGAAAGATGTCTGCCCAAGACTGTTGACATTGTCTGCCAGTCAGACAATGCTGGTGGACAAATAGTCTGACCTTGGCATAAGGCAGTTTTCTCTGTTTTAATGCATGCAGGCTTTTCAAACATACTTTAGTTCTAAGGACTATTGTGGCAGTCAGTGTGTGCATCACACCAGTAGGCAACTTGCTGCGGATACTGTTTAACAGGCTGGCTTCATTCCTGTGTTATCTTCAGCTGTTTATGTAGAAACTCACTACAAGCTGAGTTCAGAACTTTTCTTTGGGAGAGGCCTGGGAGCCTGCCTAGAGTAATAACAAACTTCTTCAGCCAGGCAACTCCTCTGAGTCACCTCTCCAAGAGCTGGCCTCCTAGGTCATAGTGTTTCTCTTAAAGTGGGTCTCTTGCCAGATACTTAGCGGATAATGCCTACATTTTAGTTCCTGTGCCTGCTGCTTGTTTAGAAGCCACACTCACGACTTTCCATTTGAGTATGTTGGCTGCACCGAAAACCACTTGGTCTAGGTTTGAACTACTTGCATCTTGAGTCCCTATACTGCTAAATTCTAAACATCACGGAAGGAATGTGAGCAGGTGGGTTTCTCCCCAGCAATGTTTTTGCCAGCTTATGACCGATATTGTCTCGACTGATGGCTCATTATAATTCCCAGTTTGCAAACATCTTCCAAACTTTAACCATGTCAAAAGGCCAAGATGCATGCCACAAATAGGCTGAAAAAGCTAGTTGGTAGTGCATCATAATTTGGAGGTAAAAGGAAACGTTTTCAGATCTCTGCAGTGCAACAAGATAATAAGTTGCGCTTCAGCAGTTGGTCAGCTCCTTTCTGTTTCTGATTGGGGTCCTTTTCAGCTTGTAGCTAACTAAGCTCAACATCCCGCAAGAGAGTGGCTCTGGAATAAAAACATTATCGCAATGTGCTGGGGTGGGGGTGGGGGGACAAGTATTGTGGATGCCTGTCCAATTTACATTTCTAATAATGTAGGAATGGAGTATCTCACTACGTGAACTGAAAACACAGCTTGCCTTTTCCTAATTTTGCCACATAGTTCTCCTCCGAAAGAATGCAGGCACACAAAAACTCATGTATCAGTGAGAATGATGCATTAAAAAGGAATTATATTAGAGGGGAATTGCTTGCGAAAATGCATATACCAGGCAAAATAACCACACAAAAAATCCTGTGTTGGGGCAAATTGCCACGAGAATGGATACAAATTTTCATGTGAGCTTTTTTAAGTATGTGGAAATGGGGCAAACTAAACTTAACATTAGAAAATGGAGGAATTAAAAACTGAAACTGAAACCTATCAGATTTCTTCATCTTTCTAGGCATGTTTCCACAACCATTCTTTCACCTTCCTTTTTCGTTTTGAACCCTCTCCATTTACTTAATTTTGGTATGGTTGTCACATTTCCTCATTCACTCTTCCTCTGCTGTCTCTTGCTTCCAGATCCCATATGCCTTTAAAATCATCTGCATTTTATCTCTTTTTCTCTGAACTACTTTCCTTTCTCTTTCCCTAGTCAATTTCTTTTTTTTTCTTTATCCTTCAGTTGCTTCATAATCTCATCATCCTAACACTTTCTTCTACCAAACATCTTCCTCTTTCATTTCAAGCTTTGTCTGCTCTTCCCCTTCTTCTGGTTTGCTCTCTTTCTCTCCTTTTGAACTTCCTATAGATCTTACTGGCATAAAATAGCCTCTAATTTGAGGAGGAGGAGGAGGAGGAGGAGAAACAACATTTTGCTGCTCCTGTTCTTGGTTTCTTTCTGAATGGGCTTCCTTTTTCACAAACTGGTTCAACATTTGTGGGTTCTTAAAGCCCTGCATGGTACTGAATTGTATGAACCAAAGCATTCTGTTTACACCACAAAGAGCCTGTTGCCTCTTGATTCAGCCGAGAGGTTTCTAATATTTGGGAATTGTGCATTGTGCCATAATTATAAGAACACAACTGTGCTGTAGGCTGGTCCTCTGCTGAATCCCCCCCCCCCATTTTCCCCTATCATCACTTAATGAGAAAAAGGAATTGTGTTTGAAAATGATCAAAGGGGAGAGAAAAATTGGGTGAGATTCTCACGGGTGCATTGTTTTCCCCCCTCACAGTTATTTTTCATTTACTGTGGTTAAAAGGTGTATTTGTCTTTTTCCTGTTCCACAAATCATCCCTCCAGTGGTCTTCATTAATGCAGTCTTCCTGGGTGCCCTCACTTTCTGAAAACACCATGACTTTCTCAGAAAATCTACTGTGCTCCTGAAAGCTGCTAATCTTTCTTATGAGACAACACAAGGTAAGTCTTCTCATGGGATTTTTTGGTCAGATATATTTAGGTTTATATGTGTGTGAGAGAAGGGGGGAATTGCATGATTGCATGATCCACTTAAGCACACCAACCTTTTGAATAAGCTGTTGCATTCTGATCTGCAACTAAGAGACTGATTCTTAGGTTCACATTTCCAGAGATTAAATAACATTGGCTGTGTTGTGGGGGCTTTGAGACAGAGATGTCAAGCCGATTGTTGGCCAGGCTACAAGGTGCAATGAAAACCAACACAACTACAGCACCCTAGGCCTGAATGTGATATGGACTGGGAGAAAAGACAGAGAAGTCTCACAAGGGAATGAGAAGGCCAGCTGAGTGGGTGGCTGTTTGAAAAAGGTACAGGTGGAAACAGCAGTGAAAGGCTGAGGGAAATTGGCTGGGGAGAAAGCCTTTTCTGAACCAAAAACGCCAGAGTAATATGGGATGGGAAGAGTAGGAATTAATCCAGCTGGCCTTCTGATCAATGGTTATAGTGGTGAAACAGGCCAGTAATGGAGACATTTGTGCACTGGCCACTATATTCAACTTGGAAACCTATGTCCCCACTGCGGAAGGACATGCGGATCCAGAACTGGCCTCCACAGTCATTTATGGACTCACTGTTAAGATTGTGTTCATGGAAGACAATCTTACTCAGCTATGAGTTTTCACCAAAGAAGAAGAAGATATTCAACTTGTATTTGTAGCTTTGGAAAATGACCCAATCTGTTTTGGAGCCACTCTGTGTCTTTCTACTGTGACTCATTATTTGGGACTGAATTAGATCTGTTAAAAACAAAGGAGATTCACTATAATGCAGAATTTTAAACAGCTGTAACTCCTCACCCCCTGTTACATCCAGCAGTTTTCATGCAAGCAGCTTAAAGTAAGTTTGTTTTTTAAAGAGAGGAAAAGTCTGAAACTTTTTCTGCCAGAACAGGACACAATTGGCAGGCATGGTTATCCTTTGGGGGGGGGGCACTGAAGGCAGCCAAATTTCAGAATAGTTTTCCCACAAGAGCACACTTTTATCATTTTGGAATAGGTACAATGGGAATCCTATTGGGGCAGGGTGGGGAAAAAGAGTATGGATCCACAGGAACTACGGCCAAAGGGGAAATATAACCCCCTCCCCTAAAGCAAGCACCCAAGGTTCAGGATCCCTGGGAACAAGATATCTCTCCAATGATTTGCATATGGGAAGGTGGAGTGGAAAAATAACATAAATGCCCAGAAAAGACTGGAGTGGAAGAAATCTCCCCCCACAGCAATGGCCCTGGTAACCCAATGTCAGGAGTCCAGGTTCCGGCTTTATAACACAGTAAGCGTAGCTAATTAAAAAGGAGGATTTATTTTTTAAAAAAACAGAGATCTCCATATGGCTCTAATGAAGCTGCTGGCATTATCACTCAAGATGACCCTTCTGAAGACTACTTCTGGTTCCTACAGAAGATATTGAACTTTTGCACCTAACGTGTGTTGTAGTGCTTCCTATCTAGCAGCCCTCCCATTCGCCAGCTCTTCAGACTTATTGGATCAGCTCCAACCTCTTCCTGTTCCGCCAGATTTTCTCTGTGTCTGTTTGCGCCTGTTTGAGCTTCGTAAGAGCTTTGGCTGTGTTCCAGCCCACTCTCAGTTGTTCCTTTGGCAACTGGCATTCCAATGTCCAGGGGAATCACACTGGGCACTGGCCACTGTTCAGCCTGCGTCAAATCTACACCTCTCTGTTCTGAAGCCAGCTGTAAAGTTCTACTAGGAGCTGGCTCATTCCTGACACCCAAGGACCATTGGTGGGGGTGGGCCTCTGTCCACCCACATATTTGGTCAAGATTTTTCCATTGAGTAGCATGGGGAAGGGCATACATTTACATGATGCTTTTGCTTCCATTCCAGCCCCACCATCAAATCAACGTGATTGAAAGTGCCCTGGGAAAATAATTTACTGTGATTAAAAGCCGGACATCTGTCAAAATGAAAGATCGCCTAGCCTTTCCTCTCAAGCTCCGGATGGGCATTTCATCAATCAGGTGGTGTTTTTTTTTTGGGGGGGGGGTTCCATCTCAGGGGGAAGAACCACAGAGTATCTTGGAAGTTTAGGGAGTTCCTGATCTGACTCAAGATGTTCATGGTGCAGTTCAATTCAAACATGTGAGAACCTTTCATGGATCACTCTGGTTTGTCTCATTATTCAAGGTAAACAAAGAGCAAACAAAGGTGTAATTAAGAACCTCAAATGGTGCAAATGCCACAAATACCTAATCACATACTACCAGATAATTGATACTTTCAATCTGAAGAGCGCTACTTATCTGTTTGGCAATGGGCACATGGCTCTGGTCCTGTAGGGTGCATTGTGAGTTCAACCATGAGATTTGGCCACATTGTTATCTTCCCACGCAGCACCCTTTGGCACTTGGAAGGCTGGGTATGATCATTCTCGCTAGATCTGGACGTTCCTTGCTAATCCCAGTGAAAGCAGGTTAAATTGCCCATAGCTTTATGGATAATGCCTTAGGATGTTGAGTGTCTTGAAAATTTCCCCAAGCAGACAGAGCATTTTGAAAATCATGAATAAAGTAATAAATAACAAATGAATCATCAACTTCCTCAAAGGTCTCAAATGTTGAAAATGTTTTGCTATGGCATTCTGAAATGCCACTAAATGTAATTGCATGCAGTGTTGCAAAAGGCTAGGAAGATGTTTTAGATTTTTTATTTTAGTGACAAATTTATGATGAACTGAAAATGCACTACATGCTGTTCCCTTTCTGCCGTCATTGAAAATTGACTTGCCCTTTTATTTCAGGTAGCTATTTTATCTAGTTCAATAACACCACAGGACTGATACTTTCTATATTGATAATTATTCTCTCAAGTGCTTGAATTCCTTCCCGATGGTGGGTGAAGCGATTTTCTATATTATGCATTGTGATGAATGGCAGAAAATAGTTCTCATTCACATCAGTGGCTATTTTGCAGAAAGAAAGAAAAGAAAACGGGGAAGTTTGCCAAAACTCATCCATTATTTTTTTTTTTCATCCTTTAATTCATCTGCGTTATTGTGAATCAGATATACATTGTGGGATATCTAATATGGTTACATTACTCTTTAGAAAGTTACATCCTTTTTTAAAAAAAATGGAGAATTCGTCGTCTTTTTGTCCATTCAACACCAGAAATGTATGAAAAGGAGAAGTATTGTGTAATATTAGCTTAGTGTCAGGCTGCAATCATTACCCCCTATACCTGGGAGTAAGCCCCACTGAATTCAGAAGCACTTGCTTCTGAGAAGGCATTGTTAGGATTGCAGTGTAATTTGCTGTGCAGTGTAGGTTCTTTCCTTCTTATGCTTAGGAGCCAGAGTGTAAGTCTGATAAGGCCAGGGTAGGCATTACTTCACAGTATCTGTTGGAAGTGGAAATGAAATCCTTGCACGGCGCTGGAGGATGTTATTGACAGCTCTGCAGGCAATCTGATGACAGCATGGGATTCACCTTGGAAGACCATTTTCTTTTAATCTTTTTTTTTAATTGTGCTTGGGTTTTTAGAAAGTTATTTCGCCAGCAGGGTAATACACACTTGAGGGTCACAAGAATTCAAGTGAAGAAGAAGAAGAAGAAGAAGAAGAAGAAGAAGAGCTTTGCACTGCTTCACTAAGACTCAAGTGTTTTCACATTTAAGTTGAATTTTAGCAATATGAATGCCAAACTGAGCTTTGATGCAGGATACCTTATATGCAAAATCTGCCCTACATGCTGCCTATGTTTCATTACATGGGGAAAGAGTAGTGGTGGCATTTGGGGCAAGGAGTGGCATCCTCCTAGCAGCATTGTTGGATGGAGATGGAGATGGGTGACAGTGAGGTCACGAGAGCACCGGGTTGGTGTCTGGCAGCCTCACTTCTGACACCATGCTCCATGCGCTCCCTGTCCCAATGAGTGCCTGACTGCTTCCCTTCCTCAAGTCACTGCTAGGGTGGAAATGGCACCAGAAGGCATTTGTATCTGAACCTTTTGAAAAGCAGAACCGCAAAAAAAAAAAAAACCCAACTCTTCCCTTATTCCATCCCCAACCGCAAAACATGTCAGCTTTACAGCAAATATAGTGTTAGGGGAAAACTACACGTGATGTTAATTTTTCCCAGTATTTTACAGTCTCCAGCCTGAAAGTTCTATTAGCACCAGAAGGAATGATCTCATCATCAATCAAGCTTCCTTCCAAGTCCTAACAACAGCTTTGAGGGAGGAGGGATTTTTGCCAGGGCAAGCTGAAAACATTGACCCTTCTTCATGTTTCTAACTTGAGTAAACTTGATGATAGTTATTTAAAGGCATAAAGTGTGCTGATTAATTGCTTATTGTCTACAATGAATAGCAGTGACTCTCCAAGGCTTCAGGCAGGAGTCCCTCCTAGCCCTCCCTGAAGATGTCAGAGATACAACCTTAGCATACCAAGCAGATGTTCTACCACTACAGAAGTTGTACACAAATACGTTTATTACACTTTGGTGCCATTTTCCTCCTCCCCTGTTGGCGTTCCTTTCCTTGACAGTGTTTGCCCACACTGCCATTTAATACTTTTGCTTGTATGGTTCTATGTGATTTCGCCTATGTATTCACAAAGTCATATCCTCCACCATTTCTCCAATGAAAATAGGGACATCTATTATTATTATTATTATTATTATTATTATTATTATTAACCCCACCCTGACTGGCTTGCCTTAGGCACTCTGGGCAGCTTCCAACATATATAAAAACGTAATAAAATATTAAACCTTTAAAAACTCCCCCAAACAGGCTGCCTTCTGATGTCTTGTGAAGGCTGCATAGTTACTTATCTCCTTGGCTCGGGGATCATATAACTCTATACCCTCCAACATTTCTTTGATGACAATAGGGACATCTTAAGGAAAAGGGGGATATTCTGGGATCAAATAAGAAAACAGAATGGCTTCTGTAATTCTGGAACTGCCCCTGGAAAGTACGGAGGCTTAGAGGGTCTGCAGTGTACTCTGAGGCTGGGCGGTATCATTTGTAGAAACACCTAAGGGTCTGTACATCAACAGAATACAATAGGATCAAAGGCAAATGAAAGTGAGAGTAGTGAGGGCAAAGAAGATAAATGACACAGAGGGGGGAAGCTGTGGCGAAAATGGGAGCAAAAGCACAGCATGATTGTAACTTGGTTTGCTGCATTGAATGGGTTAATTTCCAAACTGAATTGTTTCCATTTTTCTGCAGCTGCTCCAAAAATGCAAGGAAGTGGGCTTCAGCACATAGCTGGAGGCTACAGGTTCCCACTTCCCCTTCATGGCACACTCACGGAATGATTTTGCAACTACCGTGTGACTCCCCTGACAGCTGAATAGCCAGAGCGCATGATGATCTTGCTATAGCCAACAATACTCAGCTTCCCTTACAGGTCTGGCGCTTTCACAAATCTCTGAAAATCATTGCAAATTCTCAGTGTTTGAAATCCCCCACAATTAAGATAAATGCTATTGTGATGGCAATTGTCACAGCATCATTCCGTGAGTTACTTCCATTAATATATATTTTTAGGATTGACAGGTATTAACAAAGACACCAGCTGCCTATCTCTCACTCCATGTATCTGTAGGAGACTGGGAGTTTGTCCCAAACGGCCCGGCTTTGACTAATGTATTCTGTTTATTATGTCAGGACTGGTGCTGCAGGATTCAGAATTATTGTTAGCTGAAATGAAAAATGCATTATGTCTTATAATACCCTGGTTGGGGATTTGCGAAGCTTTTCTCTGTTATAATTCTTAATCAAGTAAACTGGAGAAAACCTAAAAGTAATCTGAGTTCAGGTAATTAATTCTGGATAAAGTTGCTCAAAATACGTAAGATCATGTGATAGAAGCCAATTACCTGAAAGTGAATCCTTGATATCAGAGTTGCCATACAGATGAGAAAATATGAAAAGGGGGAGGGGGAGAGAATTATTATTCCCATTATCCCCTAAAATGTGTTCCACTTTTCATCTCAAGTACCACTTCAGGGATCTCTTAGTTTAACATTTTGGTAATTGGTATACATTATTAACTCACTTGTCTGTTCCTGAAGATGCATTTTGACTCTGAACATCAGAAATTGGAAACTGTCAGCATTGGGGCTGCTGTTCTTGTGTATGACAGTCACCAGGAAAGGGACCTTCCAATCTTATGATTTTTTCATGAATCCCAGCAAAGGGATTGTCAGGTACCAGTGATGAATGCCAACCATCTCTGTTGCCAACATGCACATTAATGACACCAAAGGCTGTAAAATAATACCTTTATCCCGCTGATTGCAAGACTTCCATGCTCCATGTCTTGAAATGGGTGTAAAAGAAACTATTTGAGTATATTATTATTATTATTATTATTATTATTATTATTATTATTACTACTTTACTCCTGTTCATACTTAGGAAATATTGTGACTTCGGTTCCAGACCACTGCAATAAAGCGAGTATTGCAATAAAGCAAATCAAACATTTTTTAAAAAAAATTCCCAGTGCATATAAAAGTATGTTTATGTTGTTTATGCTTGTGTGGTCCATGAAGCCAGACCTCCCTGGCAGCAAGGGTGGAAGAAGAAAACCCAACTCCAGCCCTAGCCAGCTTCACTCCCATGGCTAGAAGAGGAGCAGCGGAAGAAGGGGGTTTTCTTCTCCTAGAAGTGTCAGGGCTGCCTGCAGCTGCACCCGCATCATCATAAAGAGCCACATCTGTGAGGCGCAATAAAATGAGGTAGCTTGAACTCAAAGCAGAAGCAGTTCTTATCTATCTTAACATACAAATTAGATCTAGCTTTCACAAAGTTAACAGAAGGAGATATGTGTGAACATATCTGACCAGACATGGGTTAGAGCTCAACATCGAGTCTACCAAGTGGTGATAGCGACGGTGAAGAGAAGCTTCTTCACCACCTCTGTTGTGGTGAACATATCTGACCAGACACGGGTTAGAGCTCAACGTCAAGTCTACCAAGTGGCGATAGCGAAGAGGAACTGGGACAGAGCAACAGGAGCTCACCCCATCATGGGGATTCGAACTGCTGACTTTCTGATTGGCATGCCCAAGAGGCTCAGTGGTTTAGACCACAGCACCACCCTTATCAACTGCATGGGAGCTTCCTATGCATGTGACATTTTGCTGTGTGGAGCAGACATGCAAGGTCACTCAAGTTATGTTGTTATCGCATGCAGAAAATCCCACAAGCACCCCTCTGCTTAACAGGAGGACTGGCCCTACAGTCATGTGAAGGATGTGGTGGAAGATTGGGCTGTACCCCAAAAGATTTTGATTTATATGTAAATCTAGAGTACCTAGGATATTTTCAAAATATACTAGTCTAATTGTACAGGGTCTAATAAGAGAAGACAATTACAAGTTCTCTGTTTGTGTTTTTCAGGGAATCGTTTACCATTGTTCAACTTCAGTTTCAGTGTTCACACATTAACTGTATTCTTAATATACTTCTCCATTGTATTTTGTTCCAAACAACTTTGCCCAGGTAAAAAGCGGAGGGTTTCAATATGCAGCAAATTGCCTTATACTACTGAAATGAGCTGCTGAGTTCCGTGTGTTGTTTAATTAACTAAAGGGGAGGAAAAGACTCCAGCTAGCAATTTCCTATTCTAATCAAGAAAGAAATTTTACTGAAAGATCATCCTAACTGTAATTCTGAATTATACATTGTGCCTTGGTTTTCATTTCTGTTTGTAAAAGGAAAGGAGCGGCATTATTATTTTCCCCATTCCCCAAATCAGTGCCGAAGGTCGTGTGTCTTGGCTGAGTAACAAAACCAAGTCGCTCAGCAAAAAGGTCAAGGGTATGTGGAAACCTTTTTTCCATAATTCATGTGGGTCAGGGATGTGATGGATGGGAGAGGAGAGCTTTAACTAATGAGCTTGCTACTAATAAGCTCATTAAATGGAACTTTCAGTGGGGAAAATATACCCTTCTCAGCATCCCCAAGTGAATAGAAATATAGGCTGGTCCTCCCCTACTCTAATACTTCCCCCCTGTGATGGTACACTTAGCATGAGATATAGGAAAGTATGTGGAATGACAGGTTGCTACATGGCCAGAGAACACCATGCCCCCGTCATACTGTCCAGTGTGGAAATGTCTTTACCCAGAACAAGAGTGGAAGAGCAGATATAAGAATGACCTAAGAAGTCTCCTCCCACCCAAGGAGCTAAATCACTTCAAATGCAGCCTCTGAAGATGAAGCACATATTCTTCATGGTGTTGTTGTTCATGGATGCTAGTGCCTATGGTCAGGGCTCCTCCTGATGACCTGTTTATTGAGCATCCCTCCTGATTTATTTGCACAAAGCTTATGTAGAGATTAGGCTATGTCCATTCTTTATTGAACATTTGTTCTGACTTGTTTGTGGGGAGAATATATGGCAATGAGAATTCCTCCTGGTTTACTGCCAGTGTGTGTGTGTGTGTGTGTGTGTGTGTATTTTCATGAATCATTCATTCATTCTGCACTTTTAAGTGCATTTCCCTATCACTTTCCTAGCCTCAAAAATGTTTGTTTGTTTTTAAAGTGAATTTGTTGCGCCAGAACACTTGAATCCAATTTAATTGCACATACCTAAATTTCCTGGTGCACACTGGAATCCCACCTACAAAAGCCATTTTGTGGTTGGGAAGACTGCATTAGTTGTTAATTTCAAAGGATGGCTGCGTTTCAGTTTTCATATTGTTTCAGAAAGTGCAAATTTGGTAAATTTGTATTTAAATGCACACTGGATAGAATTCCTCTCCCATCCCTAGCCAGTTACATTTGTTCCCAAAGACTGGAGGGTGTTGTTTTAATAAATAGCCCCTTTCACACATTATCTATATGGGGAACATATGATTGGGATAGGGTGACCATGCACCAAGGCATTGGCCCTGAAGTAGGCATGTAGGATGCGGGTGGTGCCGGGGGTTAAACCACAGAGCCTAGGACTTGCCGATCAGAAGGTTGCCGGTTCGAATCCCTCCAACGGGGTGAGCTCCCGTTGCTCAGTCCCTGCTCCTGCCAACCTAGCAGTTCAAAAGTACCTCAAAGTGCAAGTAGATAAAAAGGTACCGCTCTGGCGGGAAGGTAAACGGCGTTTCTGTGTGCTGCTCTGGTTCGCCAGAAGCGGCTTAGTCATGCTGGCCACATGACCTGGAAGCTGTACACTGGCTCCGTCGGCCAATAAAGCGAGATGAGCGCCGCAACCCCAGAGTCGGCCACAACTGGACCTAATGGTCAGGGGTCCCTTTACCTTTAGGCATGTTTACCCTGAACATCTGCAAAGGGATGCTGAAGTATAACCAACTAAATGTACCTAGGTACTCTTTGCAGTCAGGACCGCTGATTTCATTGGCTTGCGAATGGGGCCAACAGTGTGCATGACATTGGTTGTGCAGTCAGCAGCATGGCTAAGTAATGTAGAGGACTCATTATTCATTTGTTTTGTAAAGTTTTATCTTATATCTTTGTGAGCATTTCAGTCCCAGTACTAGTAAACCATTTTTATACCCCAAAGATTGAAAGGAATTGCAGATTCCAGGATCTCATAGGGACAATATAAATACCAGCTTTTTAAATCAAAGACAATTTATTCATAACCATTTGCATTCTCTGTGTGGCTTTTCCCAGAGTTATGTTGCAAGCGGCGTATGGGCTTGGATCTCTTGAAGATATACATGTTTGGATCTCCAGACACAAGAACAATAACCCTCAAAAATCTCAATTGCTTATAATTAATTTATTTCTGAGTATCACTTTGTATTAATTTACAGTGTTACTTTAGACAGGAAAATGCTACTCTGTAGTCTAATTTAGATGAGCATTCCCATCAGTTATGTCATGATGGATGCCATTATTTAAACTTACAGGAATGTAATTGCTGCTATCTCCATATTCATAAATGCACATTTGGATATATATATATTTTAAATCCGGTCATGCAAGCATCTGTGCTCTAAATTTGTCCAAGCAAAAGCAAGGTGGTCACAGCAAGGAGGACAGGGTAGCTGGTGGAAAGGGATTCTCTTGAAGATGAGAGAGACCTACTGTTTCTCGTCTCTTTCCCCTAAATGTATCCAAAGAGAAGCCACTACCAGCATAGGGATACCGGAACCGAATTGTAATGCCAATCATTTTACAACATGGGTTCTTGGAGGCTGCAGTTCAGCTCCCACAAACTCTAGCAAAAAGAGGCGTTGATGGGCACCATGACACTGGGGACAACCTTCACTTTACAAACAACTGAAGGAAAAATGAGAAAAACCAACAGGCTTCTTCCATCTTTGAGAGCTTTGCCTCCACTGCCTGCTACCCTGTCCTGGTCATCAGTTTGTGCTTATCTCCTTTGTTGTGTATGGTGGGGCAGTGGCAAAGTAGCTGGCAGCCTAAAAAATTAGGCCTTTCCTTTGAATTTTTAAGGGAAAATCCATCAGTCATTTCTGAGTACTTGAATGAAGCACTCAAAGGATTCATATTTGGAATGAATGCCAGGCTGCTTCACCATTTTTAACATACACTGTGGTGTTCTGAATACTTTGTGGGACTGGCCAAACATTACATATGTCATTGCAGGGTTACCGAATGAAAGAGAGCTGTAGGTTACGAAGTGCAATGGAATATAAGATATCTCTTATATTATATTTGTATTTGCATACAAGAGAGAAGTTTGTAAGGGCAGCTTTTTTTCACCCTTGTAGAACGAGGGTATGGCAAGCTAAACCTGCTGAAATTCCTCTCTTTCTGGCAATTATTAAAGCTGCAGGTTGTTGTTGTTTAGCCGTTTAGTCGTATCCAACTCTTCATGACCCCATGGACCAGAGCACGCCAGGCACTCCTGTCTTCCACTGCCTCTCACAGTTTGGTCAAACTCATGTTCGTAGCTTCGAGAACACTGTCTAACCATCTCGTCCTCTGTCGTCCCCTTCTCCTTGTGCCCTCCATCTTTCCCAACATCAGGGTCTTTTCCAGGGAGTCTTCTCTTCTCATGTGGTGGCAAAAGTACTGGAGCCTCAGCTTCAGGATCTGTCCTTCCAGTGAGCACTCAGGGCTGATTTCCTTAAGAATGGAGAGGTTTGATCTTCTTGCAGTCCGTGGGACTCTCAAGAGTCTCCTCCAGCACCATAATTCAAAAGCTACAGGTACAGTGTCATTTATTGCATCTGTATACATGAAAGGGAAAGAAAGGGTAAAACACATAGAAAAACAATGAGTTTAGATGCTCAAAGAGGAATGGGAGCCATTTCCATATGTTGTAATCTCTTGTCACTGTGAAACTTGTATGAATTAAGCAACCACACTGGAACAGCCAGTCATGTTACTTTGGTCACATGGTGGCTTAACACTCTAGCCCTCTTACACACAAATGTGTGCACACAAATACACACTTACATTGTGGTAGTGCAGAATCCCACTATGGGGCAGGCATTTCTGTGGGAGAGATAGACAGACAGCAGGACTTCTGACCCTATATGCAAAGTAGGCAAAGTGGCCACACATTCACTCAACCCAGTATTTCTTTTTTGAAAGTGAATTGCAAGACCGATTGCAAAGCAAAGGAAACTTTGATTCAAAAGGGAGGGCTTCAGCTATTCGCACTTCTACTGCGACAGAAATTTCCAACTAATATTAATTACATTGAAATTGCTCTCTAAAGTGCAACCTAATTGTAGTTGGATTTTTTAAAAAAGTGACTGTTAAGAATCAGGATTCCATTGTACAGTTTGAGCCCTAGAGTCCTTACAATATTTTGGAAGATTATTTCCAGGCTATAAATATATTTGTAAGAGAATGAGCAGAAATATCCACACTTGGGTATCACATTCTTATCAAGAAGACATTAACATGGCAATCCTGTACAGTGGTACCTTGGGTTACAGATGCTTCAGGTTACAGACTCCACTGACCCAGAAATAGTACCTCGGGTTAAGAACTTTGCTTCAGGATGAGAACAGAAATCGTGTGGCAGTGGTGTGGCAGCAGTGGGAGGCCCCATTAGCTAAAGTGGTACCTCAGGTTAAGAACAGTTTCAGGTTAATAATGGACCTCCGGAACGAATTAACTTTGTAACCAGAGGTACCACTGTACGTGCTTACTTAGAAGTGAGTTTGACTGAGACCTATGGGTTTGTTCCCAGGTAATTGGGTGCAGAACTGCAACCAGGGCTTTTTTTCCAGGTGGAACTCACCGGAACTCAGTTCCGGCATCTCTCAGGTGGGCGCCATTGCCGTAAGAGAACAAGGGAGGGGTGCATGGTGAGTTCCGGCATCTTTTTCCTAGCAAAATAAAGGTAAAAGACCCCTGGACAGTCCTTTGCGGCTATGGGATGCATCTATGGGGTACAGCGCTTATCTCACTTTCAGGCCGAGGGAGCCGGCGTTTGTCCACAGACAGCTTTTCCAGGACATGTGGCCAGCATGACTAAACTGCTTCTGGCACAATGGAACACCGTGACAGAAACCAGAGCCCATGAAAATGCTGTTTACCTTCCCGCCACAGCAGTACCTATTTATCTACCTGCAATGGCGTGCTTTTGAATTGCTAGGTTGGCAGGAGCTGGGACATAGCAACAGGAGCTCACCCTATCACAGGGATTTGAACTGCTGACCTTCCGATTGGCAAGCCCAGGGGGCTCAGTGGTTTAGACCACAGCGCCACCCACGTCCCAGCCCTAGAAAAATAGCACTGACTGCAGCATGAGATTCTTTGTGATTGGGCAAATGACTCCATGACCTGGTCTAATAGGGTCGCTCAATAGCCATGATCTCAGCAACATTTGCGCACCTGAGACTTTTCAAATAAGCCAACTAGGCCATGTCTCATTGGATTTAGAGATGGCCAGGGCCAAAAAACTGTTAAAGGGCCAGTAAAGTTTGCTCATTAGAGGAAAGTTATGTCTGGGTAGTTTTACTGCTGTTATCTTCCTTTTGCCTCTTTGGTGACAGCTAACTTTATGCTACCACGATGACCTGATAACCTAAATTGATTTCTTGTTATGGATCTAGGCTTGAATGATTTTGAGGTCAACAGTTTGTTACTATATTTATGCTACCAGCAGCCAGACTCTTAAAGGTTTTTTGGGGGGGAGGTTGGAGTTATTTGAGAGCAAATCTGGAAGAAAAATCAGCCTTGCTCTGCTACATGATGGTAAGACCCAGAGCACAGAATTATATAGGAGGAAAAGAACAATTATAGATAAGTGAAAGAAATCAATATAGACTTTTTGTGTGGTTTACTCAAAATGTCAGTGTCCAGAGAGGGAGGATGGAATGTGCAGTTCTAATGCAGTTTACAGATTCCGCTTCTCTCCTCACTCCACCCGAACACCAGATAACATATTTTCTGAAGTGCAAAGAGGTTGTTCCAGTGCCCATTTTAAAGATTAAAACTAATTGTAAAAACTATTTTAAAAATCTGGTCCCATTGGATGTGTGTTGGGGGGCGGGGAATCTAGCTTGGACGAGAAGCCTTTCCTCTCTTAAATACTGTCAACTTTTTAATCACCGTGAATTATTTTATTTTTTTAAGGAAGCGCTCTCTGTTTCACTCTCTATATTATTTCCTACATAACAGCATAAAGAAAGACTAATAATGCTGGACAGTGTACAGAGAAACAACATTCAAGAGGTCTGGGCTCAGCTCTCATATTCCACAAAGATTTATACGGGGGAATTTTTTAATGTGGACTGTGGATTACAGTCCAATCATTTTTTTATCTGTGGACAGCTGCAGGAGTCTGTGTTAATGGAGATTCTTGATGTCTTATCTATCAGAGGCAAGGAGGGCAAAGTTCTCTGATTCTTCCTCTCCATCCAAGAAGTTCTCAGTTAAATCTCTTATTGTAGTGAGATGAGGATGGTGGGGTCATTAAATAAAACCGTATGTTAAGGTGGGGAAGCGAAAATGTGACAAGAGGTTGGTGGCTTTCTTTTTGGCACATTATTGCAATGTGCCACACTTCTATCTTGCGCTCGGGGGGGAATTGTCATCGCGCCACTCCTTGGTGTGTGGAGTGCCTCAGGGTGCGATTCTCTCCCCGATGCTTTTTAACATCTTTATGCGCCCCCTCGCCCAGCTTGTCCGGAGTTTTGGGCTGGGTTGCCATCAGTATGCCGATGACACCCAACTCTATCTGTTGATGGATGGCCATCCTGACTCGGCCCCCGATACACTGGCGAGATGTCTGGAAGCTGTGGCTGGATGGTTATGTGGGAGCCGGTTGAAGTTAAATCCTTCGAAGACAGAGGTCCTCTGGCTGGGGCGGGATGATATGGGATTGAGGGGGCAACTCCCATCTCTTGCGGGGGTGCAACTAGTGCCAGCACCGTCCGTTAAGAGTTTGGGTGTAATCTTCGATACCTCCCTCTCTATGGAGGCGCAGATTACAGCTATAACAAAGGCGGCATTTTTTCATCTCCGCCAAGCTAAGCAGTTGGCCCCTTATCTCTCTCGCCCTGACCTAGCCACTGTGATCCATGCGACGGTCACCTCCAGACTGGATTATTGTAACTCGCTCTACGTGGGGCTGCCCTTAAGACTGACCCAGAAACTCCAGCGGGTGCAGAATGCCGCGGCGAGACTCCTTATGGGGTCTTCGCTGCGAGATCACATTCAACCGGTACTATACCAGCTGCACTGGCTCCCGGTGGAGTACAGGATCAGGTTTAAGGTGCTGGTTTTAACCTTTAAAGCCCTATACGGCCTAGGACCCTCGTACCTATGGGACCGCCTCTCCTGGTATGCCCCACAGAGAAACCTACGGTCTGCAAATAATAACATCCTCAAGGTCCCAGGCCTCAGAGAGGTTAGGCTGGCCTCAACTAGAGCCAGGGCCTTCTCGGCTGCGGCTCCAATCTGGTGGAACGCTCTGTCACAAGAGACTAGGGCCCTGCGGGACCTGACATCCTTCCGCAGGGCCTGCAAGACAGAGTTGTTCCACCAGGCCTTTGGTCAGGGCGCAGCCTGACTCCCTCCTCTGGCAACCTGCTTAGAATCTTGCTTAATTAGTTGCCATTAATTTGATTTTAATTGATTTTATAATGTAATATTTTTAGAATGTGTGAATATTTGATTGTTTGATTGTTGATTGTTGTTAGCCGCCCTGAGCCCGGCTTCGGCTGGGGAGGGCGGGATATAAATAAAATTTATTATTATTATTATTATTATTATTCTTTGAGGCTGACACAGAGCTCTGTGGTTCCGGCAGCCCACAAAAGCTACTTTACTTTCTGAAATCTTGAGGAGCCTTCCCCAACCCTAGAGGCACTGTGCAGAAGTATTGCTAGCCTTCTTCACATCATCACTGTATACAAAAACTAACACGAGCTGCATCTGAGCACAGGCTATGTGGAGTACAGTTTGCACATGTGCAGGGCGTGTTCTGACCATCTATGGAGTGTGTGTACATTGGGGCACATCATCCTGGCCTCCTTACTGATGTGCATTAAGTCTCAACACATTGGTTGTGTGAAAAGAGTGAATGATGCGCAATAACTTTGGTAGCATGGACAGCATGCTGGTGGAGTTATAAAGGCAAAATGGAAGAACGTAACATATTCGCTGGCTCCATCTTCTCTGGTAATCATGTTTCCAACAATAGCCAGCCACATGTCTCTGAGATGCGCACAAATAGGCACTCTAACCCTGTTTTGTTATTTAAGGCATTTATATATACTACATAATTTTGCATATTTTAAAGTATTGTTGCAAAATGTTCTTTATTTTATTGTTTTATCTCTTTGTAAACCACTGTGATTGTGTGTGTGTGTGTGTGTGTGTGTGTGTGTGTGTGTGTAAATTTTGTGATTCTATGGTATACATAAAAACAATCCGCAGAGAATGGAGCAATAAAACAATAAAAATTGATCATAAAACCAAACACTACCTTAAAATGCCTGCTGGAACAAGGAAGCATTCTACTCATGTTACCCCAACACAACTTGAAGTGTTAAACTTCAGGCATCTTAGTGAGAAACATATAGACTACCTCCCTGTCTAAAAATTAGAGGAGGAAATGAGCCTTGGAAGTAACAGCACCCATGTTCTGGATGCAAACAGGGACATACTCTTGCTTTTTGACAATGGTTCAGGGGGCATTGGAGAATCAAACTATGAAGTCTTGCTATACTACCCCCAGTTAGCATCTGTGATGGAGCCCTTTCTCTCTGTGCTGATTATATTTAAAGCAGCAGCTGTTCACTACTGGGTTAAATTCGGTTTAACTATACAAACCCAGCTATGTTTTGCCCCCTTTCACTGCTGATTAGGCTTGACATTTGCGGTAACTTCACAAACATTGCATAGGCAAGCAATCTGTCAAAGGTCAATTTGTTTCTGTTTACATCTCAGTGTCTTGGATTCACCTTACAGGGATATGATAGTCTAATAGTGATAAAGCCTGTGCCCCTTAAGCCGGGTCTCATAATCATCATCACTATTAGGAAAGGAGTTCTGTTTTTCTCTGAAACTATGTTTGCACTCACTCCCACTTTTGTAGTGAGGCAGGAAAGGCTGAGGAGTGTCCTTCATGTTAATTACTATGGTGTATCACTAGGGATGGATGTCTCTGGCAATCAAGGTGCCCTCTAGATGTTGTTTGACTCCAGCTCCTATAGTCTCTGACCCCCATGCAGGCTAGGGCTGATGGGAGTTGTAGTCCAACAAAATCTGGAGGTCACCCAGTTAGGCTTATACCTTAACAAAGAGTATGGCATGAAATACTGAAGTGTTCACTTTTAGCCACTTAAAGCTAGATCTCTCTTTCTATTATTTTTTTACAGTCCTTCCCAGCTGTGAAATCAGAGTATGATTAGCACATTCTGGTTTATGTAAAAGAAAAATAATGATTCCTCATGTCTACTTTCTTCCAGATGGTGAATCCTTCTCCATATCTTATTACCTAATTAGGACTGACCTCCCTTCACCCACTTACAGATTCCCACCCTGGCGTACAATTTTATTTTGGCCAGAGTTCAGAGATGATTAATAGACTTGCTTTGAAAACATCCTCCAACAGGCAGACAGGAAAGCAGAATATATGCATGTATGAAAGATTCGTGGCCACCATAATTAAGTTTCTAAAAATACAGCCTGCTACAACTTATGGGCATATGGCTCTCAATTTAACGTGGATTTGTATTTCATGTGTTTGTCAGTGAGGACAGAGAGGCAGATGCGTAAAATCAGCAAAGGTATAAATAAACAGCCTACCCAGAGCAGGCCCACCCATTAGACACCCTGAGGCAACTGCCTCAAGGGGTGGGATCCAGCAGTGGCAGATTTTGCCACCAAGGCCTATAGTAGTAGCCAAGATAGAGGGCATCCCAGAAAGAAAAAGAGGGGGCTAATAATAAAAATAATAGTAATAACCAAGATAGTGGGCACCACAGAAAGAAAAAAAAGTGAGAAGGGAGAGAAAGAAGAATTGAAAAAGAAAATGAAAGAAAAAGAGAGGGGGGAGAAACATTTATGTGTATGTGTGTATTTATGCATAGTGCAGAAGAAAGGCATTCAGAGTCAATAAATCCAACCCTTTCATTCCAATAACTTATTTTTTGATGCTCACTAAAGAAAATGGGTTGGCAAGGCGATTGATTGCTCTCTTAAGCACCCTTAACAAGCCACAATTCCCAGAATTCCCAGAGGGTTGCCATTTTCTGGTTCACCTCAGACAGCAAAAAATCTTGGGCAGGTCCTGGTTCCACCTAAAGGGGTAAGGGTATAATATTTGCCTTTCTGGCCAGTGTTTGCTACCACTACTTAAGTTTTATAAGGTGTATGATGCCAAGAGAGATCTTGGCTTCACATGCAAGAGTCCATAAGTTTAAGCTCCATTATTTGCAGTTAAGTGGAGGGAGGACCCTCTGAGTTTATCAGCACTTACATTTCCTCCAATCTTTACAGGCACAGCATTTGCTTCAAAGCTCTGTGTTCACACCACCATTTTTCTTTTCTTTTGCTCCAAAGCATTCCCTGTGAAAACCTGCTCATTAAAGCTCAGTCAGATCAAGTGGCAACCCGCAGAAAACCCAAATTGATGTTTGCTACGAAAGAGTAGGCTTTCACAGGGAAAGCTTGGTGGGGGGACACTCAGACGCAGAGCTTTTAAGCAAGGACCTCTGGCCGGAAAGAGCAGCGCAAAAGGTAAGGAAGATAAACCCACTGCCTGTAACACAGTAGAACTACTGTGACACCCCTGGTCTAGGTGACTCAATAGTCCTAATTCATATAAGGCAGCCACCTATGTATTTTATGTTCTTTTTTTAAAATATATTTTTATTAAGTTTTGCATAAATATATTTCGCGGACATACAAAAGACAAAAATAAATAAAACAAACATAAAAAAGAAAAAAAAGAAAAAGAAAAACATACAATACATACTACATAAACAACACAACTTAACTTTAATTTTACAACAACATTGATCGACTTCCCTTTATCTCGATTTCGGATAATGTTATCTTAGTTATCTATCTGCTGTATCTATTCCAAAATGAAATTTATAACGTAGTAAGCGTTATCTCATGCCTACTGTGATATTTTTTTTTATATATACATATATATTTCTGATTAACATTTTGATTTTCCCCTTGTCTCTATTTCCATATATGTTCTAAATTTATCCCATTCATTACTAAATTTTGTACGTTTTTGATTTCTTATTTTTTGTGTCAATTGTGCCAATTCTAAATAGTCCAATAATTTAAATTGCCACTCCTTTAATGTTGGGATTTTCACCTATGTATTTTATGTTCAAAGTACTGTACTTACTATATATTATGTCAGTAATCCTTACCAGGATTACTATATCTCTACTGCAGTTTGAATGCTGAGGCAGGAAGAATGACTAGAACAATGTAGTACACAGTCAAGGTATGGCTTGAATTTCAGATCTGTAGTCGGTGAACTGGCTGATCGCCGAAGAATTGATGCTTTTGAATTATGGTGCTGGAGGAGACTCTTGAGAGTCCCATGGACTGCAAGAAGATCAAACCTCTCCATTCTTAAGGAAATCAGCCCTGAGTGCTCACTGGAAAGACAGATCCTGAAGCTGAGGCTCCAATACTTTGGCCACCTCATGAGAAGAGAAGACTCCCTGGAAAAGACCCTGATGTTGGGAAAAATGGAGGGCACAAGGAGAAGGGGACGAAAGAGGACGAGATGGTTGAACAGTGTTCTCGAAGCTACCAGCATGAGTTTGACCAAACTGCCGGAGGCAGTGGAAGATAGGAGTGCCTGGCGTGCTCTGGTCCATGGGGTCACGAAGAATCGGACACGACTAAATGACTAAACAACAACAAGTCGGTGAACTTTGCCAGGATCCACCCCTTATTAGTATATTAGATGCAGCAAGGAGTTGAAACAACCTTGAAATTCAACTTCCTTGGATTCTGAGAAGGCTTTTAAATGATCTGTTGATTCCAACAATAATTTAACTTCAACGACAAGTTGCCTTTAGCAATCTGTTTCAACAACAGAAGAATTTGACTTGGTCAGTGGCAGAAGGTGGTGGTATCGGCACTGCGCGTGCTGAAGTCACATTAATAAATAAGCTAAGCAAAAGCAGTCCACTGCTTCCCCTTAGACCAAAGGCTGTTCAGCCTCAAAGTCTATTAGCCAGGGCAAATAGGGCATACTATCCCATTCTACCACAGTCTGCAGATGAATATAAATGATTTCCTACCGAATTTTATACATGTTAAAACTAAACTAATGGTGGTGCTTAAGGTCTGTAATGGGGCCTTATTCAGTGATCCACAAGCACACCTTACATGCATACAAAGAAGCAGCACTACGTAGCAGTTAATCTTCTGCAGAAGCACAAAAAGGAAATAAAGAGAGGGAAGAAGAAGTTGCTGAGCACTTGGCTAAGTGCATGACTTTGTCAGCACGGCATTCTAAAGCAGATGCAGCTCAGTGGCAGAGCAAGTGCCTTGCATTCAGAAGATCACAGGTTCAATCCTTGGAATCTCCTTCTAGGGCTGAAGAAAACTCCTGTCTGGAACCCCAGAGACCTGCTGCCAACCAGTGTCAATAATAACTGAGGGAGATGGACCAATGGTCCAACTCAGTAGAAGGCAGCTTACCAGGATTATAAAATGAAGTTGTCAAAAGACAGATTTGAGCCTAGTTATATATAACGTCAATCACATCAAAAGTAGCTTAATTTCATTGTACACAGGTTGTACAATGACAATAAAGGTATTATTATTATTGTATTATTAGCTACATATACTATCCAGGTTTTGTCTGCTTAGCACTTTGAAGCTCCCCGTAATCAGGCAGAGAAGGCTGGAGAGGATCATAGATAAACATACAATGGGGTCATATGAATCGGGCCCTCTTTACAAGCCTTGAAATTGGAGGGTGTGTGTGTGTGTGTGTGTGTGTGGTTGTGGCTATTTTTAAGAGTGCAGTCAAATTTCAAGCAAATCATTCCGGGTCCTTCTGGTGAGCAAGGAGGAACTTATGGGAGTGCTCTTTATTTTCTCTCATCCTCAGAATCTGGCCCCTCGCTCCTGAAATGTAAACGAAGGAAGGCAGTTTAACCTCCTCTTACACTTTAAACTGCCTTCCCAGTAAGGAAGTGGGAGCTGTTTGTCACCTTTCCCTTCCCTTCCATTATTTATCTTTCTTAACTTATCTCTCTCTGAGTGGTTAAATGTCCTCAAGGAAAGGAGCAGTGGCTATTAAATGCTAAAGGGAAGATCAGATAAGCAGAGATTAACAATGGATGGGCAAATGGATGGAGAGAGGCAGTGGTTCTTGCTTCTTCTGTGTTTTCCTATGACTCCCTCCCTTCTAGACATTTATTCCCGCTTTGGGGGAACTTCAGAGTCAGAGCCCAACTTACACCTGGTTTTGTTTGATGTGATGAATATAATGTGTTGCCCAACCTATTGTTAAGAGTTCACCTCAACACACTGGGGAAGGACAGAGTTCAGAAAAAGCTATCATGTAAGAAGAAACCATTCTGTTCAGGGGAAAACCTTAATATGAGGTTTATAATTATTTTGAAGTACCGAACCTCCTTGACCACCCCACCCCATTTCACCAAAGCTCTCTCAACACACACACCAGGCAAGCTAGCAACACTCCACTTTCACAGAGGAGTGGAAAGTATGTCAAAACATGGGGTGGTGATTTGGTACAGCTCTATTTATTGTCACAGATGTTTCTATTTTACAGAGCATTTTCTATTTTAAGTGCAAGGAGGAGAGATGAACTTTTCAGTGCTCCATACATCACCTAGGTGAGGTCTCCTTCTGCTGAAAGGGCAGTGGAAGTCTATTCTTGAATGGCTGCTATACGCATGTTTTCACCTGATGCTTCGATCTACAATTAGGAAAGAGCAGTAGTTCAGTAGGCTTGTGGTATCTATGTCAGCTCATTTATGTTAAGGTTGCTCCAGCTCACTGTTGTTTTCATAACCATGCACCTGAACAAACCACAAGAGGTTAGATGTGCAGTGTACTCCTCAAAGATATTCCTCATGCGCTGCTATAATCAGACTAGTGGATGGTTGTTAATTCGGCATATGCACTTTTGACTGTCAAATGGAGGGCTGAGGGGAGGGAATGTGCACTTGCCATCTTGCTATTACTCCCAGGCAGCTCATATGAACTCAGCAGGATTCAGAGAAGTAATTATTATGACCCATTTTTATTCCAGCCAGTTAGACATGTCAAAATGACTGTTTTTTTTGAGGGGGGGGGCATCACTCAGTAAGGCATTAACTACAGCTTTACATATTACATATTATGAGCCCATCCTTTTTTTTTTCTGGAGAAACAGTTCACAGTTTAGGACATAAATTAATTGAGTGTTTTGCATCCCTTCATAAAAACCAGAGCTCGTTTAACTTTTAATTGAAATGTTATTAATGCAGCTTTAAACAAAGCCATATATTTTAATCATTTAGGCCACACATTTGCATGTTTTTAATCTGTGCTGCAGTGTGTATGGAACTTTCGTTTGAGAGTGTCTTTGTGTACTTCATATGCACACTGCACACCATATTATAATCTGGCATGTGGTGAAGAGCATATACTGCCATTTAGATACAGTAGTACCTCGGGTTACATACACTTCAGTTTACAAACACTTCAGGTTACAGACTCCGCAAACCCAGAAGTAGTACCTCAGGTTAAGAACTTTGCCCCAGGATGAGAACGGAAATCGCTCTCAAGTGGGGTGGCAGCAGCAGGAGGCCCCATTAGCTAAAGTGGTACCTCAGATTAGGAACAGTTTCGGGCCATCGAGTCCAACCCCCTGCCAAGCAGGAAACACCATCAGAGCACTCCTGACATATGGTTGTCAAGCCTCTGCTTAAAGACCTCCAAAGAAGGAGACTCCACCACACTCCTTGACAGCAAATTCCACTGTCGAACAGCTCTTACTGTCAGGAAGTTATTCCTAATGTTTAGGTGGAATCTTCTTTCTTGTAGTTTGGAACCATTGCTCCATGTCCGCTTCTCTGGAGCAGCAGAAAACAACCTTTCTCCCTCCTCTATGTGACATCCTTTTATATATTTGAACATGGCTATCATATCACCCCTTAACCTCCTCTTCTCCAGGCTAAACATGCCCAGCTCCCTTAGCCGTTCCTCATAAGGCATCGTTTCCAGGCCTTTGACCATTTTGGTTGCCCTCCTCTGGACACATTCCAGTTTCTCCGTCTCCTTCTTGAACTGTGGTGCCCAGAACTGGACACAGTACTCCAGGTGAGGTCTGACCAGAGCAGAATACAGTGGCACTATTACTTCCCTTGATCAGCTTCTGATTAGTGCAGGTGCCCCGGAAACAGTAGCATCGGACATTTGGCTTCTGAAAAACGTTCGAAAACAGGAACACTCACTTCTGGGTTTTCAGCATTTGGAAACCAGGGCGTTCGAGTATGTTTAGGGGTATGTGTACCCCTGTGTCTCCCCAGAAAAAAAAGCAGTGAGTATAAGTGGAGTCTCAGCTTAACACCACTGTGAGCAAACCAACAAAAAAACATCCTCAGGTGGTTTTAGCTTACAGAGCTCATAACTCTGCTCAACATTTCTCCACTTCGCTCTGCAAAACAACAACCATCTCATTGGTCAGGCCAGGGCCCTGGACATCTGCACCAAGTCTTGCTCTGACACTATGTTTCCAACCAACCTCCCCAAACTTAACACAATGCAAGTATCTCTGCTTGCATTGAGCAAATGGAGATGAGTACATGATGTTGAAGGAAATACAGTCCAAGACTTTGGGCAGCTTTGTGACTGGATTTTTGTCATATGCTAACCTTTACTCTGCCATGTACGTACAAGAGATGCAGGCCTGCTTCTGTAAAAATCAAAGCTCTGTCACAACAAGAAACATAGAACAATTAATTTGATGAGCTTTCCTTAGTTCAGTGAAGTCACAATATGAATCTTTGCTCTCTCTTTTTTGTAACATCTTTATTGGAAGTTCAAAAAGTACATAACTATATGTGAACCAAACATGGTGAGACAGAAAACAAAAAAAGGGGAAAAGAGAGAAAGAGAGAAAGAGAAACAGAACTCGTGCTGAAGGAAAACAAAAGGGGGAGGGGGGAATCCAAAACTGTATATTTTACAAGGTTGTTATTGTACTTCACCAGATCTTAACCTATTACAGTAATTGTAAGAATGGATTCCAAATAGCATTGAATTTGTCCATGGCAAGTCTCAGCTGAATGATGGGGGTGGAGACGCTCCTTCAGGTATACTGGGCCGAGGCTGTTTAGGGCTTTAAAGGTCAGCACCAACACTTGAAATTGTGCTCGGAAACATACTGGAAGCCAATATAGGTCTTTCAGGACCGGTGTTATATGGTCTCGGTGGCCACTCCCAGTCATCTTCAGCAATGTTGAAGTTTCTACATACAAAAAGGAAGTTCTGCAGAGCATCATGTGTGCATATATGAGCAATAGTTCATGGAGAATTAACTACCCTAAAAAAGGAAAACTTTCTGTTTTTGTTAGAATTCCTGTTGTCACCCCCAGTGCCTTCCTTACAGACAAATACATAATGCAAATTCTGGCTAATCCCAGTCAGGCTCCCCAGTCAGGGAGAAAGTCCTAAAATACATTCATAAAAAGCAGAATAATGATAGTAACACTTTCCAGCTCTTTGTGCTCCAGTACTTTCTCTTCTCAGCACATATTTATATTTTGCTTAGGGAAAAAATTGCCCTGAGAAGCACTCCCTCTCCTGAAACAAGTGTTTACGATTTTCATTTCTGACAAGATGCCATATTTTCTCATTTTGTCTCTTCATATCTTTGCACTGAAAATGACATAATGATAACGAATCACATTGCCTCACATTTGCAATGACAAGGCTTGCCTCAAAAAAAGAAGAATGCATGGATCGCCCTGCTGCAATCTTACCTGGGAGTAAGCCTCATTAAATTCAGTAAGACTTACTTCTGAGTAGACACACTTTAGATTTGTGTCATCTGCCTTATCGTGACAAGAAAAACAGGTTCTTTTTTTGCAGTGCATTGACAGTTGAGTATTTTGGTAACTGGGGGTGTAAGGAAGTAAGCAAAAACTATGTGACATGGGCCAATTAGAGTCACCTGAAAAAAATCCTACTCATTCCCCTCAAAGAAGTCAACTAGCAGAGACCACACTGGAAAAGAAGTGGGAGGGTGCTTGTCTCAATGAGAAGAGGGGAGAGTGTGGTGTGGAGTGAATTTGAATAGCCTAATCTCCAGCCAAATCAATCCCTAGTCCACCATGTTGTCTTCATGACTGGAGTGGTGTTTTCTGAGAATCTGGCTAACTGGCATTTGGTTCATGTAGGTGAATGGATTTTGGAAAATATCTGACTAATAATGGAGCCAGAGTGTTGTTTGGGCCTGTCAGGCTCATCGGGGTGAATGTTAGCCAATGGGGCCACAGTACACATGTCAGGGTCATATCCCCAAGGAGCATGCAGTGAGGGGGAGGAGTTTCCTCAGACCCTGCTGTGTGTGATCACTGTGTGTGGTTGGCAATTGGCTCAGGACATGGAAGAATTGAAATGGGAGAGGTGTGTTGGCAAATGGCACTTGAGCAGCAGCATACTGCAGGTGCAAGCAGGTGCAAGAAAAGCCAACAAATGCTAAGGTGCAGTTTTTGAGGGGCTTTTGCATTGTTATTATTATTACTATTATTATTATTATTACTATTACTACTATTATTATTATTATTATTATTATTATTATTATTTTAAAAAACCTTGCAAAAATTCAATTCAGCAACAGTTATAATGTTGGTGATATTCCATAGAGTGCTTAGAAATGCCCATGACTGTCTATGATCGAAGTTTTGATTTCCCCCTTTTCTTTCAGCAAATCTGAAAGCCTTCAGGCTCCATAAATCGCAGTCCTAAATTTACTGGACACATTCTACATTAATGAAAACCAAAGCTGCCAGTTCCTTTAATCTCTGCTCAGTATGATCTTATACTACGTTCTGTAAGCTTACATCTGCTCATGCTCCCCTCTGTGATGTGATGCAAACAGATTTGAACACAACACAGATGAAACATACTTTTTGCCTAGTTGGGGGCTGGGAAAGATGAGAACAGACCTAAGAGGCAAAATGAAAAATGCATGCGCATTTGATCTTAAGAATCAAATTCTGGCCAATAGATTTCCTGGGAGTGACACTGGAATACAAAGATGGCTTAAAACACCCAACGTATTCTGATTATTTTTCAAGTTATGGAAAAGGACACTTAGCAGCCTACCAAAATGTTCCAACCTATCCACCAAGGTGTAGCTTTCTAGGTAGCAAAGTGTACCAGCTTATAAGAAAGTCTCACCCCCCAGCTGCTTATGAGCCCTGCACAAAGTCTCTACTAATATACAGGAGGTACTATACACCAGGGGGATGCGGGTGGCGCTGTGGGTAAAACCTCAGTGCCTAGGACTTGCTGATCGTATGGTCGGCGGTTCGAATCCCTGCAGTGGGGTGAGCTCCCGTCGTTCGGTCCCAGCTCCTGCCCACCTAGCAGTTCGAAAGCACCCCCAAGTGCAAGTAGATAAATAGGTACCACTTTATAGCGGGAAGGTAAACGGCGTTTCCGTGTGTGGCACTGGTGCTGGCTCACCAGTGCAGCTTCGTCACGCTGCCCACATGACCCGGAAGTGTCTTCGGACGGTGCTGGCTCCCAGCCTCTTGAGTGAGATGAGCGCACAACCCTAGAGTCGGTCACGACTGGCCCGTACGGGCAGGGGTACCTTTACCTTTACCTTTACTATACACCAGTGCACATTTCTAGTATCTCAGAAGAGCAGGAGTGGTCTGGAGAGAGTCTCATGGGGCACAGTGGCCTGGAGGGCTGCATTTGATCCCTAGGCATGAGATTTCCTGCCTCTAGAGAAGTGGTGGCAAAGCTTTTAGAGACCGAGTGCCCAAACTGCAACCCAAAACCCACTTATTTATCGCAAAGTGCCAACACGGCAATTTAATATGGGGTAATAATGATTGTTTGCATGCGCACATACAAATAAATGTAAATAAATAAATAAACCCAGCCAGATGGGTGGGGTATAAATAATATATTATTATTATAAAGCGTCAAAATCGAGATGTGGGAAATATGGAAACAACGAGGAGAGGCAGGACTGAGATGTGGAGATATGCTTCAGAGATCCGGAACGTGGGGAGCTCTGAAAAATTAATAATTATAATTTGGTTTTTTTATTTTAGTTTTTTATTTTAACTGGAGTATTATGATTGGATATATTAATTGGATGTTTTTAAATGGAAAATCAACAAAAATGATTTAAAATTTATTATTATTATTATTATTATTATTATTATTATTATTATATTTTGCCGTTCGATGAGAGTTTGCCTAAGAACGCCATGAATGCTAACCTCGAGTTCCATGATGAAGGAAATGCAGGCTATTGGTGTACGCAGGGGCAGCCATTATGTTTTTTTTTTAAAAAAATGATATTTTATTCAATTTTCGCAATAAAACAATAAGTAAAAAGAACACAGGGAAAAATACAAAAAAAGACACAAAAATACAAAAATACATGAAATACAGATTAACATAAGAAGACAATAAGAAAGAAGAAGAAAAGAAAAGAAATACGAAAAATCCCTCTTTTTTTATATATCTCTTCTTTAGTTAACATATTTTCCTGACTTCCTCACACCTCTCTTTTTTGTATTCCACTTAGAAATTGGTTCAGCAAGTTCATCTACTAATTTATCCTTTATTATTTTTCCTCCCATATTTTAATTTCAAGATTTTCATCTAATATTAGTCCATTCTTGCCTAATCTTAACCTTGTTGCTAGAACCCCTTCATTTCATTTCAATGTCATCAACATTCAATAATTTTACAATGTTTCTGCAAATAGATTTTAAACTTCCTCCAATCTTCTTCCACCAACTCTTCTCCCTGGTCTCGGATTCTGCCAGTCATTTCCGCCATTTCCATGTATTCCATTACTTGCATCTGCCATTCTTCCAAGGTGGGGCAGGGGCAGCCATTATGGTGCCCTTCAGATGTTGCTGGACTCCCAACCCCACCAGCATGGCCAACAGGCAGGGATTAGAAGTGTTACAATTCAGTAGCATCTGCAGAGCCATGCTGGCTACCCCTATATTAAAGGATAATATCAGCTGAAAGAAGGTACATGTCAGACCACATAGGTCTCCTAGAGAAGTAAAAGCACAGGTCCAACCTGTTATTCAGCTCTAAATCAGGATAAATGACATTCCACAGAAAACCCCCTTGACTTTGCTCTGATCCAGAGGTAAACAGCGGGTTCCCCCCTGGGGAAAGTGGTGGGTCAAGCGGACGGGCCCTAAGTCAACGCTAAGTCATAAAGAGATGGAATCATTGCTCGCTCAACCATTTTAGCCAAAACTGTTAATTTGGAAACTGGTCTGTAATTTCCAAAATAACCAAGCTGAGAGGAGGCTTCTTCAGTAAAGGTGTAACTACTGCCCCTCTCAGAACAGATTTCTTGCAATGTCCTTCTTGCAGAGAAGCACTGACCACAACAAAGATGAAATCGGAATAATTTGTCCTGCAGGAAAATGCTATAATTGTAAATTTTTGGAGCTGGTTGGCTAGAGGTACTGATACTGATTTTGGAGGCTGAACTTGCTTGGGGACTAGTAGTACCTGGCTGGCTTTATTTTGTGTGTGCATCCACCTTCTGCTTATTATCTTCATAACAGCTAACAACATAAATAGCTATCTGCCTCTTACCTGCTCGGCCTGTCTGTTTTAAATTGTGGCGCGGGGGGGGGGGAGCTGGTTGGTGGGCGCACAACACTCTCCAACGCCACTGTGGGTGGCGTGCGCTCTAGGGAGATGGTGGCCCTGCTACTAACCCATCACAAAGACCTTTTACAAGACAAAAGGGTAACCGAGAGGCAAGTTGCCAGGGCAACGTAGGTGTGATGTCACACTGGAAAAAAGTTGTCCTTTAACACAGAGGTTTTGGGGCAAGGTGTTATGAGAACAAGGAAGTGGAAATTAGAAGACCTCAATATGGGGGCTGAAGGTCAGAACCACCTTGGCAGGCTGGGACAGAGGCATGGGGATGTCTTGGAGTCCAGTGCTGGTTTGCTGTAGGGAGATGTAATGCTGCGCCCCCCTTCCATCCAAGAGCCAAGCTGTATATATGTGTGGGGAAAAGTACATAAAAAAGACACTATTGTGCCTCATTCCAAGGAAGCACAAAGCCTGGTTAAGTGCCAAGACCCCTAGAACCTTGTACCCCTCAACAGACATTGGAGTGACCTATCACAATATGATTCTAGAATGTGCCTATAGGTTCCCTTTAGAATGCACAAACTGAATGGAATTTCTCCCCCGCCTTCCCCAGTCTCTGTCTTGTCTTCACACATACACATCTATGAGCAACAACAAGGGATGGAGCCAAACTGCAGACTCCTGCAGCGAGACTCGGGATTTCTACCCATGCTCACAACTATTGGAAAAAAGCACCCCTAGGCTAAAAGCATGATCACAGACTAGCATGTTTGCAAAGGAACTTTATTAGAATTTTTAAAAGATATATATCAGGGGCGTTCATTAGAGGTTTCCCCTGATGTACTTCTCATGATGTACAAATGAAACTAAGCAGAGTTATTAGTCCTTCTCTACATAGCTACCAGCAAGAAATGTTGTACTAAACTATTTAATAAACAACCGGTATATCAGAATCATATTACAACCATGTACAGTGAACAGCAGTCAACAGTGGCATTAAGAACCATCATCACTGTCATTAACAAATTAAGAGGGTATTTTAGGTTTGAGGACTCTTCTAGTCTTCTGTGAACTCCAAGAACTCATCAGTGCCAGAGTCAGAATTTATGAAGTTCAGTTGCTCACAATCACTGACATCACTTTCTTTGCTATCTTCATATAAAATGTCATCTTCGTTTGCATCCAAAGCATTGCTAATGCCACATTTTTTGAATGACTGTACAACGATTTCCTCCTTCACCGAGTGCCATGATGTTTTCACCCATTCACAAACTTGAGTGATAGTGGGCCTCTTCATTCGTCCAGTAAGTGTCAGATCATGATTACCAGCAGCCATCCATTTGTTCCACTCTTCTTGCATAAAGACCTTAAATGGTTTGTTGATGGAAACGTCGAGAGTTTGCAACTGGCTGGTAAGACCTCCAGGAATTACAGCTAGATGAGTCTTCGCTTATTTAAAGCACTTTTTTGTAGTTTCGCTAATATGCGCTCTAAAATGGTCCAGTACTAATAAGGCAGGTTTTTTCAAAAGCCCTCCAGGAGGTTTGGACCACACTTTTTCAACCCATACTCTCATTCCATTTTCGTTCATCCATCCTTTCTCATGAACATGTACAACAATTCCTTGTGGAATCACTTTTTTTGGAAATGTTTTCCTTTTGAAAATTAACATGGGTGGCAATTTGGTGCCGTCTGCACAGCAAGACAACACAACCATGTAATGGGTTTTTTCATGTCCGGAGGTTTTCACGGCGATAGTTTTGGCACCTTTCAGATCAACAGTCCTATTAGATGGCACATCAAAGGTTAGCGGGACTTCATCCATATTCCCAATCTGGCCAATTTCAAATCCATTTCTCTTCCTAGCATCAATTACAAATTTATGAAAAGACAGAATCTTAGATTCATATTCTTCTGGCATCTTTTGTGCAATTCTAGTTTTGGTGCGCATAGCAAGGCCACATCGCTTCATAAATCTGTAGCACCATGATGGTGAGCCTGTAAAATCATGAATACCTTTCTCTACAGCAATGCATTTGGCTTCATATATTATTTTTGTAGAGACTGTGAAGCCATTATTCCGGTGATTTGTGATCCATTCTTTCATGGCCACATCCAACTGTGGCCACTTTGCAGCATTTCCACAAAAAGTGTGCTTACTTTTATCTGCTTTTTGCAGCTGATCCTCCTGTTTCCTCCACTCTCTTATCATTTTTTCTGTTGGAGGTGGCCCAAAATGTCTCTCTGCTGCTCTGTTTCCATGCTCCTTGGCATATTTTACTACCTCTAGTTTAAAACGAATCTTATATGCTAGTCTTTTCTGCTTTATCATCCTTATCAGAATGGGGGAGGTTTTCTGCAGGAAAATACAGTGATGAAGTAGCTGTCAGTAATGTATGGTATCTCCAATACAGTGATGAAGGAAGGGGGCGGAGCTCACATTTGTCCTAGGCAAAGCAGCCAACTCCTATAGGCCTAGGTGCCTTCACCCCCATTACGGTAAATATTTGAGGGAGTCATCTTCCCCCCACGCTGATGGGCATTGCCATTCATATACCAGTGTGCATGCACTTTGTACTGAGATCCATTGCGGTCTGTGAGATGGGGCTTACCTGTACCTGCCCCCCCCCCAAATATTTTATTGAAGTTGGAAGAGGGGAGGAGGGGAGGAAGAGAGATGAAGAGCTAACATTTGTCCTAGGCAACTCCTATGGGCCTAGGTGCCTTCACCCTCCCCCATTAAATATTTGAGGGAGTCATTCCCCACTCCCCATTGTGGTATGTGAGGTGGGGCTTACCTGGCTGCCCCCCAGTATTTTTTGAAGTTGGAAGAGGGGAGGGAAGGAAGAGAGGGGGGGAGCTCACATTTGTGCAGCTGCCTTGCCTCGCTGGAACAGAAGCAAAAAGAGAAGGAGGAGACGCAGGGGCAGGAGCCTTGTAAGCCGCTTTGCTTGAATTTACCGGTGAGGTGTTGGGGGAGGGAAGGAAGGGGATGCCCTCTCTGTCCCTCCTTCCAGCTCATTGTAAAGAAAGAAGAGTAAGAGCTGCTTACATGCGTGTAAGCAGCTCTCTCTTTGCTTGAATTACAGTCAGCCCATCAGACTATAAAGTCACCTCACCGAAAAGCCATAGAGCGGGCAGACACGCTGCATAGCTCTTGCTTGAAAGAGATTTGAGCAGAGTGTCAGCAGCTCTTGCCGGCTTTCCAGAGAGCCGGAAGACGGGAGGTTGCTTCCCTTCTCCCACCTCGCCAAAAAGCCAGCAATAGCTGCCCCTCCTGCCTGCATTCGCTCCATAAGGCGCACACACATTTCACTTTACCTTTTAGGGGGAGGAGTGCGTCCTATGGAGCAAAAAATATGGTAACCATGACATGGTTCCCTATATTTCTAAATCTTAAGGGATAGCAGAAGAAGCAGACTGCGGAAAGAATAAGAGATCCTACTTACACGCAAGATGAAGAAATTTTCACGCAATTCACACAAACAACCTCTTTTCTTTGAACTATCCTCAGATAGTTGCTCTTCCCAACGTTCTCAGCCAAGTCACTCAGCAGGGGGACATGTCACAATGGAGGACGTGACACCATTACTTTACCTACCTTGCATAACAATGGGCATTGTTCCCCTTAATATTCATTTTTCAAATATATTTTTCTGTGGGTTAAGTAGTTTTATTCAATTTATTTAGAAAAGATCTAGAGCTGGCTTCATTCATTTCTGGAAAGGGCAGGAAACACCTTAGAAACACACATACTTTTCAACATGACAGAGTCACCAAGGGAAAACACTTTTGGTCTAGAGAGTCTTAGTGTAAGGTTCTTAATGAATCAATTACATTTTTAAAGTGTTCTGAGCTGCTTTAGGGGCTAATATTAATTTATTGCAGTTAAATCTCATCTTTTCTTCCGAGGAGCTCAATGTGGCATAACATGTTTCTCCCCCTCCTCAGTTAACCCCGACAACAACCCCTTGAGGTAGATTAGGCTAAGAGACAGTGACTGGCCCAAGGTCACACAATAAACTTCAAGGCTGAGTGGGGGTTGGACAATCTTAACACCACAGGGGACAGAAAACTACCAAATATCTACATCCTCCTCTCCTGAGCATTAAATGTTTGTGCTCTTAACTGGGACTGGAATCACAACACAACACAGATAATGTAGGCGAATGGAGCAGTGTTTGTGTTTGTTTTGCTTTTAAGCAGATTTTCCAACTACACAAATTCCTCATCAGACACACACACGGACAAACGAACAACATCTTATGGACACAAAGTGAGCTTTGCCCATTGCTTACACCCTGTGTCAATGGTGGTTTTTCCATAGGAGTCAGCAGTTCTTATGTACTATATACAGAGTTGGCTCATTTATGAACCTCCCTCAGTTCAGTAAACAATAGGTGCCCAAACAGGAGTACTTCTGGGGCAATTGCAATAATGCAACGAAGTTTTACCTGACTGAAGGTGAAGAAGACGCAGCTTCTGCCAAGAAGAAGGTGTTTTGTTTTTCCCTTTATTTAGTTTTCCAGAATATGTGGGCATAATAATGTAGAATAAGGTGTTTTAATATGGTTTGCACAGTTTGTTTGAAATATGATAACTTCATGTATTATGTTCTCATATGATTTGTGTGCAGGCTGTCCCTGGTGTTGTCTGTGTTCTTCGTCTACTCCCTCTTTGATTTTCAAATTGCACATTATCAGCTTTCCAACTGCATATATTTTTCCTGATTTCATATTGTGTCCAACCTGGGAGGGGGGGGGGAGTAGGGAGAATTTGATATGTTCCTTTACAGGAACAGTCAATGTGTATCTCCATTCTTATAAGAGCCCATCAAATGAAGGTGGCTGGGATTGTATTCACCTCTGACCTCTGAAACTTCCTTCTGAGTAGACATATATTGTGTTGCTGTGGTGCTGCACATAAACTGAGGAGGCCTGAGACTGGTTTTGATACCACTGCAGAACCTTTATTTTGAAAGACCCTTGTTTACTCTCTCTGTTCCAAAGCTGTACCCATTGCGTCACATTTAGTTGTGACAAATGGGCAAAACACACTTTCATAAATCTTATGTTTTGCACTCTTGGAAACTGCCTTAAAAACTGTGTGTATCTGTGCAATGCCCTTTCTCCACTCTGGATTGCATTCTCTGTTTCCACTTACGCTTCATTTGTATCTGTCAGGAGAAAGCCAAGGTAATTAAACTTGTACAGTTCCCCCTGTTCCTAACTCACCCCTTCCATCTTCAGTCTTTCTGTTCTGTGAGCTTTTGACATATGCAAAATATTCACATATTGGTCTCCCAAATGTTAAGCTGAAGCTTATCTGAGGACAAGATTTGTCTACTGATTTAATTCTCAACGAATTATTTCCCATCACCTGATATTTCCCTCAGGGTTAATTTCACTCTTCCTTAGCTGAGGTGACACATTCGTCTCTTGGGCTGGTACCTTCTCAATTGTTGCACAGGAAAAATTTTATTTGAAAGCAATTTACCTGTGGAAAATGTACCATGCCAGTTTAACATGAGAGAGAGAAACTGTGCGTGAAAATAAGTGCCCTCTCTTTGAGTTGGGAAGTTTGATAGGGACAATTGGGGGGGGGCATCACGCAACTCGTTGTCAGAAGCCTCAAGTAGTGGAGTCCCATGAAATTGCATATTTTCTTGGTGACTGCAACTTCCCAGAAATGGAAAAGAAGGTATAGAACTAGGGGTGGATGGTGGAATCAATTCAGTTCTTATTTAAAGGCAAAAATTATCTAATTCACACTTTCTGAAACAATGTGTGAAATGATACATATCCGGCCATTGAAATCCACGCTTCTCTGAATTTTGCAATGCAGTTCTCCAGTCATGTAAAATATACAAAATTTTGCACACAAAAATGCATTTATTAGTGAAAATAACGTGAATGCATTATATTAGGGAACACTGCTTTGCCAGAAAGTTCCATATTGTACAAAATTGTGTGTATCAGGAGAAATTCACACAAAAATGCTCGTGTGTTTTCATGAGAACTTTATAAAAAAATGAAACAGATTACAAACTGATATGGGGAGCTGAATGTAAGATTGTAGGGAGGGCAGAATGAGAAACCAAAATTGACAGGTTCACCCATCCCTATGTAGAACTCCAAGTAAGATAAAAGATAAGAATCAAGCTGGACAGTTTATTCCTAAGAGGATGGACTTTACATTTCAATGCTTTAAAATAAAATCCTCCCTGATGTGAAAACTGAGATGGTTTTCAGGTGTGAAGCCTGAGAAAGGGAGATAGGGAGAAATAACCCTGAAAAAGAGAATAAGAAAGGGAGGCTGGTGGGCAATAATCCAATGATAACTAGTTGGATTAGTTTATGGGTGTTTTGTGGTATTCAGTATTAGCACAGATACGTTAAATTATAATAATATGTTTCCTGAAGATGGACTGAATTTTGAAAATTAAATAGACTATTGTGCCATATAGAATTCAAGAAAAATGGGGTTATTCTTACAGTCTTAGTAGTGGATAATGATAGTTTTTAAGTTTTATAATTATCTAGAAAATGTTTTTCTTATTACCTCATCCAAACCATGCCCAATCACTTTGACCAAACTCTTGAAAATTAAAGCAGCATTTAAGATGCAAGAAAAAATACTGTTCTATGTGAAATTTGAACATTTCCTTCTTCATATATATTTATTTATTCAATTTTATCAACTCCACCCCATAAAATGAGAGATCTCTGTGTGACATGCAAGGCTGAAGCAATTTGTTTAAAAAACACAGTTCTGATAGGACAACTTAAGAAGCAGCAAATAAGACAACTGTACAACTGAAACACTTTAGAACAGAGATCAAAAGATTAAAACTTTGCAGAAATGATCAATTAGAATCAATAATATCCTCTGCTGCAAAGATAAATACCACAGCATGGTTTAAAGTTTAAAAGCCTTTGGGAAGAAAGTGGGAGAGGAATTCCCTAACACTGAAGAGACATGAAACTTGATGCTAGGCTTCTATGAAGGGGACATTCCTTAACCAAGGAGCCACTGCTGATAAGGCCCTTTCAAGAAGAGCCATGGAAGAATCCAGTGCTTCCCAACAGAGTTAAAAGCTCACCACATCTATACATATATGATTCCAATAATAAGCTCTTGTAACCTTTTGAATTGCTAAGGCTATTGAACTTCATCCAGTCATCTCTGAAGAACACCACAATACTTGGTTCCATAACAAAATTATGAACTGGTCATTTTAGAACTTGATAGAATTGGGGGGTTAGATAACACATAGCAATACCTCAGTCCAGTGCAGTTCTTAATACAAGCTAACCCTGAACTCATAAACAGTCACTGTCCCTGGCTGTCATCAATATGGAAGAAGGGATGGCATCGCTTTCACGGCTGAACCTTGTTTATGAAGTCTGAGCTTGCACAATGATTTGCCTTGTTTTCGGCAAACATAGTAGATACAGCTCCAGAATTCCATTTTTAACTGTTTTGCAATGTCTCAGTGGCACGTGCAAAGATAATGTTAATTCCCCAAATGCTTCAGGTGTTTAAAGATTAAAGCTGAAAGCTCGTTTTAGAAAGGCATTCCTAGACAATGCTTTAAACATTGTCTGTGCTGATGGATGATTTACTAAATGAATCTCAAATGTCTCCAATGAACTCGCTTCCATGAATCTTTCATTTTGATATTTTTGCATTTCAAGTCACTTTCTCCTCTGCCTTAATTCCCCCGTGTCTAAAAGAAAAAGATTAATGTTTATAAAATATTCTAAGGTTGAAAACTGTAATGCATTAGAGATATACTACCAATAGATTCTGCACTCCAAAAAGTGCTTAAAGTTATGAGACACTGCATCTATCACCATCTCATACCTGTCTTTAACTGATTTCCAAATAATATTTTGCAAATCACCAATGCTGAAAGCATCAATATTACCATTTTAAGGCTGCAATCCTCATCATGTTTACACACGAATAAATACTATTGAATTCAGTCAGGCTTGCTCCTAGGTAAGTGACTATTCTGGCATTGCTGCCATTGGTCTTTTTGGTTTATTAGTTTGCAGCCTGATGTTTATTGTTTTAATGATTTGTAGCAAAGTACTATGAGTTCATTGTACTCATAGTACCAAAGAAGGCACATACTGCAGTCTAAATTCTGTTTGGTCAGTCAGTGTAATAATCTGAACAGCTGGGGTGATATCACGCCTGCTCTGTAGAGAAATTCAATTAAGAGGAGAGAAACAAGAAATCAAAGAACATTTTCCAGGATGTCAAATTGGAACCCTGCTGATCTATCCTTTCCTTCAGAAATGCTACTTAGGAACTGAAAAGCATTCTGAAGAAATAAAAGTGTTTGTTTCAGCTTTGGAAATGACCTAACATCATAACATAATTAAAGCAGGCAAGTTTACCACATACAATATACTGGCTCACTATGTGATTGTGGTAATATTATAACACAGACGCACATTATATGTTGCTTGTCCCTTTGCCCCATTTCCCCCCAAGTCGTTAGAAACAATCATCAGCTGTCTCACATCAGTCAGACATAATCTGATCAATTTCACTTTGGAAATGGTCCCCTGTGAGCATCCACTGACTAGGGGAGGACAAATCATAGCTCCAGACAGAAAAGCTGTCAGTTTTCAGTGCTTCTGACTTTGATGCATTCAGCTCACCTGTATCCGGGCATTGGTCTGAAAATGTATGAAGCGAAGAGCAGGGCTGTGCATGTTAGACATGCCCCAATGCCCTGTCCATGCTGGAGCCATCCTTAACCTTTGTGCATTGACTTGGAAGGTCTGAAGTTGAATGCACGCAGAAGCCTGAGCTGTGCAGCTGTGGTTCCTAATTGCAGGGTGGATACTGGGTGCAGTCAGCTGGATGCAAAATGCATTCCCTCTTCAGCCTGCCCTCAAAGGTATAACAGTCTGAGGCTGCATTCAACAGGGCTAGCATCTGCAGCTCTACAACACATTTTCAGGCAAACACCTGAATAAAGCTTTTGTCTTCGATGAATTGGATGGCATTTGCCTCCCAAGCTCAGCATGATGTACTCAGAAATGTCACAGATCGCTGAATAGAATCCCTTGAGGGCCTGCTAACTCACCCATCTAAATCATATCATCCCAGGGGGCAAGGACGAGGCCAGGTCTCCCCTGACACATTGTTGGATATGCAACAATGTCCTACAATTGAAGAACCACAAGAAGGTGTCTTTGACTCCTCTGGGATTCCTAGTGGAGGGAGGGGATTCACCTGTTCAGAGGGCTCCATTCCCTCACAGCAAAGGTTATGTGCACACTGAGAGCGTTAAACAGAAGAAAAGGTAGGAGATAAATCGAATAACAGCCCATCTAGGTGCAAATCCCTTTAATGCAAGGGTATGGAACCATTTTGGCTCAGCTGATGGGCAGTGGAGTTGAATTCAGTATGCAATTGAGAGCACACTTGAAGGTTTCTGATTCCACATTGGCAGCTGTGTGTCCATCTGTGACACACCTGATGTCATATAGGCTTAGTTTTGGGAAATTTGAATTATTGGTGGACCACGTCTGGCCCATGGACCAGTGGTTTCCCACCCTTGCTTTAATGCTTGGTGGAGTTGCGGTCCTTCATCGGCCTTAATATAACCAGCTCTCATTCCTTCATTTCGAGATAGAGGTGCAAGCCAACATTACAAGAAGAAGATGGCAAATTTATTACGGTTTCCAGTGGCAGAGATATAGTTGGATTTGTTTCTAGTTCTGTCCGTAGTATCGTACTTAATCCAGTACTGTCCATATGATTCTGATGTTTCAAGATGACTGCCTGTTTTGCAACCTAACACATGAAGAGAAGGTTGGAGACTGACCACATTTGGGGTTCTTTTGAGCAAGTGCAAGACAAGTGCAGTTTTAACTGCACAAACATGCATATCTCTATCTGAATATATCTGTAGGAAGTTACAAGGAAGCAATTGGAAAGGAAAACAGCAGGACCACTGGTGGCTTCTTGCCAGGGCCCCGTAAAAGTCTGCATTTAGTTGTGATCCAGTTAGCTTGCTTACATCCATTTCACATATTACACAAATGCAAATGGAGTCTGCCACTGAATGGCAGGAAGCTGTAGTCAATCACTGCTTCATTCATAGAAATATAGACACAACACGTAGGCTAATAACTGTTAGAGCATATATAATAGAATAATGATATCATTCAAAAAGTAGAAATAAATCTATTAGAGTCCATATATACAACGTAACAGACTAGTGATGCAGAACGTCAAGCCATGTGTTCAAGATAGGCGTCAAAAGTCACTGCTTCATGACAAGTACATTTGCATATGTGTTTTCAAGCGTATCTTTCTCACATTATATTTATATACACAGTACTTCATATTTTTAGAGATACAGTGGATGCTCGGGTTGTGAACGTGATCCGTGCAGGAGGCATGTTCGCAACCCACAGTGTTCACAACCTGCAGTGCTGCGTCTGCGCACGCATGGGTCGCAATTCAGCATTTCTGCGCATGCGCAAAGCAAGATTTAGTGCTTCTGCACACCTGCAAGCGCTGAAACCCGGAAGTAACCCATTCTGGTACTTCCAGGTTTCGGCTCGTCCGTAACCTGAAAATGCGTAACCCGAAGTGTCTGTAACCTGAGGTATGACTGTACACTGAAATTATCTGAGATGTAGGCATAAATAATGAAATGGGTGGATGTGCCCTATGCCAAACAGTTGGCCTGGAAGACATAGCATCCACTAAACTATCTGGGCAGATGGAGGTCTAATCTCCCAAGTACTCTTCCAGGACAAGAGTCACTCATTTTAATTGAACTTGACTTGGACAAGTGCTTTAAGAATGACACTGGAAGTGAAAAGGGGAAGCAAAGCAGAACACTTCTACATTTCTCTCTCCCTCTTTCAGGAACCTCTTCATTGTGGGGAAAAAATGTCAGACTCCTCCAGGTGTCCAAGATATATGATGATTTACTGAATTGTTTCTTGGGGAAAAAATTCTACAGAACAAAATAATCTTTTGCTGCAGCAGGATACTCATATATTTGTTCTTTGGGGCTAAAAGAAGTTGATATTCTATCTCTCACATAAAATTAGGACTGCCAGGACTTCAATAACAAGTGGCTGCAGGGTGTGATAAATACAAAAGATGGCTTTGAATAAAACTGCATTATGGGTAAGGGAGAACTTCGGCAACACCATTTTCCTGAACAAGGAATTCTCAGCAGCAGCAGAGAATGGTGGCTTGCATCAGCTCTGAAGAACTAGAGTCCCCCCCCCCCCCCCCGTCCAATGCTAGTCGTGATTAGATAGAGCAGTGGTGAAGAACGATAACTGAATGAAGAGATCAGCTCAAGCGGTCATTGTCATTTATCATGCAGAGGTTACTCAAAACAGTCTCTATGTGATGCTTTAACCCCCTATTCTCTATAACTCAGTTCTACTGCAAAGAGTGGTGTATTCCCAAGGCAGCGGTGTGGTCTGTTCCATTTGTGGCTGGTGCTCCTACAGAAATTCTCTGTGTCAGGCAGAAAAGGGAATAATCACGTTGAAAGAATTGTGCATGTTGCAGTGGTGAAAGCCCTATCACAAATGCAGCCTTGGTTCATGGATTTAAAACCAAGTCTAAGTGAATCTGGCCCCCCAAAATTTATTTAGGTTCTTCAGGCACAGTGATTTGGTTCTTCAGGCACAGTGAAATGGAGGGCAATTTCCCCCCCCCCAAATAGTTTCGGTAGGTAGGAGGCTGCCCCCTTCAAAGCTGGTGGGCATTGCCATTCAAATGGTATGCATGCACCCATCATGTGATCGATTAAGCCCACCAATATTTTATTCAAGTTGGTACCCTGGATGAAGGAAACAACAGCCTAGGAGAGAAGGACTGGAAGGAATAGAGCCAAAGCCCATTGCTTCCTTCAACAATATTAAAATAATGTTAAACAATGTAAAAACTAGATCCACTGTTGTGTCCAAAATCCACAGAGGAGGACTGAAATTCTCCCAACGGTTCTAGAGAAGCTAAAAAAAACCCAAAACCACTTTCAAAAAATATAGTCTGTAATATCCTTGTCTATAAGTTTTCACACGAGGGCAATATGCCATGTTCTGAAATACCAAATTTGGACATATCTGCAGTAGATGGACAAGGGGCTTAGCTAAACAGGACATTTTTCTGGATTTTGGGTTCCCATTCTGGGCTTTTGTTAAGAGGTGGCAGTGAGACCACCAATGGCACAAGCTTCATTTGGGAGAGACTCTCTGTCATAAAGAGAACTGTAATGTTTTTGTAACATGACGCGGGTAGCGCTGTGGGTTAAACCACAGAGCCTAGGGCTTGCCAATCAGAAGGTCAGCGGTTCGAATCCCCATGACAGGGTGAGCTCCTGTTGCTTGGTCCCTGCTCCTGCCCACCTAGCAGTTCAAAAGCACGGCAAAGTGCAAGTAGATAAATAGGTACCGCTCCAGCGGGAAGGTAAAAGGTGTTTCCGTGCGCTGCTCTGGTTCGCCAGAAGCGGCTTAGTCATGCTGGCCACATGACCTGGAAGCTGTACGCCGGCTCCTTCGGCCAATAATGTGAGATGAGCGTCACAACCCCAGAGTCAGCCATGACTGGACCTAATGGTCAGGGGTCCCTTTACCTTTACCTTTACTGGGGTCCACAAGAGACAAGGACATACTTTGTTCTGAGCAGAAAAGTTTACTGAGCAAATTACTCTGCTTGGGGTTTAACCCCATCCTCTGCCTTTGGCTATTTTTAATTGTTTAGTGTGAAAACAGAACCTCTATTTTTAAAAGAATGTTTTGAGAAATGTTGTCTTGACCCAGCCACTCAAAGTTGGGTGGGGAGCACATTGTGGCATCAAAGGCCTCAATGTGTGCTTCTACAAGTGGCATTTCATTTAATATCACCACTCATAATATCATGAAATTTAGGAAGGAAGGTGAAAGCCCTGGTTTGTATCATTGGCACCACCACACAATTCCCACTGGCCTGTCACAAGTCGCAGGTGCTCTTGTACGTGATCAGATGGGTGCTTTTAGACATAAGAAATGAGGGCACAATGGTTAGAATTTTCAGTTCCTCTATCAAGTTGCACAGCTTGGAACACACTAAACCAAATGCTGTCCATGAGCTACATATTGTAGTCTGCTGGTGCCTCACAACTCACCTGTCTTCGTAGCTCCAGGTAAAAGAAGCTTGAAGCCCTAGAGGAACATTCAGTTTGGGCTGCATTCAGTTTAGGGCAGAAGTTGAGAACAAGTGTGATGTAGTGGCTAGATTGTTGAGCTAGGAACCAGAGTTCAAATCTCCAATCAGCCATGAAGCTCAGTGGGTGACCTTAAACCAATTACTGTCTCTCAGCCTAACCTACCTCACAGTGTAAGACTATAATGAGGAAAACTAGGACAATGTAGACAATCTTGAGCTCCTTGGTGGGCCATATATGTAAAACTAAATAAATCATAAAGTTGTGAAGGTGAGAAATATCTAATAAGACTCCCTGGACCTCCTCAAAACTGGGCACCATGTCAGACATTTAATTCCCGAGACTTTCTTGGGTGAATTTCATTGCACCACAGATTGGTATTAAGTGGTAGTGTTGGTTGCAATAACAGCCAACATTTTAGACTTAGTCCAGTTTTGACAACTTGTAATAATGGTCCAGAAGCACAAAATATTTCATTTCTGGTATTTACATTCCTAGTGGTTGGGTCAATTGGAGAGCAAATTCTGGGTTAACAAAATGGTTAGAGGCACCCATTTCAGGGAAAGAGGAACTTATAGGCTTGCAGAAAATAATTCAATTTTGGGGTAAAAAAGTAAGTTAAATAAGTTGGATGTGCCAAGCAATTATTGTTATTGCAGAGTTGCATAACATAACGATGAAACATTGATGCAACCTCTTGGCAAAAAAGGGTAAATTATGCAGATACTTCCATAGCAGTAAAAGTGCATTATGCATGGGGTTTTAGAGATAGGGTTTTAGTAGTAATGTACAAAAGTGTGCACTCTGTTTCATACCACGCTACTTTCTTCAGATAAATACACAAACTCTCAGCTTTATAATTAACAGATATTTAATTTACCTAGAGGCAGCCATTTGGACAGCCCCATGAATATTTTAGTCTCCAATTAGTGTTTGCCAATGCAGTGTGGACAAATGACTATATAAAACATTCATTCCATATAGCATCTTGCACGCAAAACTTAGAGCTTAGGCCTTTTATTAGGCTAACTCCAGTTGCAAAGCTATGCTGTGTTCCAGTCATTCTGGAATCATTGCCGTGGGTTACTCAGCTTTTTAAGCTCAGCCATTTTGGCATTAGCGAACAGAATGGTGGAGCTCACCTGACCTCTGGTTGGTCACGTCACTGCTGCTAACTGGGAGCAGAGGACTAGGTGTCTCAAACTAGACTGAAATTAATGTAGGTGACTTTGAGGCAAGAGGTATGAAGCAAGGAAGTGGTATTTTGGGGGAGGCTCATTAAGAAACGGAGAAAATTAAGACTGGGCCAAGAGAGCCAGTGTACAGCTTCCGGGTCATGTGGCCAGCATGACTTAGCCACTTCTGGTGAACCAGAGCAGTGCACGGAAACGCCGTTTACCTTCCCTCCGGAGCGGTACCTATTTATCTACTTGCACTTCGTGCTTTCAAACTGCTAAATGGGCAGGAGCAGGGACCGAGCAATGGGAGCTGACCCCGTCACAGGGATTTGAACTGCTGACCTTCTGATCAGCAAGCCCTAGGCTCTGTGGTTTAGACCACAGTGCCACCAGCATCCCTGCTCAGTGCTTAGAAGGACACTATTAATGAAATAGCGAAGTGTGGGATGATAAGGGATATAATCACCCACCACAACAATTTTTGCTAATCTTTTCAAAATCCTTTGGCTTCCCCTCAAAATTCTTCAGGTAGTTTGCATGAGTAAGAAGTCCTAAATATGCTTTGTTTTACACAAAAAATCAGTGTCAATTCTAGATCAAGGAGGAGATTCATCAGTTTCTCTGAATGCCTCCCTTGCTGTGCCCACAGCATTTTTGCTGACAATACATAGACTGAAAGTCTAATGAAGCCTGAATGCACATTCCCAGTGTTGGTCAAGGAGGTAGTTCACTGGAGGAAGTTCCCACTGTTTAGAGGGGGGGAGTGTTCTTAGAACAGAGAATTGCATGAGCAGGCATGGAAAAGGTAAAGGACCCTGAACGGTTAAGCCCTGTCAAAGGCGACTATGGGATTGTGGTGCTCATCTCACGTTCAGGCTGAGGGAACAGGCATTTGTCCAAAGACAGCTTTCTGGGTCATGTGGCCAGCATGACTAAACCACTTCTGGTGCAACAGAACACTGTGATGAATGCCAGAGCACATGGAATCGCCGTTTACCTTTCTGCTGCAGTGGTACCTGTTTATTTATCTGCACTGGTATGGTTTCAAACTGCTAGGTTGGCAGAAGCTGGGACAGAGCAACGGGAGCTCATCTCATTGCACGGATTTGAACCGCCAACCTTCCAATGAGCAAGCCCAAGAGGCTCAGTGGTTTAGACAACAGCACCACCAGCATCTCACTGCACTGAGGAATTACATGGCTCCTGGATGGCTACCACTACCCAGTCGGCTTATAACACCATAAAAGAAACTCAATGTGTATGATAATATGCATGGTTGCAACCAGATTCTATGTTTGTAATGTTTTATAAAAGTACATACATTGATTATTAATGGAGAGCATGTGTGTCTGTGAAGGAATTGCAGGTTGCAGCAATGTCTACTTAAATAGAACTCTTTGCAACATCAAAATGTTGAAAATAGAACTAGAGTAATTCCTAATGCATCCGTTTCATTTTGGAAACAAGTTCAGCTAATCTGGAGCTGGAAATATTGGCTTAACTTGAGATGGAATGCATTTTGGAACTATCCCTGTACTGATGAGATCTGGTATTTAGAAGCAGGGGCTCTGTTAACTGAGTAAGGCTAGAAAGCTGCAGTCCTATACAACCTTTAAATGCAATTTTAAGTGCTTAAGTCCATTAAATTCAACTGGATATAGAAGTACAAGCTTTCTTTAAAAAAGTAGATCTTGTTTTGCATGATTCTTAATGTTCTGTGGAATGTGATAACTGGCTTTATTTGGTATGTATATTTATTTTGTACAGATAAAAATGCTGTCTCCCCCTACACACTCTATAAATAACCCTATATTTATTCATGATATCTTTCCACAATTCAAATGTAAATACTTGCTGTCTATTATAAATATCAGTCTTTCATCTGGTATAAAATTAACCATAGCAGGGAAAACTAAACCCTGTTATATGTAACTATAAAAAATGTCATGGTGCCCTAGGCTGGGATGGCAATCATATGTCATCATAGCAAGCTGATCATCCTCACATGAATGATGCATTCTGAAGAGCAAATGTCATCTCTATCCATTAATGTATATAAAACACTCTTTCAGATTTATGAGAAAATAATAAAAATAGATTTTCAAATGTATGGAACTCTGTGGGACTTCAAAACAAGCATATTTTAGATTGGTTTCTGTGTTACAGGTTACCCCTTCTGTACACAATTACTTTGAAAATTTATCTTTTCAAAAAGCAGTCACTTTTTCACTAACATATGTGGAGCATTTCTAATTCTGACATATAACTGTGCACAGGGCAAAATAATTCTAAGACTTTAAAAACTTAAGATTTGGTCCCTGATACATTCTCACCTCACCTCCCTGTTTCACGTTGCATTCTGAAGCCCCCTATAGCCAGCCCCTGTTCCCCATTAAGTTGCCCTCCTTTGTGCAACAAATTGCAAATACCCAAATGTGCCTGGATTAGTACTTCAGGTTCAATGCAGAATGAAAGGGTTTCCAATCTCGGCTTTGTGTTGAATTACAATTGCCATAACCCTAAGAAGATGTCATGCAAGGTCGAGTCTAATAAGCTCTGTGTTTTGATGCAATAAAATGGTTGGGTAATGGTGGCTATTTCCAGTATAGTAGCAGAATACTGATACCATATCTTGGCTGGAATTCCCTTTGACAACAAAAGCCAGAATGTTCCACCACTACAGGGGATATTTTGGGCAACCCTTTCAACTGTCGGCTGATGTGATGACCCAAATGATTAGGCTGCCTATCAGTCCATTTTTATTTAACAGCCACCCACCATTTACCTTTGATTCTGTATATGGATGCACTTTTTGCTGTAAATCGCAAACCTATAATGCTTTCCTGTGAGCTGGTTTTATGACATGATCTTCTTGAAAACAAGAAGCTGTCAGAATGTAACAGACAAAATTGTTGTTCTCAAAAAGATTGCCTCTGATAGCACAAAGCATTTTCTTTGGTAAAGGCTTCAGGGCGACACTCCATTCTATTTAAGCTAAACACTAAATGATCCAATTATCCAGCACAGTACCAATTCCTTCTTCACTTACCTCTCCTTGTCTGGCTTCAGGGCTGGACCAAAACATTTTGCTGCCTGAGGCAAAGATGGCACCTCCTCGATTCCATGTACAAAAGCTGACTACACTGGCAGTTCAATCTTACTTAAGCACTTGGAATGGGATGAAGTCCTTCACCAAAGGCAGCTGGCTAGCCAGAAGCATCTCACCTGAGCTGGAGCCAACACTAGCTTCCTAGCAGTGGTGTCGTTGCAACTTACCAGAGACTACCCCAATAGCTCTCTCCCCTTGCCAACATAGATGTTTATGATATTTCAGGCAACTGTCCTTCAGTTTGCATAAGAATATAAGAATTGCCCTACTGGCTCAAAACAAACATCCATCAATCTCCAGCATCAGCCAGTCAGGATGTTTGAAGGCAAGACATGCCCTGTTACTTTCTCCCTGGTCTCTGATAATCAGGGAGACACTGATTATAGGGATTGAATTTAGGTATCAGACACTGAGTGGAGCCATCCTCCATGAATGTACCAGGTCTTTTGGAGTCAATGAGCAACAACTGTGGAAACAATAACCAAACCAAAGCTTATGGTAAGGGAGGGGAACCACCACTGTGCTGGCGCAGCCTTTTAGAAACAGGGTCTTCCTCGTATTGACTTTATAGTGCGTTATTTAGTTGCTTTTGAGAGACCTTCATTTTCACAAATAAATGTTGGTTAAAAAAGCAAAAGGCCAGCCATTTAAAAATAAATAAATGCATCTCAATGACCCTGTTTTAATAGACTACCCAATATGAACACGCTCTACATGACTTCTGAAGAAATTTGGGCACGGATATCTCCTGAATGCAAAATGGCAATATTAATCAATCTTTATGTGTAACGTTATTCCCACAAGTAATCTACAAGTAATGACTATACTTACATGGCTCAGACCAATGATTTTTATGAGTTGCCAACTGCAGGTACACCTGGGCTGAAAGACTGGAACTGCGCAGTCTTTAGAACTAATGAAATGAAATGAGCATGCATTATCAAAATGCAAGGCTTATCAAGTACTTTTGAAATGAAGGCAAGTGATACATTTTATGTGAAGGGAAAACATTTGAATATAAACGGGCACAGAAGAGAGAGCTCTCTATATGTATACTACAGCGGCTTTTATTAAGTTTATTTCTCAATGGAGTAGTCTCCACACAACGAAAATGAAATAAGGTAAAGCATCTAATAAAAGCAATGCTTCCTTCGTCTCACAGCTATAGAACGAAAGAGTAATTCAGCTCCCTGTTTAATTTAAGTGTATAGCCAAAGAGCACAGTTTTAGATTAAGATCGGATTCTTCAATTAAAATCTATGGGTCCAAACCAGATCCATTAAAAAAAATGGGGATATTCCCATTGACTTTAACAGGTGCTAGATGGTAGCCATCACCAATTTAGAGTTGCAGCCAAAGTTTATATTGTTGCACAATATGGTTACATTTCTTGTAGAATCCAACTAGTGATTTTAGCACGCATTAGAAGTAGAGGGACGTGGGTGGCGCTGTGGGTTAAACTACAGAGCCTAGGACTTGCCAATCAGAAGGTTGGTGGTTCAAATCCCCGCAATGGGATGAGCTCCCGTTGCTCGGTCCCTGCTCCTGCCCACCTAGCAGTTCAAAAGCACGTCAAAGTGCAAGTAGATAAATAGGTACCGCTCCGGCGGGAAGGTAAACGGCATTTCCGTGCGCTGCTCTGGTTCGCCAGAAGCGGCTTAGTCATGACCCAGAAGCTGTACGCCAGCTCCCTCAGCCAATAAAGCAAGATGATGCCGCAACCCCAGAGTCAGTCACGACTGGACCTAATGGTCAGGGGTCCCCATTACCCTTAGAAGTGTATGTGTGTTCATAGAACACAACAACACCTTCCAGAACCCCAGTTCAAACCTGTGAACAATTCCCAGACAAGTCCAAGTTCACTCTATTATCTTTTATTATTGCCAACTCTGTTATCTGCAAGTTCCTCTCCCTTTGTCTCACCTACCTAGTTGCAAGAAGTAGAAGAGAAAATCATGGGAAAGGGCAGGGAGCATAGAAACAGAGACCAAAGAGCGAGAGATGGTGGAGATCCTTCTGAACTTTGGCAAACCTGCAAGTGGAACCCAGTGGTTGTTCGTGAGAATTATCCTACTAGATCTGAAAACCTAGTCTATTTCAAGATTAGTTTGGATTACAGATGGACAAGCTTGAAATAGACTAGGTTTTCTTTTCATATTTTATGAAATCTTTTCATATTTTATGAAATCTTTTCATATTTTTGCTAATTAAATTTTTTTAAAACCCTGCATTTAAGCTTCAACATTTAGAAGAAGAAAAAATGGCACTGCAAGCGTATCTAGACTCCACTGAAATTCATGGAACTAAAGTTGCTAAATGGACAGATGTTTCTCAGCTTGGGAGTTGGAAAATGGAGCATTGTGAAAGCTTCTTTAGCCATTTCAGGATAGTGCAAGGTGTAGATGGGAGGAAAAAATGCCATAAAACCTGAATACCTTGAAGCAGCTCGACGACACATTCCTTTCCTGGCTTCTCTGCCACTTTTCACCTTAGCCTAACCCACCTTCTCAAACCCTGATCCAGCATCAATACATTCATCTATCCATCCATCCTTAGATTCTGAGAGTCCAGTGTGATTCAGAAGCAGCCTTACTGGAAGTCATTCTGCCTATTTAGCCATTGGAACTCACAGGTGGGTACCTGCTCTTGCACCTCTGAATCCCAGAGAGTTCTCACTGGGATTAAATTTGCCTGACTGTCATTATACTCCCAACCTTTGTGTTAAGGGTGAATGGATCTGCCCAGTCTGATTTCTCACCTTCCCCATTTCCTCCAACCCATGTTAGTTTGCACCAATTACTCACCAGTATGCTTTCCCTCCCCTAAAAAGGCTGCATGGAAATTCATGCTCATTCCCCCTTCCAAATATACTAAAGTTTTCATGCAATTTTGCCAAATGCATCTTTTGAATAGACTACATTGCAAAATTCAGACAAGTGCAAATTTCAATCTGTGTGTTGACTTGGAAAGTGCAAATTAGGTAGATTCACATGAAAATCAGGATTAGGTAAGCCAATGGGCATGCGGACAAAGAGTCCTTAGCTGACCAAGGGCATGGTAAAGTCTTGCCAGAGCTAAGCAAAATTTACCAAAGGATCTCTGCCTCACCTTTGCTTTTAGATTATGGATACATATAGCACAGGAAGCATAATCTTCTGCTTTCTTGTACACACAGGAAGCGATATTCTTCTAAGATTTTCTGTACAGGTATGTGCACATGTGCATTTGTGTGTTTGTGTACACAAAGCACAAATATTTTTGCAAATCACTTAGAAGTGGGGGTTTCTTAACCACCAAGTAGTATATAAGTTTTATTAAACACACACATACACTATGCCTTCTGATAAATTAGCAGTAGGATTTGGAAGTATATGCTCTCCTAACCTTTCTTTCTAGACTGAGGAATGGAGGCAACCTCCTTAAACCCAAGCCCTTGACTAAAGATGTGATGCTCCCTTTCTCATGTAGGTCAACCCCCAAATGGCCAGTGCTAGATGTGTGGGCTTCAAAAGGAGATCAGATTCAAGCAAATCACTTAAGCTACACTTTACACAAAAAGACATAATGAAAATAATCACAGAACACTAGTTTTAATTGAAAACCAGAGAATGCTATAAAGTAGCTGTAGAGTATAACTGTGTACAGGAGGATCAAACGCATATTGCAAGTTTTAATGCAATGTAGTTAAAAGAGTTTACTGTTCACTGTAGGGATAGTAAAGCACCCTGGTCCAAATCTTGCCTGCCTTCTATCCCAGCATTTTTTAAAATGGGAAAACCTACACTGAGATCTAATTCTACTTTTATGCCCAGGCTAATCAATATTACTTTTATAACACATCATATAGCTTCTTCCCTGAGGCTAAAGAAATAATCTGGGTAAGGACTCCAGGTAATTAGAATGGTCAAAGTGATGATGTACCCTTTTATTGCTTAGGTAATAAAAAGTGGAGCATTGTTGGTATAAATTTTCTTACAGCAGATAGGATTTGATGTGTTCTGTATACTAGTTACGTCTCCAGAGATAAATTTATAGATGGTTCAGAAATGTAGGAGTGAAATTACTCTGCCTAATATTCTAAAAAGTGGCACGTCAGTTGTTCTGTATCTAAACCCTGTACATTAAAAAATTCAATTTAAATGAATAAGGATGCACCTCGGAGACCTTCGCTTTAACCACCTCATAATTGTGTTCACTTTGCTCCGCTAGTTATATTGCACTGTAAGGCCACGTTTTTGCTCCCTTTGGTATATCTTGCTTATTTTGCTGTTAGGGAGAAGAACTGACCCTTACAGATGCTAATCAAAATTATGCAAATATTATATAAATATATGCACATACACTTCTAGGTACAGTAATCAAAAAGGAAAAAAAGAAAAAGTCTCCTACCACTGATCAACATTCCCTGATGTAATTAATGCTTTAGTCAAGGTTTATCCGCTGAAGTGAGATGCACTCTGTAACTTTCCGAGTTCAAACTAACTTCCCCCTATCTTCTGTCTTCATATTTTCCTCAATAAGTGTTACATATTTACTGGTTGCCTCTTGATATCCTGGCATTCCCTCCATTTATTCCGCATGAGCAGTGTCTAAACAGGGGTGTGGAACCTGTGGCCACAACCAGCAGGGCCAATGGTCAGCGATGATGAGAGTTGCATTTTAGTATTGTCTGGGGAACCCATTGATTGACTGATTGATTGATTGATTGAATTTATATACTGCCCCATACCCAGAGGTCTCAGGGTGGTTCACAGAATAAAATCAAAATATAAAACCACAAAATACATAATCAAAATAAAAACAACAACCCAATAATCTCCACCCCCACCCCCCAAAATAAAAACATTATTATTATTTTTTGAAGAAGAGTTTGGATTTGATATCCCGCTTTATTGCTACCCGAAGGAGTCTCAAAGCGACTAACAATCTCCTTTCCCTTCCTCCCCCACAACAAACACTCTGTGAGGTGAGTGGGGCTGAGAGACTTCAGAGAAGTGTGACTGGCCCAAGATCACCCAGCAGCTGCATGTGCAGGAGCGGGGAATCGAACCCGGTTCCCCAGATTACGAGTCCACTGCTCTTAACCACTACACCACACTGGCTCTCCCAAAAAAAAAAAAACATTTTAAAAGGGCATAGGATCCTCACACCATTTAAAGTAAGACAATTAACAACCCTGGACAAGAACCACTCGTTGGAAAGATCGTGGTCTCAGAAATGTTCGCAGCAATATTTATTGGCAACCAAATTGATACAACGACAAAAATAGCTTTGAAATAAGAGTGGGAAGGGGTGAGACTTAGCTCTGGTTGCTGAGCAGATGTAATACTAGTGCTTCATCTTCCGCAAGGGAAAGGCCTGTAACTAATGTTGCAAACAAGTCCTCTTTGCTGAGTTGGATCTTCTTTCTTCTTGGCGCTGTTTCTACTGCTGATGCGCTTCCACCAGAATGCTGTTTGTCCATCCCGGGGCCACCATGACTTTCTGGATCAGCCTCTTGGTCAAAGTCTGTATATCTGTCAGGGTCTGAAAGAATGCTTCCATATTTGTGTGTTGAGGTCCCCAAGCCACCCCCAAATAAATCACACTTCACACAGAATTTTTGTTTAAGGTTTTTGGCATAATTTTGGCCACAACTTTTAAAATACATAAATGTGAGTGGTTGCTTAGGCATTGGTTCCGACTATCTGTCTCCGTCCAGGGACAGAACTGGCTTCCAGATTCCAGCAAAAGCCAGTAAGGGAAAACAATATTGGGGACAAAATGGAGCTGAGCCCCAGACACTCACCTCTCCCTGCAAGCTCCCAGGGGCTTGCGCGCCCCCAAGCCCCATGCCAGGGATTCGTACGAAAGCATGGCGAGCCCCTGGATTCCTTTAATGGAATTCCCTTGCTGCAGCAGCATTGGAGGGGCAGGCACTGCCAACCACATCCTCTCCACCAACCAAAAATTAACCAAGGCCTAACCGCAACCTTACAAGTTGTGACGATTTGCTACGCAGTAGGCAAAAACCAAATGGCACCAGCCAATCAGCCAAATGGACAAACAGCCCAGTCACTACCAATGACCATCTAAACGATCCCACCCAGGAACTGAGGGGGTAGCCTGTCAGACCCCACTGCAACACGTGCTCTCCATGAAGGAGAACACGCTTTCCCATCCTGGATATAAAAACAGCAGCTGGGATCCCAAACACCATTTGAGCATCGCTTGTGGGATTTCTTTTCTCCTTTGAACGTCAGACCCCACCTCCACCCCAGACACCATATTGCAAATTATTGTTGGAACTCCTCTCCATTTTAAAGGCAGATTCTTATGTGGCACAGAGCCTGCTGGTACCACAACGTACCAGGCTTTCATGGCCTTGTGGTGCTACCCACACTGGGTTGAATACAACATTCTCTGTCTGCCAGTACTAGGACTCTTGTGCTTACGGGCACCTGAGTTTTAATGCTGAGCGACAGAAGAATGAAACAAAATAGGCGCACTAGCTGAGACCAGTTGTGCAAGAACTTGAACAATCTATTGTGTAACAAAGCTCCTAGCAATCTGCTTGCTCATTCTCTTGTGCAACAACACTCTGCTGACACAAAACAAGGATACTGGCAGGCGGAACAATTATACTGCTAAGTGCCTTTAACTTTATGCTACATTGGATACAATCCCCTGCTTTTCAGAAGGGAAAGGCAGTATAGTTGGGTGGCAGAGAACATGCTTCACATGTAGAAGGTGTTTTCTTCAACTGATGACAGGCAGGTCCTGTTAGAATTAGGGAACAAGAGACGTGAGCATACGGCAATGGAGGCGATTTTGTGCCGAAAATTTCAAAAAAGCTGCAGAGCTCTCTCTATTTTTTTGAGCTTTTCCTTAAAAAAAAAAAAAAGTTCGACAGCTTTGGGCTACAAAGACATATATATTGACCTGATAAAGGCAGTTTCCTACACTGGATCTGAGCCCCTAGCATTTCATTTGAGCCTTAGAATTTCCTATTTCATTTATTAGATTTATATATTTTCGTCACAAGATCTCAGATCGAAGTACACGCTAAAAACACAAATAAATAGTTAAAACAAAAACAGCAAAATAGTAACTGCCCCTCGCCCCTTCCAAAAACACATTTAAAAGGCAGAAGAAGAAGAAGAAGAAGAAGAAGAAGAAGAAGAAGAAGAAGAAGAAAAAGAAGAAGAGGAGGAGGAGGAGGAGGAGGAGGAGGAGGAGGAATTTGGATTTGATATCCCGCTTTATCACCACCCTAAGAAGTCTCAAAGCAGCTAACATTCTCCTTTCCCTTCCTCCCCAACAACAAACTCTCTGTGAGGTAAGGCTGAGAGACTTCAGAGAAGTGTGACTGGCCCAAGGTCACCCAGCAGCTGCATGTGGAGGAGCAGAGATGTGGACCTGGTTTACCAGATTACGTGTCCACCACTCTTAACCACTATACCACACTGGCTTAGAATGTTAATCAGCCAAAAGCCTGGTTGAAGACAAATGTTTTTGCCTGGCGCCTAAAAAATATACAATGAAGGCACCAGATGACCCTCCCTGGGGAGAGCATTCCACATATGGGGAGCCACTGCAGAAAAGGCCCATTCTCCAGACCGCACATGTAGGAGGCACATGAAGAAGGGCCTTAGATGATGAACACAGAGTCTGGGTTAGTTTATTGCAATTTTATAGCAATCAGATTGAAATTATTGTGTCAGGGACTCTTAATACAGTGGTACCTCGGGGTACATATGCTTCAGGTTTCATACGCTTCAGGTTACACACTCCGCTAACCCAGAAATAGTGCTTCAGGTTAAGAACTTTGCTTCAGGATAAGAACAGAAATCGGGCTCCGGTGGCAGCAGGAGGCCCCATTAGCTAAAGTGATGCTTCAGGTTAAGAACAGTTTCAGGTTAAGAACAGACCTCCAGAACGAATTAAGTACTTAACCTGAAGTACCACTGTATTTTAAACTATGACTCTAGTTGACTCAATATAACCCAGTATTACAGACCCTCCAAGTGTCCCTATTTTCCAGGGATGTCCCTAATTTAGAGAAACTGTCTGGTTTCTGATTTGATCCTAAAATGTCCCATTTTTCCTTTGGATGTCCCTATTTTCACTGGAGAAATGCTGGAGTGTATGGTAACATATGTTTAAAATACCTACTGAATGAATCCCCCCCCCCAGAAGACTTAAACCTGTTATAGCATCAGAGTGACAATGATGATGCTCTTCAGAGTTTTTTCAGTACTCTGCAAAACAGGTCATCAAACTATCTTAAGGAAACATTTGATTTATTGAGATTCAAAAGTGCACTGTAGGTACACAAACTTATATTGCACACCTCTTCCTACCCTTCCCAAAGAGCAACTTTTTTGCATTGCATACAGAACCATTCTGAAACTCCCTTAGAGAATCAAGAGAGGAGGAGGAGTTTGGATTTGATATCCCACTTTATCACTACCTGAAGGAGTCTCAAAGCAGCTAACAATCTCCTTTCCCTTCCTCCTCCACAACAAACACTCTGTGAGGTGAGTGGGGCTGAGAGACTTCAGAGAAGTGTGACTAGCCCAAGGTCACCCAGCAGCTGCATGTGGAGGAGCGGAGACGCGAACCCGGTTCACCAGATTACGAGTCCACCGCTCTTAACCACTGCACCACACTGGCTTTCACTGGGCTGTTCATTGAAATTGAATAAAAGAAAGGAGGAAAGACACTCAAAGGCTCAGGAGCATTGCAGCAAAAGCAGTGTCCTTCTGTGAGTTCCAACCAATATCCGCATGATGCTAACTTGCACTTTTGAAAAGGACACGTTACAAAAAGAAACTCTCTTGACATGCTCCATTTTAGAATTGATCAAAGAAAGATTAGGATGAATAATCCAATGAGCATGGGTGTGTGGGAATGGGGGGGGGGCATGAATGTGTATACCAACCCATGACCTTTCTTATTAAAAGCAGCATTTTCAAGGCAAAATCAAAAGTGGATAGGTCTTTTAATTCTTCATGATAGCATATAATGAAGTAATTAATCTCAGTTTGAGTTTATATGGATGTTTAGTAGTAATAGCTTTTCCGCCTATTCTGCACAGTTAACTCAACACATATTCTGTCATATTTTTGTTCAGCTAGAATGCTAGCCCTTGGGTAAAATAAAGAAAGTAATTACTTTTTGTCAAAATGGTGCAGGCCCATAGCTCTGGGGTTATAAAGCAGACTTCATTAGTGCGGTATGTCTTCCATTTTTTTGCCATTATTTTAGTTGCCCTGAGAGACCTTGAAAGATGAAACTTAGTACTAATAGACTCAATATAAAGCTTCTAACTTTAGCACAGCCTTGGACATATTATATTAGAAATACGGAACAACCTCCCATTTAAACAAGATGCAGCAGTTAAAAGTTTATAAATGAAGCCCTTCAACGTCTTAGTATTAACAGTATATTTCCATCTTCTCTTTTTATGGTGCAATAGTAGCTTGCTCAATTGCATTCATTAGTAAAAGCATCTATTTAAACATTGCAATACTTAACCTTCCACAAGAATATTTTACCTAACTTCCCAGTGAGCTTTTTTTTTTAAGTTTCAGACTACATTCCTGCATGACTCTCCATAGACAGAATATGTGTTTCCTTACCTGTAGCTCACATTTTACAAAGAAACCTGTTTAGTATCCAGGCAACATTAAGCAATTTTAAGTCTCATTGATTTGGGAGACATGATACACAAGGCTCCTATACAGATTTACTTGGAAGTAAGTCACACTGTTTTGATGGGGCTTACTCTGGGTAAATGTGGCTGGATATGCAGCCTTAAGCATATGCTTAATTCAAAATGAATGAAACACATTGTGCTTGACTTTGGATAGATTACGCTCAAGTTCCCACCATTTGGGTGAAAATGAATACAGTTCCCTTAACAGTACAGCTATAACAATAAACATAAAGACACATCTAAAACATATTGATTAGGAAGTTGTCCAAATGACTAAAGTGTGCTGAATAATCCCAGCACGTTGCTGAAGAAAAGCCATTTAAAAAATAAGTACCGTATCTTTCGCTCTATAGGACACACCCGACCACAGGACGCACCTTGTTTTAGAGGGGGAGAACAAGAAAAAAATAATCTCCCCCTCTCTGCTCAGTGCCCCTTCAGCTGCTCAGCACCCCTTCAGCTGAGGGGTCAGTGTGCACTGACCCCCCCCTCTCTCTCCAGGCTTCAGCGAAAGCAACGCAAAGCCTCCAGAGCGTGGAGAGAGTGCTCCCTCTTCGCTTCGGAGGCTTTGCGTTGCTATCATTGAAGCCAAGGAGCCTGCATTCGCTCCATAAGACGCACACACATTTCCCCTTAATTTTTGGAGGGGGGAAAGTGTGTCTTATAGAGTGAAAAATACGGTAACAAACGATCAAATAAGAGGATACTCTCCTCTGCACTGCATTACTTTTGATAGAATCCAGCTACTGAGCCATGCTGAAGGTCTTGTTACTAACATATAAAGTCCTGAACAACTCAGGACAAGGCTGCCTGGAAGATGCCTGCCTGCCCCTGTATAAACCTATAAAATCATTTAGAACATCTGGGAAAAATTAGTGTATGATATGACATGCAACAATATATTACAAGGTGGTAATATCCAAAAGGGCATTTTTTTTGCTATTGCTCCTGCACTGTGAAATGACCTTTCCTCTGCCATATGAGAAGCACCATCCATCCATTGCTTGAGAGGGAGGCATTCTAAAGACATATTTTCTGTACCAACCTATTGGCGTTTATTTACCAAAGCCAGACTAAATGTATTTCCATCGGAAGTGCTAAATGGTAGGCTGAGAGGCATCCCTTATCAGAACAGGCTTTGTTTATGTTCTCAGGACGTCGATTGCATGAAGCATATCTTACTGCATTGTGGGCAGTATGAGCAAGCAAGGTACCAGCTGATCAAACCCCTGCTGGCAAATCTGCCGGGAAAATCTGAAGCCTCCCATATTATTTTTATATATATATATATATATATATATATATATATATATATATATATATATGCAGGTTTTGGTGTCCTCGGGTGTCTTCCCGTGTAAAAGTTGGGGTGTCTAGGCGACGTTTCGACGAGGTCTCACTCGTCATCTTCAGGCTGGTGCTTTCGGCTTCTTGTTACTGGAACAGAGCAGGATCTCAGTGTTTGAGTTCCTATAAATACTGTAGAGGGGGTGTGGTGTATAGCCTCCAATGTTCTGGGCAGAGAGGAAGTTCCCAGGCTAGTGTGCCTTTTCTTCTTTTGTTCCTTAATTACTTGAGAGATATCTTGAGTGATTTCTTGAGTGATATCCTGAGTACCACTTAGGTGGGTCATTAGGTGTGGATTAGTTGTTAAAGTCTTTGTGTCTTGACCTCTTGAACTTTGTGAAGAGTTTTCCTGAGAAGATGGCTGTACTGTACTGGTACTCAGGATATCACTCAAGAAATCACTCAAGATATCTCTCAAGTAATTAAGGAACAAAAGAAGAAAAGGCACACTAGCCTGGGAACTTCCTCTCTGCCCAGAACATTGGAGGCTATACACCACACCCCCTCTACAGTATTTATAGGAACTCAAACACTGAGATCCTGCTCTGTTCCAGTAACAAGAAGCCGAAAGCACCAGCCTGAAGATGACGAGTGAGACCTCGTCGAAACGTCGCCTAGACACCCCAACTTTTACACGGGAAGACACCCGAGGACACCAAAACCTGCATTCCTGTACCCGTGAAAATCTACGAAAGCATATATATATATATATATATATATATATGCAGGTTTTGGTGTCCTCGGGTGTCTTCCCGTGTAAAAGTTGGGGTGTCTAGGCGACGTTTCGACGAGGTCTCACTCGTCATCTTCAGGCTGGTGCTTTCGGACTTCTAGTTTCTCGTAGGTTCTTGTCAGCTGGAAGGTTTCCTCCCCGTAGAGGTAAGATATTTGCTTTCGTAGATTTTCACGGGTACAGGAATGCAGGTTTTGGTGTCCTCGGGTGTCTTCCCGTGTAAAAGTTGGGGTGTCTAGGCGACGTTTCGACGAGGTCTCACTCGTCATCTTCAGGCACCAGCCTGAAGATGACGAGTGAGACCTCGTCGAAACGTCGCCTAGACACCCCAACTTTTACACGGGAAGACACCCGAGGACACCAAAACCTGCATTCCTGTACCCATGAAAATCTACGAAAGCATATATATATATATATATATATATATGCTTTCGTAGATTTTCACGGGTACAGGAATGCAGGTTTTGGTGTCCTCGGGTGTCTTCCCGTGTAAAAGTTGGGGTGTCTAGGCGACGTTTCGACGAGGTCTCACTCGTCATCTTCAGGCTGGTGCTTTCGGCTTCTTGTTACTGGAACAGAGCAGGATCTCAGTGTTTGAGTTCCTATAAATACTGTAGAGGGGGTGTGGTGTATAGCCTCCAATGTTCTGGGCAGAGAGGAAGTTCCCAGGCTAGTGTGCCTTTTCTTCTTTTGTTCCTTAATTACTTGAGAGATATCTTGAGTGATTTCTTGAGTGATATCCTGAGTACCACTTAGGTGGGTCATTAGGTGTGGATTAGTTGTTAAAGTCTTTGTGTCTTGACCTCTTGAACTTTGTGAAGAGTTTTCCTGAGAAGATGGCTGTACTGTACTTAGTTGTGCTCTGGCTTGGCTTCGTGTATAGGGGCGAGCTGTGGTTTTGTGGCTTGTGTCAGCCAGATCTGTGTAGGGATTGCAGGGGGGTGCAGCATCCGGAGGTGCCACCATGGATTGGCTACTGGATGGTGTCTGTAATTCATCTGTGGAGAGGGTCTGGGTTTGGGTCTGGTGTGGTTGATTGATAGAGAAACACCCTCACAACATGAACAAGCGTGACGACACATCCCGCTTGCCAGACATCTGGAAATTAGCCCTCCCCACAAAAACTGACACCAGATCCAGAGGCACACAGAACGCCAACACCAATCAACCACACCAGACCCAAACCCAGACCCTCTCCACAGATGAATTACAGACACCATCCAGTAGCCAATCCATGGTGGCACCTCCGGATGCTGCACCCCCCTGCAATCCCTACACAGATCTGGCTGACACAAGCCACAAAACCACAGCTCGCCCCTATACACGAAGCCAAGCCAGAGCACAACTAAGTACAGTACAGCCATCTTCTCAGGAAAACTCTTCACAAAGTTCAAGAGGTCAAGACACAAAGACTTTAACAACTAATCCACACCTAATGACCCACCTAAGTGGTACTCAGGATATCACTCAAGAAATCACTCAAGATATCTCTCAAGTAATTAAGGAACAAAAGAAGAAAAGGCACACTAGCCTGGGAACTTCCTCTCTGCCCAGAACATTGGAGGCTATACACCACACCCCCTCTACAGTATTTATAGGAACTCAAACACTGAGATCCTGCTCTGTTCCAGTAACAAGAAGCCGAAAGCACCAGCCTGAAGATGACGAGTGAGACCTCGTCGAAACGTCGCCTAGACACCCCAACTTTTACACGGGAAGACACCCGAGGACACCAAAACCTGCATATATATATATATATATATATTACTTTTAAAACTTACAAAAAGGAAAGAGAAGAAAAAAGACAAAACAAAAAAACAAGAAAAGGAAAAAATAATACAATACAATATATAAACAATACAAAACACAACATTAACCTAAACAAAACAAAACAAAAACAATTTAAAAACATACATTGTACCATTTCAGTAGTCTATCTTTCATATCCTTGTTTCATCGACATCCTCTCACCTCCCTTTTTGTATTCCACTTCTATTAATTGTTTCAGCAATTCCTTTCCATCTTTCTTTATTTTCTGTCATATAAATATCTTAACTTATTTTTACCCTTATTTTCCATTAATACTATAATGCTTATTTATGCTTAACTCCTTATAACATTTCAACTAAAGCCATAAGATTTCATTCCAACATTTTTCTAACACTCAGTAATTTTACACTATTTCTATTTCTGAAAATAAACTTTAAAACTTTTTCCAATCTTCTTCCACCATCTCTTCTCCCTGGTCTCGGATACTGCCAGTCATTCGTCAATTCCAAATAGTCCATCAACCTGGTGATCTTCTGTCCGAGGCTCTTAACTCTTTTCCAAGTCCCTTCTGTAGGTCTTCTTCATATTTATACATGCACTTTACTTTGTCTTCTAGTAATCTTGTTCTTATTTTCCTTCCTTTGATACTGAAGAGCAGATCTCGGGGAAGCTCCAACCTAGCAATGCTTTTATTCCTTCTCGACAGGTCAACCAAATCTCCATGGTTAAATCTAAAATCCATAAGGTATTTCAGGACATGTTTCAAAATTCCTCCAAATCCAAAGGCCCCCACAGCTCCAATCTCCTCATGACCCAAGTCCAAACCCCAAAAGTCAGTAAATCCCTGCATGAAGGGATCTGTCCAACTTTCCTTCTCCAGTCCAGGCAGGGCTCCGATCCTCAAAATCTGACTTTTTCTAAAATCAATCATAAAAGGCCTCAACTTATAGCCCTCAATTTGCCTCTGTAAGGCTGGGAATCCCACTTGTATTACTTTAGGTTCAACAACAGCAACTTTCTCCTTCGCCTTCTCAACAATTTGCCCTGTCAAAGTAAATTCCTGTATCAGATCCTGAATAATTTCTGTATTGATAGGAACTTTTTGTCCCAAGTTAGTCACTTTTTGTCCCGAGTTATCAATTTTAGTAGTCATGACATCTGTCTTCTTGTGGAGTTGTTCCAACGAGTGATTTATCTTGCATTATGCAATCTCTAAAGCTTCTTCTGTCGACATTCTCAAATAGTCCAAGGTCAATCCCTGATTCTCACAGTCTCTTATCTTGCAGCTGGTTCCCCCAGCTCAGCTCTTATAACAGTTTTAAAAGCTCCCTCTAGAGGGAAACAGTTTCTATTTGTGTCAATCCTTTTAAGCACAGTTCAAACAGTAAATATAGTTTCAATTTTCAGTTACTTTTACTCCTTTTTAAACGCAGAAGAGGACAATGGAAACAATATATTTCTCTTATTTAGCTAACTGTCAAGATACGTTCTATTCACAGCCAATGAACTTCAAAACGTCAATCTTAGACTTCCAGGTTGGCGCCATAGCCGAATGGCGGATTTCCTCCGAGCTCCGGAGGGAATCTGCTCGACAGGGGTCGGGTCCTGCCGCGCCGGCGACGCGGGGACCCTTAAAAACCATGGGCGCGGAAGCCCGTGGGCCTGGTGACTCGGCGGGCACCGTTTGCGCCCCCCGACCCGCGAAGGAGCCTTTTTAAAGGCTGCGGAGTGGGGGACGGGGAGCGGCGCGGTGCTGTAAGTCTTCTGCTTCCCCTGCCGAGCGAAGCCGCATGCCATTCGACGGAGAGCGCTAACTTCTTCTTTGGAAAATTTGGACTAAATTTAAAAACAACAACCCGTGAGTAACTTGGAAATTAGATTAAAAACTTTCTTGGATTCGGTACGAGCGGGGGAGGTGCAAAAAGGAAGTCCGTCTCCCCCCTATTGTATACAATTTAAAGCAAGGATTTTGACTACTAAGGTCGAGAGAAGAGTCTTTTCTTTATCTGATAAAAGTTATTAATTCCACGGATTGATAGTATAAGTAATTGTGCTGGAGGAGAAGGGCTAATTTTCTGAGTTAAAGTGCCACCCATCCCGGGACCGGGAGCGATCTGCGAGAGGAGCCTGCGGAGGAGACATAGAAGATTTTGACAGCTGTCAAACTAGCTGTCAAAGTCGGAAAAAATAGAGAACTTTGTTTCCGATGTGTTTGCTGGTTACATTTGATACAATATAGTTACAAATTGTTGAAAATAAAGAAGAATTGAAACAAACTAACTTGGCTTTTGGGTTGGAAGTGAAAGGAATACTGAATAACCAGAATCCCTCTAGTGGGGGTTCAGGGACATTACAAAAATGGAAATAGGTCGAAAAATACTAGCTGACCTGGATGAGGTTAGGTTTCTCGTGAGAAAGTTGTGTAAGTTACAAGAACAAGGTCATGTTTTGTCTACAAGTGCTACAACTTTGAAGCCAACAGTAAAGGAATCTACTGAGCTGGAAAAGGACTTGATGTACAAAATCCAGGCAGCTGAACAAGAAAAGAAACTTGAGCAGGAGGAGCAGGAAGGAGGGGCTGCAATGCTGCAGAAGGCAAAGGAGAGCCGGAGGTCTGTCAAGATGGACATAAAAGAAAATAAGAACTGGATGACAAAAACGGGGTTTGAATTGGAAAATGAGGAATGGAAGGATCTCCTTTTGTGGAGATCTGAAGATCTATGGTCTACAAATTTGATCAAGGTGGAAGATAGAACCTTTCGGCTATTTGGACTTAGAAGGATTGAGAATCAAGATTTGAGCTTAACTTTTAAATATGGAGATCCGGCTGGAAGGATGGACATTATAGGGATAGTGCCCCTCCGAGACTTGGTGTTTAATATAAAAGACTTTCAAAGGAACCGGCAGAGAGAGACTGAGAGAGATTTAAGGGCCTCAGACGTGAGGCTGCCGGGCTGATAAATAGATGGACTAATGGACAATGGTTTGGGGATCGAAACCGGGGAAGGGAGGGTGGGGTTTGGAAATCCAAAAGGTGTACTAAAATATTCTGATTTATTCTATCTCTTTTTTTCTGTGTTTTCACTAGTATTTCACTGTGTTTTCACTAGTATTGAAATGGGGAATTCGTGGAAGGGGAACTGGGCCGATCTTAGAAAAAGTTTTCAAGTATAATGATTGATGTATATATGCTAAAAGTTGATATATAAAGTGAATTTAATATAACAACAAACTAAGGTTAAAAATTTAGGGAGAAGAACTTGTTGAACAAATTTTTGGACAGGGAATACAAGAAGGGGAGGCGAGGGGAAGTTGTGGAAAAAAGGTATTGAAAATATGGATTGTAAATGTTGAATTTTTCTTTTCTTTTTGTTTTATTTTTTTTCGTTTTTATGTACTATTTGAAATTCTAATAAATATCATTTTAAAAAAAACAAAAACATCAATCTTACTGGCAGAATCCTTTCCAGGTTCAGAGCAGTGGTGATTTAATTTTCAACACTCTCTCCTGCAGGCTTGCACGATCCAAAATTTCCCCCCTCTTCTCCTGCTTCCAAGGGGGGTTTAATAGTTTTAATCAATGGAAGTTTAATCCTTTGCAGAAGACTTTCCAAGACCTTAGCTTGCAGCGTCTTTGCTTCAATCTATTTACAAAAGGGGAAGGCGGACTTCCTGTTTAAAACCTTCCCGTTTCGGTGCCAAATTAAAACATTTATAGATCCAATTTTCTGTTCTACTCACAGGTAGTTGTTTAAAATCGAACTGTCCACAGGAAAAAGTCAGCGCTCTCCGGCAACAGCAATGCGGCTTCACTCCGTGAAAGAAGCAATCAATTCGAAGCACCGCACCGCTCACCCCACGTCGCTCCGGATCCCCGAAACCGGGTCTCCCTGCAAGTAGGGGAGGCGCAAAAGGTGCCAGCCGAATCCCAGGTTCACAGGGTTCTCCCGCCTGTGCTTTTTAGTGGGTCTCCGCCTTCACCGTGGCGGCCAGACCCTGTTTCCATGGAGTAAATTCCTCCAGATCAGAGGAATTCCGCCATTGCCAGAGGCACTAACCCGGAAGTCTCCATATTAAATATATTTTGGATGACAGGTCTAATGATATTACACTGGCCATGGCAAAGTTTCTCTTGGAAGTTAAAAGAATCAAGGATCATCATGCTTGAGACAAAACAAAATAACCGCCTCGATTCCTCTCTCTTTTGTGGTTGGCTGTCTTAACTGTATTTTGTTCTGAAATTGTTCGGTGGGACTTTGGACCGCAATAAAGATTTAAAATATAAAAATAAAAAATAAATAAATATTTTTGCCCAGACTTTCCTGGACCAATAAGTTTGGACCCTGTTATTACTGGATTCCTGTTTTTATAATACTGGTGTGTTTTTTAATGTTGAATCTCTATCTTTTATATTGCAATCTTGTATACAACATACATTTTAAGTGGTTTATAAATGCTATTTAAATACATACATACATACATACATACATACATACATACATATATTGGGATGTGCATCCAACTGTGGATGCTTTCCATTATACTGCTTTTTCAGTGATGGAGGAGGCATCTCAATGTGGGAGAGCACTGGCCAGGACGAGTCTCTAAGGCAGGCATCCCCAAACTCAGCCCTCTAGCTGTTTTGGGACTACAACTCCCATCATCCCTAGCTAACAGGACCAGTGGTCAGGGATGATGGGAATTGTAGTTCCCAAACATCTGGAAGGCCAACTTCGGGGGTGTCTGCTCTAAGGCACTGAAGATCAACAATCAATCAGGGGGACAACGGCCATGAGCAGGCATGGGCAAATGAGAGGGGATTTAGCAAACATTTTCATGACCCCATGGTATGAAAGTTTGCTACAGAATGAGTCTGGATTCATTGCTCCCACTTCCCCACACAAATGCTAAAGGATTATGAATTTCCTTTGCCTAAGGAGTTGCATTATTGTAAAAATGAGGAGTTTATATAGAAAACAATATTTTTTTAAAAGAAAAGAAAAAGCCAAACCCATCACAAAACATAATCTAAACCAGGCATGATGAACCTGTGACCCTTTTCCAGATATTGTTGGATATCAACTCCCACTATCTTGGCTTGATGGGAATTGCAGTCCAACAACATCTGAAGGGTCACCGCCCCATCTCTAATCTAAATATTCCAATGCTAATTCAATGATTCCTTACAGGCATGTGAACTCTGATCCAAATGCAGGATTGCCCTATAAATTTCAACAGATATGACAACCATGTGCACATTCCTTAACATGCAGAAAACTTATTTCACCGCTGAAATGAATTATGCTGCCATCAGACGCTAAAGCTCTCTTTGTGCTTCAGAGCATCTGTTACCCTACCTTCATAGAATATTTATAGTATAAAGTATGCTTAACAATAAAAATGAGGTGATACCAAGTCCATATGCATCATACCGAATTTTCAAATTCATGTAAGTTTCATTTTCTACAATGCCGCTCAGATTCAATGACGATCTAAGGTAAATGTTGAATGGCCATATCTTGCATACACTCTGCTATGTTTAAAATAGAAAACTACCTAAAGAAAAATCTGGAATTTAATCATAAATGCTTTCCCCACTATTGACATTATAATGATACATTTTCAATCATAAACTGAAATTTTCTGCAGTGAAATGCATAGTGAAAAGCGGCAATGATGGGTTTTTAGTTTTCCTTTCAGTGTAGCGAGCCTTAGAAATATGCTGATGGGATCCCAAGGAAAGATGATTGTGGACCAGCTCTCTGTTTGCATTTCTGTCCATCAGAAGCATAATGAATGGAATTTCTCAAAAACAAAATGTACTCAAGCTCTGTGTCTGCTTTCATCACATCTATTGCTTCAAAAGAAACGCAGTGAAGCTTTAGAAATGGAATAACATATGAGTATCATTCTGTCAAGATTGCCCCTAATGCTAATATTTCCCTTAGTAACTCAAGTGGCATTATGGGAGGGAAGTCAGAAGATTCTGGAATCATTTAGATTAGATATGCACATCTTAAATGTGCGTTGGCCAAAAAATTAAAGGAAAATCATTTCCATTTTCTTATTCTCAGTTCAGTATTTCTGCTTGTTGCTAGCTGTCAAGAATCTGTTCACCTGAGGCGGTTTGAACACCCTGCTCTGAACAGGCTAGCTACAGATCCTCAGAGTAAAATCCCCTTTCTCTGCTTTACCAGAGAATGCATGTTGCATGGCTTCAAGTTCCCATGATAAGGGATGAACATAAAATTCAAACTGATTGGGGAGCCAACCTTTCCCCCAGCGCAACTTCCCTCTAAAAAGTTGCCACTTTTGGTGGTTTACATTTTACAGTGGTACCTCGAGTTAAGTACTTAATTTGTTTCAGAGGTCCGTTCTTAACCTGAAACTGTTCTTAACCTGAAGCACCACTTTAGCTAATGGGGCCTCCCACTGCCGCCGCACCACCAGAACACGATTTCTGTTCTCATCCTGAAGCAAAGTTCTTAACCTGAAGCACTATTTCTGGGTTAGCGGAGTCTGTAACCTGAAGCGTGTGTAACCTGAAGCGTATGTAACCCGAGGTACCACTGTATTCTTTAGAAGCTTACCCCACCACAGAGTTTTCTTTCAAAAAGCCCTCAGGGAGGCTCTGCTGGGGTGGAGGAAGGGGGGCGGACCGCCCCAGGTGTCACCACTGAGGGGGTGACAAAATGCCAGGCAGCACTTACTGTGAGGCCTGCAGTGCGCCCAAGCCATGCATATCTCCTGGGAGAGACACGGTGACTCGGGGGCACACAGGCTCCGTGCTGCCCAAATGGTCCACCCACTGTAGGGCAGCTGAGTGGGAGGAGGCAGGCAGACTCCGGAGGCCCCACAGTGTGCCCTGCCCCTATGGGCAGCTCGCCCCGCTCTTGCCCCACCCGTGGGCGCACCTCCCCAGGCACCTGAGCGGCTTCCTCCACCGCTGGGCTCTACTATTGCTACTCCTCCAAAATCCCCTTGCATGCCAAGATTGTGCCACCCCGTCCCCCAAACGTGACAGTCTAAATATTCCAAATTCCTCACCCCACCGACTGCAGCTATGGGCAACTTAAAATTCTGCACCCCGCTCTGCTCCAAGGCCTTAGGATTTCCACCTCTTTCAATACCCCACAACTGAGTTAAGGAAAGTGGCAGGGAGAGACACACATTACCGGTGATGACTGAATCAGCCTTTTGTCCAACTGACGCAGGAGTGGGGGACTTTTTCAGTCTGAGGGCTACAATCCTTCATGGGTCCCCATTGCCAACGGTTGGCCAGAGGCAAAATGACACGGGCGGCACAGGACTCTTACCTTTGTACAGTAGGCTGCGTTCTAGCCATGTGAAAGCCAAAGCTTTCTCTGCATAGACATGCACACATCTCTCCACCAAGGCAAGCAACAGGCAGGATCACACTTTGAGGATATATTCCAAGGCATGGAACAGAGCTGCTGAGAGGTGCAGCAATCTCTACAATGACTAGATAGAAGGACCTGGAGGAACCCTGGCTTGAGGTCCTCCAAGATTTTTGCTTGTGGTATGTGTGTGTGTTGAAGGTTGCTGGTAAAAGAACCTAACTTTTCCTTCTCTTTCTTTTTCTTCAGCTCTTCTGGCGCCCCCACCCTACCATGGCTTTGGGAGAAATATCATGTCATTATGTCACATTTTCCTAAGGGGAACTGTGGGTACAATAATTAAAAAATAATAATAATACAAAACTACTTGTGGAATGACACTATGTGGTTATGAAGCAAATGTCAGAGGATCATTCTGGGGACATGAGAGGCTTTTGGACACCAGGGGAAACATCACTACTGTTGCCATAGTTATTCTGCTTCACAATTGTTTTGCTGCCCCTCCCAGGACTAATCTACTGGCACAGGAGGCATGTTTTGGGCTATAAGCATGTACACAGAGATAAAAACATGTGTATGCGTGTCTTCTGACATTAAGGCATGAATTTTCAAACATAATTCTCTTTTATGAAGGATGACTAAATGCATGAAATCAGAATGTTGACCAGAGTTACTTTTTCCCCATCGGGTTTTCTTCAACATAAACAATCTATGGTGATAGAAGTCTCTATTGCTGAATTGCGTAACAATTTTGTGATTTTCATTGGATTTAGTGTCTTTGTAAAGACCTTCTAGCAGATTTTACTAGCACAGTAAAAAAGAAAAGAGGGGAAAAAACCTGTAACGGTTGGATGAGTCTGCATATGGTTTACTGTAATTAGTAATTGTAATTTGCTTGTGCAATGCATGGATCTTGACAAAAGAGTTACTCATGCAGCAAAATTCCTTGCTAACAAATCCTAATGTGTTCTATTTTGTTATACTTCACTATAGCAACTTATAGCATCTTTTAGGAGACTGATCACTACTATGAAGGAAGGGAAATTACAGTAGTTTACTATACATTGGATTAAAAGGCAGGTCTTGAAACATCTTTGCCATTGGATTCTTCTGGAAAAGAGGCAAGCCAATATGAAAAGATAATTAGATGATAAAATAAGAAAAACTGAATTAAGCACTGCAGGTTATCGGTGCTTATAAGCAATTCATCCACAGTGCATTAGTGAATTACATGCACATCTTTGATGCATGCTTTTATTTGATATCAGTGCACACAAGGCCTATTATTTAACTTGTAACAAATAGTCCTCCTGCAGAAAAAAACCCAAGGTCTATTTTTCAGCAGTTATTCCGTATAATTAAAAATAACAGGGTTATATTTTTCTGCACAGAGTTTTATTAGAACAATAATTGTTTGAGGATTGCTTGTTCAATTAAAAACAGAAGAGCTTGTGATCCTGTTTGCTTGACCAAGCGCATTCGGAGGGGGGGGGGTGGTTGGGAGAGAAAGGAAAAAGCCATATTCAGCAATGTAGACGATCCCCAGGTAAACCTTCCTGGCATCTCCAGTTAACGATTCTTAGAAAACTCTTTAATGGTAGATGTTGATAAGCTGCTGTCAGATATTGCTGAGCAACAGAGACCAGTAATTTGCATCAGTATAAAGAAGCTTCAAACCTTCACTACCAATAGGTTTGATCCAGACTAATTTAGCATTGCATTTATTCCACGAAAAACACTGGGGCATATTAGTCAGGGTAGCCAAAGTGCTGCCTTGCAGATGTTGCTGGACTCCAGTTCCCATCAACCCTCAGCCAGCATGATCAGTGGTCAGGACTGTTGACAGAATTAAATGATGGTGAAGAAAGCATTCAGAGGGGTAGGCATAATTCATAGCAAAGCAACAAAACACTGCTGAGCTTCTGCTGGCCAGGGTAGAAGATGCCTCTGCTGGTGGGTTGTTGGTTTTTCCCCCTGTTTTCCCTTTCTCATTGGGATCTAGTATAAAAAATGAGGTCTCATAAGTCCACCACACAGTTAAACTCACTGTGCAATGCTTGTAGATCTATGGGGGAAAGTCCACAAAGACTGATGGAAAACGACAAGAGGGACAATAACTAGGCCAGCTTCAGGGATGGCATAGCTTGTCTCCCTTGTTGAGGACAGGTCAGTCTAAACTGACTAAGGAGATCCATCCATATGGTTCCGTTCCAGACATCCTCATTGAGGGTACAGTCTACAGGCCCTCTCGTTGATCATTTGAAAGATTGGCTCTACCCCTCTCACACTGGAAATAAGCTGACACCAGAGAGGGTGATCTGATGCCAGAACCTCCCTTTCACAGCACTGACTCCTCTGATACGATAGCCCAACTGATGTCAGATCTCTACTATTGATAGGGCCCAGGGCATTCTGGGAATAGGACCCAAAGTCTTCCAGTCCCCTAGAACCTGCTACCATCCCAAATTGTGAGGGGGGGGGACTGAGGCACAGAGCTGAGCATATCTAAATCTCTCATACACCTTCCCTCCCTATGTTTTGTGTGGAAGGGAGCAGGGAATACAAGTTATGAAAAATGTAAGGTTGATCACGCCCGTATTTCTACCTTGAGAGCAGAGCCCAGCAGGCTTATTGGATAAGGAGGCTAACTGCCTTTGTATCTCTCCCATCCTCTCCCCACCCAGGATAAATCCTTGATAACAGGTAAAAATATTACAGCAATGCTGCAACTTGCGCACATTCAGTGTTATATGCACGACAAAAAATAAATAAAAGGGGGTTGGGTTCTAGGAAAAATGACTTTGGCAAGCTCCCCACCACAGACAAATCCCACTCGCCATTGAACCCACTGAGTTTTGACTGTACAGTGGTATCTCAGGTTAAGTACTTAATTCATTCCGGAGGTCCATACTTAACCTGAAACTGTTCTTAACCTGAAGCACCACGTTAGCTAATGGGGCCTCCCGCTGCTGCCGCGCCGCCGGAGCACGATTTCTGTTCTCATCCTGAAGCAAAGTTCTTAACCCGAGGTACTATTTCTGGGTTAGCGGAGTCTGTAACCTGAAGTGTATGTAACCTGAAGCGCATGTAACCTGAGGTACCATTGTATGCAATTTGGCTTTAGGAGTGATCTCCTTGCATAAGTTGTGGGCCTGCTGTAGAGCTGGGGACAGACTTCTGCCTGAAGCCCTGGACAATGGGTAGCAGAGGTATATTCAGGGACTCACAACCGGTTTGGACACAAATGGCACAGAGCCTCAGGGACACCACAGGGGAAGCCACAACTATGATTTAGAATGGAGCATGTGAGGCGGGGGGTGGGGTGCCGAATATTAGCATCACACAACGCGCTGCTGAAATTTGAGACCCCAAGTTCATCTGCTGTGGGTAGCCAATGTGGTGCCCTTCAGAAGCTGTTTGATTAAACTCCCATCAGCCCCAGCCAGTATGACCTATCGTTGAAGGAGACAGGAGGTCTAGTTCAGCAACATCTGGAAGGCATCACATTGGCAATCCATGCCTTAAAGACTTTGTAAACCCTGAAAAGCTTTTACTTCAGATGAAAGTGGAATGAGCAGGTACACAGTGAACAGTAATCCTTCTTTCAAATACCCTTGAATATTTGGAGTGGGAGGCAGGGAACTATAATTTCTCCAACAATCATAGCCATTATTAGGGTATGTGGGCCATGTGGGTATGGGGCATAATAATAATAATAATAATAATAATAATAATAATAATAATAATTCATATAATCCATCTTCCAAAAACCATGATGTTCACATCACTGTGGATTTAACAAGTGGATCGATATTGTTCTGAACTTACGTCAGATAACATTTTCATGTATTTTTTTAGAAGCAGAAAACATCACCGGCATTAGGGAAGATTAAAGAATGTGGGTGTTAAATAATAACCACAGTGACTGCCTATGACCTGACATTCTTCCCTGCCCGATGTGGTCAGGGTGTAACTTGGTAATTATAATTGGTATTTGTGGCAATTTATAATTGTCACTGAACTTAGTTTGCAAAACTTTTTGGGCTAAGCATGCAGTGACAAGAAAAGCATATGAAGGCTTGTTTAGCTTGTCAAGAGATTTAGGAATGTACTCTAGCTGGTCTTCCTCTCAATCTGAGTTTGGGATAATTTATTCATTAGTTGGAGAGCGCTGTAATTTGAATGCACCATTACAAGAATGCAGATATTGCTATCCGCTACTTTCCAGAAATCTTGCCTCCAGTGTATGCTTCATTTATATAGATGGTGATTATGTTTTATTGATTAAAATCTTTAAAAATGCATGGCACAGGGTTTACATAATGGGAAAATTAAGCACGCATTTTAACAGAATAACTTCTTTTTCAGGTGATTAGCAGTGGCTTTTAGCAGTAAGCAGCTGTAAACATTTTCAGTAATAATAAGTGAATGTTGCAGTAATACAGGAAATGCAAACTCTATTAAAAGACTGCACTTATCAAAGGAACATGTCCTGCATCACCTCTTTTCCATTTTGTAGCTGCAATAGATAAATATTTCCCCCACCCCAAATGCAAAGAGTATCTGTGCTACCTTTGGAGTCATTTCATACTTGGAATGTTATATAAAACTATGGTCAATGTTCTGCCCAGCAATGGACAAAATAGTGGGGCCAAGTCACTTCAGAAGACCGGTACAGAAAGGGGAGGGACGCAACAGCGACTAGGTCACCCCGGTGACAACATGTCAGCAGGAGTTCCAGATTGGCTGTGCTAGCACATTTACATCTGTGCTGACTCCTCCCCTTTCCCCATCCAAATTCCAGTATTGTTACAAGTGTCTGTATGGATCCCATAGGCATCTGCTTCTCACTGGGTCCCTCAAACATCCAGCTCCCAGAGAGTGATGGTATTTTTTGCTGAAACCATTCGTTCATATTACCTTCACTACACTGCTTCCACTGGGTCTACAGTGGTACCTCGGGTTACATACACTTCAGGTTACATACGCTTCAGGTTACAGACTCCGCTAACCCAGAAATAGTACCTTGGGTTAAGAACTTTGCTTCAGGATGAGAACAGAAATTGTGCTCTGGTGGCACGGCAGCAGCAGGAGGCCCCACCATTAGCTAAAGTGGTGCTTCAGGTTAAGAACAGATTCAGGTTCAGAACGGACCTCTGGAAAAAATTAAGTATTTAACCCGAGGTACCACTGTACTTTGAGTAGAACTTTGTTGGCTTCATCAAAAAACAAATAACTAACATTGCAAAGCTTGGTTTTGAAAGTGAGTGGAACACATGCCAACTTAAATTATGCTAGGGTAAAAGATCCATATTCCAAACTCAGGAGTTCAGAAGCAGGACTACTGTAAGATAAAAACAAGCCTTTAAAATAGTTTGACTTGTAGTCCCAGCAAAGGAAGAATGGATACAAAAACTTATGGAATACGCAGAAATGGCGAAACTTACCGGAAGAATAAGAAATCAAGATAACAAACTTTTTATAAAAGAATGGAAATGGTTTATTGAATATTTACAGATAAATTATAAACAGATGAGAATATTGGCAGAATTATTGTAATAACCTGCAGCTTCATAAGAGTTTATATTTAAAGTTGATGAATAAATGAGCAAATTAAGTTAATTTGGATATGCAGAAAATATTAAAAATAAATTTAAGGAACTGCAGAAAAGGGGGGAAGGAAGTCAAGTTTTGAAACGTTAACATATTGTAAAATCAGTGAAATGTATAAACCTGAAAAGCATATTTTAATATAAATAAATAAATAAATAGTTTGACTTGTACCAACCATTTTGCTAGAGTACATTCTATCTGGTTTCCTGGTCGCATGAGTGAGCTGAAAGGAGTTAGGATGCAGCAGGAGTTAGGGTCCCCCTTGCCTGGTCAATCCTCTGCCACTCCCCCAGAGCACTCATTTTTCATCAATTATGCTGTTGTAAGATCTGCTAGTTGCACAGCCAGCTGAAATGGGATGAATAGCTACACTGGTGTATCTCTGACTGAAGCAGCATGTGGGTCTACACTGCTACAGGCTTGCTGTGCTGCAAATCAGCCGACTGAGCCAGAGATCTGCTGGATACTGATTTGCTCATCCCAGTGGATATTGGGATTGGATTCCTCCCTAATTCAGTTGCTGAAAGCAATGTAAGAAGCCAGTCATTACCACTGATTGCTGTGATGATTAAGTTTACTATAGATCATCAAAGGTCTAATCTCCTTATTTCAGAATATCTCCTAAAATCTTTGGGGAAGACATCCATTCTTACAATCTGTGAACTCAGTATACCCATCTATCAATCACAAGTTGTAATAACCGAACACATCTGAAATGTTAATTAACTCCTCATTCTTTCCAGACTTGAAAGACATTGTTGTAATGAGATGCTAGTACTTCTGTAATCAAATTATTATTTTTCCAAGGGTGCTAATATTGCAAGCAGTGCCGGATTCATGTATACGCTAAATAGGCTGAAGCCTAGGGCCTCTTGGGGGCCTCACCAGCCCACATGTTCCCCAGCGGGCAGTCTCCCCTCTCCCCTCTCCCAAAATTGCAAACCCAAGACTGGGCAGGACATGTGAGGGCAGGACAACCCAAAAGCTGTTAATCAAGCAAACTAGCACACACGTCACCTTTGTCACAGTCAGGATGCCTATGTCCTGGCCAGGCCTGCACTCAGTCTTGTTTTTGTACAATCTTGTTTGTCCTCAGTAACCAAAATTATATTATCAACATAGACAAGCAGAAAAGTTGTTTTCCTTCATTGGCAAGGAATCATACAAAACAAAGTGGCACTAATAAAGAAAGGTTCCAGGGTGGCAACAGAAAGCAAACTAAAAATGTTTTTGCAGTTCATCAAAAATATCCAGCAATATCAAGTTATAGGAAAACTGGTGCTATTAACAGTAATCCTTCTAGTTGGTTAATTGGTTTGGCAACTTCCATGCACATGGCGTGTGATGCTAATTATTTCCCCCAAGAGTTAAATGGTAACTAATCAGAGGCAGCTACAGGAGAGCTATGAGATTCAGGTGAGGGTCAGATGCCTTGCCAATCCCAGCAGGTATATAAAAGGATGACCAGGCCTGACCAGGCCTGGGGAGGTCGCATTTACTGTGAGGCAGCAGTGCTGCGGTGCAGTCTTGGGTCTCTGGCAGCCGGCGGGAGCTCATCGATCCCACCTTCGTCACCAATATTAAATGTTCGGAAAAGTCAGAAGCCCAAGGCAGTATAAGTTCCTCAACTAAGTTTATTCAACATTTGTCAGTGACAACAGCTCACTCAGGAACACAAGAACCAAACTGACTGGATGACATGATAATAATTCCAAGCATGAACTGACCGTTGACACTCGACAGTTGAAAGAGCATGTGCTTACTTGCCATTAGAACGTTCGTCTACCAACGCTTCTACAACTGGTTAGAATGTGCCTTGTAACATAAAATGTGTTAAGCCCAATACATAACACCATCCAAAAGGTATGCTGAAGAATTTGCTAACACATAATACATAATACATAACACCATCCAAAAGGTATGCTGAAGAATTTGCTAAAACAGTCATAGCAGTTACAGCGGTTGTTAGTAACTCAGAGAAGGTTTGGGAACCTTCAAGCTTCCAAGAAGTCTAAAGTTTAACCTCAGAGGATGCTGAGCCATGGTTAAATGCCATGAAGGCTGAACTTGATTCCTTAGAGAGGAACAAGACATGGGAACTAGTTCCAGGCCTGCCCAGGCCACAAAAGGTTTACAAAGGTCAGTTACTGCAAAAGTTTCTCAATGGGTGGGGTATAAATAAAAAGTTGTTGTTGTTGTTGTTGTTGTTGTTGTTGTTGTTGTTTTATGCATTTTTTAAAATCACCATGGTATTTAACAATAACATTGTCAGGGAACTGCCATCAGCTCAGAGGTGAGAGGTGGAAGGGCAGTTGGGTTACAGGGAGCCTCCAAAGATCGTGAGAAGCAGCACTTCCTCCGCGGAGGAAGACTAGTGGGGAAGAGATGCAGGGCTCGGAGGATGCAAGAGAGAGCATGCAAGAGACCACACCGGCAGACATAACAAACATCTTATGTCCTTTAGAGGAAAAATTGTGAATTGTATAATTTTTTTTAAATCCCCATAGTATTTAACAATAATATCTTACGTTCTTTAGAGGAGAAATTGTGAATTGCAGAATTTTAAATACCCTTCATCATCCTTGGCTTCACTCAGTTTTGTTTATAACACTCTTCCATTTTCTTCTAGTTGTGAGGGTGGGGCCTCACAAGTGGAGTAGCGTAGGGCCTCTCGTCATCTAAATCCAGCCCTGATTGCAAGTGTTCAAATATGAGGTAAAGGACTTTATTAAAAAGAAAGAAAGAAAGCAAAAATCCCTGTAGTATGAAGAGAGGAAATGGTATGAGTATATAAAGGGACTTTCTGGCTAACGTCGTGGCTTGAGTAATTTATTATTTGATGAAACGTAGCAGCTGCTTCCCAGAAACTATTCTTCTTCCCCACTGGTAGAGGAATAATCACAGGAAGTTGTTCAATCAAAAAGGTCATTTCTGCCTTCCAGGAAAATGTTTACTAAATTGATAGTAGCTGAGCCTGAAACTAAATGAAAACTTTTCATCAGCCTTAAGACATATTGCAATTTGTTAAATACAGTATATTTCAAAAAGCTAACTTTAATTTTAATACAGTTCAAAATTCTTCCTGTGATTGTTTCTCTCCGAACCCATAACATAGATCTTTGAAAGAGCAGGAGAACAGAAAAGATGTTTTCTTGATTTACTATGCATGGCAAGCTGCCCATTAATTGAACATGCTGATAATCCATTTTATTGCCCATCTATCTCTGAATCTAATTATGTTATGCACGGAGATGCAAGGAGATATAGATACAGATAGAGATATATCGTATCATTTCAGAGCCATACTACAAAATCCAGGCATGCCTTCAACACTTTAGACCAGGGTTGGGAAACCTCTGACCCAGGGGAAGAATGTGCCACCCAGACCACTCTGACTGGCACTTGCAACTCTCCCCAGTCCCCCCCCCTCGCCCCCAAGTGCTTTCACTCTGGCAGGAATGTGTCATTGAACCAAGAATGGTGTGAGAATGTGTGTATCTCTATGTAATAAAATTAGAAGAATGCCACCACACAGCCTCCATTTGAGGATTTGTGGTGCTGCTCCACAATCCTGGATTTAATGTATGAATCCAGGGCAGTCTGGGGAAACAAAAATGAAGGCAGGTTGCATGACAGCAGTAACCATAGCATGGGAAGAAGACTGGAGGAACACTGAGAGGGGAACAGCAATGGTTTAAAACAGTGGTTTACAACCAGTGTGCTGTGGCACCCTGGGGTGCCTTGAATGATGGTCTGGGGTGCCATGGGCAACACTGGCCTCTGTCCCTCTTTCCTTCCCTCCCTCCTCTGATGCCCTCTCATGTCTCTGCCTCTCAAAGGGTTGTAAAGCTGTTTGTTGCAGCAGCCCTGGCTACAAGATTCCCAGGTGAATGGTGCCTCTGGGGCTGGCCCAGGTCCCTGTGGGGCAGTTTGAGGAAGGCACCTCTCTTTGGGGCAGGAGCGGCACAGTTCAAAGACCAGGGGCGGCAGCTGCCGCTGCCCAGAGGACTTCCTAGGAGAGGGGAGAGCAGAAGAGGGTGAGGGAACACTACACAAGGGAGGGTGTTTTAAAAAGGATGAGAGGCTGCCAATTCTGCAAGCAAGGGGTGACATAACTGGGCTCCTGAGCCCCACAGGGGTGCTGTTAAACAACAGCAGGTGTTTGTGTAAAGTACTCTGCGTCAGTTATGGTTCTTTCAGTTTTTCACTTTTCTGTTCATCAGTTCTCCAGCAAGTTGTGATTTATTTATTTTTTTAACAAGTAAAATCCTCATGGAAGCTCATCAGCATTTCCGTGCAAATCTGTTCTAGTAAGAACATTTCAAGCAGTTTTAACTTATACATTTTTGCAATCAATTTGCCCCAATATTGTGTGTGTGCGTGCGTGCGTGCGTGTGTGTGTGTGTGTGTGTGCTATTCTATGTTTATGCACACTTTATCCTAATATATGCATTTTGAGCGAATAACTGCTTTGCAAATTTCAGAGCAATGCACTTTTTTTTTAAAGGAAGGCTCTGTTTTGGTTCTCGTATTGCTTCAGAATGTGGGAGTAAGGTAGGATTCCCATTAAAGATGAACTGCATTGACTTTCTCCCCATGCCTATTGTGAAGGGGAGACTGCTTTGCTGGAAGACCCCTTGGCCCCTAGGAATTGGTTCCCATGATTCCACCTGAAAATAACAACAGTCCGGAAGCACCTGTGTAATCTACGGCTTTCTCTTTGAAATTTCACCCCTTACAGTTTGTTTAAATCAATAAGTTTGTGTGCTGGGATCTCATAAAATGATGTATCAACAATAGCAACAAATAGCAATAGCAACAAATAAGAAATATTCGTAGTATAACAAATATTCATATTATAACCAATTTGGGGGGGAGTGTGTGTGTGTGTGTGTGTGTGTGTAGAAAGGGTGAACTTAGCAAGAGTTTTAGCACCAATGCTAGTAGAATAAGGATAGAACCCTCTTTGTATTATCCACAACCTTGAAATTTTTATGTGGTTCATAACATCTGCTTCAATGAACAGCAGCTGGCTAATAACTGGCCAAAATACCAGCTGAACAAGGGAGATGTGAATCATTGAACTCTACCAATTACATGCTCAAAAGGGTCCATGAAAACCAAAGCTCCCTATGTGAGTGCAATGTAACAAGTGCATTCAAAGCATCCGCACTCTTCTGAGAAAATGAGGTGGCAATAGTGAAATCTTTAGAGGGTGCTATTATCTACATTGAAAATAGTGGCCCAGAGATAATTGTAAGCCATGTGTGCTTGTGATTGAGTTTTTTGAAGCTATGGCCTCAATCCCAAGTAGTTCTGCATGCCCAGCTGCACCTTAATTTATACCTGGGGAGGGAATAAGAAGCACAGCCTACAAAACAAACCACTGTGGAAACTTTGGGGAGAAAATTGTTTTTTGGCACAGAGAGGACTGCTGGTCCAAGGAAAAATGTCTCACTGGGGGCATGGAGTTTCTTGGGCATGCCCATTGCAGCCAGGATTGGGAAATATATAAGACTGTGTTGGTTCCTTACTTTCTCAAGCACAATGGTACCTTGGTTTTCGAATGTAATCCGTTCCGGAAGTCCATTCGACTTCTGAAATGTTTGAAAACCAAGGCACGGCTTCTGATTGGTGCAGGTGCCCCAGAAACAATAGTCGACAGCCACATTGGATGTTCGGCTTCCAAAAAATGTTTGAAAACCAGAACACTTGCTTCCAGGTTTTCGGCGTTCGGGAGCCAATTTGTTCGTCAACTACAGAGAACCAAGTTTCCACTGTAATCATTTCTGTGTACAATAAAGGTGCCCAATAGTTTGGAAAAATGTCTCTCAGTAACTATAACAATTAAATCCAGCTATGAGAGGGATAAGGAAGTAGCCCACCTTTCCACAAGCAACGTAAGCTTTGATCCAATAAGGTGGAATGGAAATTCCAAGAACCGAATTCATACAAGCTAGGCTGTACCCCTGCTCATCAACATGATAGTTTGAGGAGGGTTGGCGAATTTGCCCCTGCCAGAAATGAATACCAGGAGTGGGAGCATGTGTATTATTTCTCTTAGCTTTATGTGGTTTGTTTGCAGTGACAGCTTCTTATTCCCCCTTCCTAGTTCTCTCCTGCTAGGAATCTGACTGGAGGTCAATATTTCCCACCTGCAGGATTATGTTCTACGTACCTTCCCCCCAGAGTGGTACCTATTTATCTACTTGCACTTTGACATGCTTTCGAACTGCTAGGTTGGCAAGAGCAGGGACCGAGCAATGGGAGCTCACCCCGTCATGGGGATTCGGACCGCCGACCTTCTGATGTGCAAGTCCTAGGCTCTGTGGTTTAACCCACAACGCCACCCGCGTCCCTTTGAATAAACGTCATTTATTTGAATAATATTTGAATAAACGTCAACCAACACTGAACGTCAAGAGTATATAATGTTTTACATGGAAACAAGGCCTAGTAACCCATAACTGGTTAATTCAAATTTAAGTAGTGTTTTGTTGGCAACATGGCATCAGAGAAGGTGGTATCCCTGCATATATATTTTTAAAAAGAAGATCAACAACATGTTGAACAACACTTGTTCTCTAGTAGTGTGTCATGCTATGCCTATAAATCTATGTAACTAAAGGTGATTGGTGTCAATTAAGGAACAAGATCATATTTTGGGGGGAAATGTCAGTAGCAGTCATAGGAGCCAACTCCTAGGAGTCGTGGTGGCTTTGGGGCTCCAATAAAATATTTGATGAAGCTGCACCCCCCCAAAAAAAGTTGATGGGCATTGTTATTCCAATGGTGCATATACACCACAAATGTGATCCATTATTCGGGGCAGGGCTTAACTGCCTCCCCCCCCCAATATTTTACTCAAGTTGGCACCCCTGGTAGCAGTTCTCAAGCTGCTGTTCAGAAAAGGAACAGTTATCACGGTAGGCAGAACTATCCCACAGTGAGTTCTGGTATTGACGTAACTAGTCTGTGAGCCATGTTAAGCAGTCTGTCACCTTGTAGGGATCAGGAAAACAGGAACCTGTGCCTTCAGAAGATCATGCTGGAACCATGACAAGTGCCATCTTAGCACTCCTAATACCTGGAACATGCCCCAAGCCATTTCAAAACACGGTCTCAAATGTGATCCACCAGAGTTACAGTATTTGTAATAAACTAATAGTTGCCATGGATTCCAATATCACAAACCCATCAAAATGTTACTTTCCATAACATTTCCCGAATGCTGTCACCATTTTGTATACAAGGGTATTTTTTAAGTAGTATATAAATAACAATCAATAGCTGCCAAAGTTACATTGTCAGAACTATCACATCTCCTGGTTTCCTCCTTTGTAAATTAAATGTAGCTTTATTGTACAACGTTTAAAAGGTTCCCAATACATTTGTCCCTATACACTGATCAAAATGAACTTCACAGAACATTTATTCTAGTTGCCAGATGGCCAGTTTCATCCATCTATGAAAGTCATGGGCTCCTTTATCTTCCAAAGTTTTGCTAAGCAGTTTTAAATTCATAGAGCTCCATCTGTGTTGTTATTGCTATTTTTTTTATCTTTCCAGACAACAGAAGAAAAATGATTGTAAGAACTGAATCAAAGTTGATTAAGCCATAGCAACTACAAGTATGAGCAGGGCCAGATAAAACCCATATAGACCTATTTGAAGAGATTTCCCTCAGGGTATATCCACCACAAACCTAATGGTTTTATATCAGTTTAACTGTAATGGATTTCCCCAATAAATCCTGAAAGTAGAGTTTTGCCAAGGGTTTTGAGCGTTCCGTGTTAGAGATCCCTAGTGTGTTCTCACTATATATGTACCAAAATTTCCTGGTATAGAGATAGGGAACAACTTTTAAACAGGTTTAAGTTTGAAACGTATTTGCACACCACATTCAATGAGTGTTCAATCTATATGCACAAACAGTTGATCTGTACACACAACAACTGAGCTCCACAGCTACACTATTGCAGATAATAACTGAAGTGAACAACTAAGCAAGTGTACACACTTTCACACAGACACATGTATAGAGACAACTTGTGTCTGTGCTCTGTGTAACATGTGTACAAGCCTGCAGTTTGGTCCTAGGTTTCCCTTCTGATTTGTTGTTGCTGTTGTTATTATCGGCATTCTGTTCTACACAATTCATTCACAACATAAGTGGAGAACGAATCAAATAGCACTATTAGAATAACTTGTTGTTGGTGTATCAAAAACCAATCCATAAATTAAGACTCAGGTATTAAATGCTAAGCAGAATCATTTGCAGCAGCTTTAGCATAAACAAAAGGAAGCATTTCTTAACTCATAATTCATTTAAGGAATCCACTGTACAATACCTTGGTACAGGAGGAAAGCAAGAGCCATTTGGGCAAGCTAGAGTCATTATCAGAGTTCAAGAAGACATTCCCTTCAGAAAACTTGAGAAGTGGATGAAGCTGGTTCAGTGAGGCTTGTGGCCTGGCAGAAGGGGGCATAGCTGGAAGGAGATGTGACCTGGAGTGAGACCCAAGTGCCATACAGAGAAGTCTGGAGAGTTGCATTAGGCCCCAAGGACTGAGGTTCCTCAACTGTACTGAAGGATGTGATGCATGGATGGTCATTAACCTAGATGACTTGAAAATGGGACCAGAGACCTTGGCGCTATCTACCAATGAGCTAATAACCATCATAGCTAGGAATGAAACCTGACTGGAATTGCAGACGGGGATGACAAAAAGAAGGCGCAAGGCACACGCAACCCACTAAGAAATTATGAAGGTGTATGTGCTAAAATCTCCCCTCTTTCAGTTGTCCATGTCAAAAGCATATTTGGCTTACACAGGGCATGAACCAGACAGCATAAAGCACTGTGGAGTCCTATTAATTTCAAAAGACGAAGGCAACCACGAATTTTCATAATCCCCCTTGAAATCAATGGGACTTGACAGAGGAAGCTGCTCTATATTGAGTCAGACCATTGGGTCCAAGTAGTTCAGTATTATCTACATTAATGGGCAAGGGTTCTTTAGAGTTTCAGACAGCCCTACCCAGGGATGCCATAGATTGGACCAGGGATTTCTCTTTGCAAGGCACATGGTCTACCATTGAGCTGTGGCCCTTTTCCTTAATAGTGCTTAACTTTGTCTGGACTACTCTGTGCTGCAACTTCCTTATACAAAAAAAAAAAAAGGCAGCCCAGTAAGCCATGCTGCTCTTGAGTACTAATGTTCTCCTCATCTAGCATCCTTTTGTGGTACACAGTGTGCCTGTATCCTAGATTCCAGATCAATAGAATGTGAAGTTAGATAGTTACCTGGGAGCTCCTAGCTACAAACCTGCCATTAGCGCTAATGTAAAATGCACCAGCATATTGCTTTGGGAATCCTAACTCCCACTGACAAGGATTTGATTGCAACGGCTCCGAGTTAAGAGGACCTTTTTGAATCCCAGGGAACAATGTATGCCAACATTAATGACTTGCAAGGCATTTTGCATCATAGACCCTTTTCAGTAGCTACTTCAGCTTTATTAATGTGTGACCACGAAATTCCAGATTCCTCCAAACTGATGACAAAGTTTTGTGCTGCGAACCCCCCGTTTTGTATACCCCTCAACAGGTAATTGACAAAACAAATCGGGCTCACAAGTTAATGCCAAAAACATCAATTGATTCCAAACCAGTGCCTCACGTGTGTGCGCCCCACCTCTCTCATGCACGCACCCTTCCCCTCATGCGCACACCTGCCCCAAGTGGCCATTTGACCATTTCAGGGCCCGCACAGGGTTGCTGTGACCCTAATTTGCTTTGTCAATTACTCAGTTGTGGGGGTGGCACAAAATGTGGGCATTGAAGCAGAAAACGGCACAAATCTTTGGCATCAGTTTGGGGGGATCTGTAATTTCTGGGTCACACGTTAATGAAACACTTGTACCTCAAGTGTAAACAACAAAATATTTTGTACTGTGCCACTGGTTTACTACACATTATTGTGCCATATTCCGTACTATAGCTCCATGTGCCTTTTTTGTCCTGTACATTAAGACATTTTTCTCTTTAAAATGAAACATAGTTTCACCGTATGTCAGTCTACATCCTTCAAATGATCTCAGCAGTTCAGTTCATAAGGAAATCAAAGTGGTTTTAGCTGATCTGTGCCATTTTACTTAAAAAAATAAAAATAAAATAGATTTGTAACTATGTTGCCCTGGTAGAAATAGTCCTTCCTTGAAATTTACCACTTGCCAGCTTTTTGAAAAGCTATAGAGAAAGCTTGAATCGTTTAGAAAATAACATTCCGTTTGCTTTGGTAATGTTGAAAAGGGGTGCAATTTTAATTTAAGACACACTGCAGCCAGAATAGTTCTCATTTCATCCCCTGAGGAAAGCAAAAAGCAATATATAGAGGGAGATGTTAGCTGTTGCATTCAGCAGTTAAAGTAACTATCCAAAAATTACCATTTGCATCTGATGCAAAGCTTTGTCTCATTTTGCTAACAGTGTTTTATAACTCCTAATGTTATGGTTCAGAATATGAATTTGTACAGCTGTTAATTCATTTGTATCCTTCTTAAGATGTCAGCAGACCAAGAGTCCAAAACAGCTGCACTGTAGAAGCACCCACAAAATCCCTTCAATGTTACATACTTAGTCTTGCTCAAATTGCTTGCTTGTTCCCATGATTGTTTGTTTCTTGCAAATATTGTATGTGGTTTCTGTCTCTATCTAGATATAAAACATCTCTTGCTCTGGGTGTGTTTATTTTGGAAAAGGGCGAAATCAAATTGCCAAGGGTTTTTCTGTCATGGGAACCAGCATTCTCAAACGTCATTACAATAAGGAGCATGTGTGCAGCAGTATCAACACACACATGTACTAACATTATGCTCTGCGAATGGACTCTTCAAAAACTGGCAATATCTTTCTGAGCACTCACTGAAAATAGCTCATAATTATTGAGCAGATGCTAAAACAAGCCAAGAGTTTGCTTATCATTACCTCTGGTCAGTGTAAAACCTAGAAGCAGGGCCCATTTGTAATTAGATTGTGCTTCGTTTCTGAATACGTTAAAAATTGGAGTCTGTAATTAACTGAGGAACCAAATTAATTAGAGAGATGGTGTACTCTTCAATTGTCTCTTGAGACATACAGATGCTAACATTAATTGCAGATTCAGGACTTCCTTCAGGGTGACCTGGGGCAGCCCAATAAGATTTGGAATTGGCTTGGGAATCTGTTGTGCCCAGATAATATCTAGTAGCTTATGTCCATGATATCGGAACAATTGTGTTTCCTATCACTGAGATATTCAGTGGAGTCCTCCTTGGCTCAGATGTGTGGCTTGAATCTGCCTTGGGACCTGGAGGAAGACCTGGGAGGAAAGAGGAGGAAATAATAAGTAGAACATGTATTGTTGAGTTTTGCATAGAAAAAAGATTAAAAATCTAAATCAGCATCTGAAATATCCTAATTAGAACTTACTCTGCATGGCAAAGGTCTAACAGAGGAAGGAAAAACCCTTAATAACAGAAGTTCTTACCAAAGCTTATTTAGTTAATGAAAGGCAAACCTGTTTCATTAAGCACTCACCTAGCCATCAGAGTTTTAATTACTGTATTAGTCAAAATAGCAACCATTTTCTTACTAATTAGGTCTAAAAGCTAATCTTTTTGGAATTATAATCTTCTACACTTTGAACAGGCCAAAATCGTTTGTTTAGCAGTTGGAATATACTCACCTCTTATGGCTAAATTTCAATATGTTCAGACATAATTAAACCCAAGACTATGAAAGAGTCATATAATTCAAAAGCACAAACACACAAATGTGAACTAGGGCCAGGGGTAATTAAGACAGGGTGTGTGTGCAGAACCTGAAATGCACAACATGTTGTTGGACTCCTGCATGTATCAGCTGCAACAATCATGGCCAAGGATGTGGGTGATGGAAGCTATTGTCCAGCAACATCTAGAATGGCACAGGTTCTCAATCTCTGGACTAAGATGCAAATGCCATCAAGGAATGCAATGTAAAGCCCAAAAATAGAGGAAGCAGCAAACTAGGCCATTTCTGCCCTTAATGGTTGGCACAGTGCCTTGGTAACATCAGTAGCTAGAAAACAGAGCTTTCTCTACACTGCATGAAAAACTGTTGCTGTTTATTCCGCAAAGTTACATCAAATGGATGCCTAGCAACTGGTGGGCTTTCACCTCAAACAAAGCTTCTTATCATTTGTAATATGTAGTCTTTGGCCAGTTCTGCAGACTTCTGAAGACCATGTGCCCCATATGTAAAATTCAGATGGTTGCATAAAAACAGTCCTAAAGTTTTACTAGTAAGACATCATTGTTAATTAAATGAGTGAGAGGGCAGCACAGCAGAAGCAAGAAAACTAATATCCATGCACGGAAAGATGAGAGTAGTGATGGTGATGCAAACCGGATATCAAAAAATAAATGGACAAGATGGAATGTGGACATACAGTGGCAAGCATCTCTCAGCTGTGATCTGCATGTGCAGTTGAGTAGCAGTGAGATTAGCCTGAGAAAGTGGAGACAAATTATTCGAAGTTTTGGCCTAGCAGTAGGGTTTCCCTACAGAACTCTACACATAGAGTTGGCTGCTCCTCCTCCTCCTCTTCTTCTTTGGCGATCACTCGTAGCCGAGTAAGATTATCTTCCATGACTGTGGAGGCCAGTTCTGGACCCGCACGTCCTTCCACAGTGGGGACATTGGTTTCCAGGCAGGAGTTGATCATGGTGTGGGTTTGCCAAGCATGCCTTCCTCTTAGCACATTTCTCCTTTGCGTCCTGAGTTTGAGTGTCTTCAAAACCCATGACACCTTTGGTAAAGGCTGTTCTCCGTTTGGAGCGCTCATAGGCAAGTGTTTCCCAATTGTTGGTGTTTTCACTACATTTTTAAAGATTTTCCTTGAGACAGTCTTTAAACCTCTTTTGTTGACCACCAGCATTACGCTTTCCATTTTTAAGTTCAGAATAGAGCAGTTGCTTTGGAAGACGACAATCAAGCACCTACGCTATGGGGACTGGGGCTGAGGGAGTTGGAATCCAGGGACTTCCGGGTCGGCGCCATCGCCGAATGGCGAACTCCCTCCGAGCTCCGGAGGGAGTCTGCTGGGTAGGGGTCGGGTCCTGCCGCGCCGGCGACGCGGGGACCCTCAAAAACCATGGGCGGAGATGCCCATGGACTTGGTGACTCGGCGGGCACCGTTTGCGCCCCCCCGACCCGCGAAGGAGCCTTTTTAAAGGCTACGGAGCGGGTGACCAGGGGGGGGGGTGGTGCTATGAGTCCACTGCTTCCCCTGCCTAGCGAAGCCGCATGCCATTCGGCGGAGAGCAACGACTTCTTCTTTGGAAATTTTGGATTTGGATTAAAAAGAACAACCCGTGAGTAAATTTATTGGACTTAAAAGGGAAATTTGATCTACGAATTTGGAGCGAGTGGGGGAGGTGCAAAAAGGAAGTCCGCCCCCCCCCCTGTTGTAGATGGCTTAACGCAAGGATTTGACAACTAAGATCGAGAGATGAACTTACTTACTTGAAAAAAAAATTAACTTCACGAAGGGAAATTACAATAATTGTGCTGGAGGAGAAGATTGGTTTGTGGAAACTAAAGTGCAACCCCCCCCCCCGGGAACTGGGAACGATCCGCTATGAGAGACTGGCGAAGAGACACAGAAACTTTGACAGCTGTCAAAGTAGCTGTCAAAGCAGGAAAATAAAAGAGAACATTGTTACGATGGCTTTGCTGGTTAGATTTGTTACAATTTGGACATAAATTACTGGAAATAAAGGCAACAAGTTATTTGACTTTTGGGTCTGATCTGGAAAGAAATTAAGTTACCATATTCCCTCTAGAGGGAGGCCGGAACATTGCAACAGTAGCAGCAAGTGGAAAAATACTATGAATTTGAGCAGGATTCGTTATCTCTTGGGAAAGCTGCAAAAACGAAGCATTATTTTGTCTACAGAGGTCTCTATACTAAAGGAGACAATGGATTTATCTATTGAAGAAAGGAATGGACTTGACGTAAGTTTATGTTGCTGAATAACAAAAGCCTCTGTGGAGAACAAGAAGTTTCTGAATTAGAAGGTTTCTGCAGCAGAACAGGAAAAAGCAACCTGAGGAATAAGAGCTGGACTAAACTTGAAGTTGGAGCATTTGGAACATCCAGACTTTAAAAGGATCAAGAAACAGAATTTGAGTTATACTCTTAAACATAGAGGTCTGGATGGAAGAAGAATGATCTTTTCTGAGTTTCTCCGAGATTGGACTTTCTGAAATTAAAGCTATCAAAAGACGGCAAAGTGGAACTGAGATATAGACGTGGATGCACCAGGCTGGCAGTAGACAATGGTTGAACTTTGGGGATCGGAACCGGGGAATGGGGGGGGGGAGAGATTTGGAACCCAAAGGCTGTAAAATTACATATTTTTTCTTTCTTTTTTTTTTTTTTTCTTGTCTGTTGTTTGAAAATAGGGGAATTCGTGGAAGGGAAATGGGGTCGACCTTAGGGAAGTATATAAAATATAAGGAGAAATGGTTAAATAAGATAAATAAGATAAATTAATTTGGAATAAATGGGTTATTTAAAATTACAATAAGGCTTTAAAATTCGGGGTAAGAATTTGTGTAATCAACTTAAGGGAAATGGAATACAAGAGGGGGAGGGGGGGAAGTCCGGGAAAGATGTTACTGAAACTAAGTGTAAACTATATTTTTCTTTTCTTTCTATCTTTCCTTTTTATTCTGGAAAATTTAATAAATATTATTAAAAAAAAAAGAAAAAAGAGGGAGTTGGAATCCAACAACATCTGGAGGGCCACAGACTTCCCATCACTGTTCTATATCCATTAAATGAACACTTCTGTGAAGTGAAGTGAAGCCATTGTGCATTAATGCATGCAATTGATATGCTACTGGCTGCTATGGTAATTCTTCTTAGACATACCAGAAACTATAGCACTCAAATCAACCAAAGCTTACTGTTATTTGTCACCTGTATGCACAAGCAGTAGTGAAATAATCATGGCGATGAGAATTGAGTGGATAGGTGGATGGAGGAACAGACTTACATTCTAGTAATCTTCATAATACAATGGATTTATCTGTTTTGATTCCAGAGGTCACATTCACTGCAAGTGAAATAGTCAACACCTGGACAGATGCAAATGATCTAATCCATGAGACACAGGCTACATTTCTTTACACTCATGAAGTGCTGCACGTGAACTATCATTTATAATAAGGAAATGTAACTTTAATCACATTTTGTATGACAAATGTGAGTACATGGTAGTGTATAATATGCAGCATGAGAAATATGAAAAAATAAGCCCTATCAACACAGCATGGTGTGTCTTTACAGCACTTGAGTCACATTTATTATAAAGGTTTATCATATTAATATCTCACAAAAAAGGAAGAACTAATAAATAATTCTTTTGCTTCCTACAATCTATACAAAAACTGATGTAAGAACTATCAAAGGATATTTTCGAGGATATAAGAGAGAAAGAGAGGGAGGGAGGGAGGGAGGGAGGGAGAGCAAGAGAAGCTAAGTAAGATAATTTCTTTATACAGTTGACATGATTCGAATCTCACATATGACATATTATCGGTTTTAATATCATACAGAGGCAAAAACAATATAAATCCCGTACTCATAGCCAAGATCAGAAATCTAATAAGGTTTTGTGAACTTGCTTCTATTTTTCAATAGTTGTTGCCAGTTAAGGCACCCTACTATACATTTTGCTATCTTTAATATTTTTAAAAATCATGAGTAATCAGACAAGCAGATCCCGACTTCAGAGCACCCCATGTTATTAATTCCAGTTAAGGCTCCTTACTCATAAAAAAGCCACCCAGATGCAAGGGTCCACATGTACAAAAGCATTTTACCATATTTACTCGAATTTAATGTGCACTTTTTTCCAAATTACATCGCAAAAATTAGGGTGTGCATTAAATTCGATGGCACATTACATTCAAGTAGATGGTAGGTTTTCAGTACAAGGGGAGGGTGAAGAAGAGCTACAATACACCCCCCACACACACACTTGAACACACAACTGCACCAGTCAGGGACTACCTCTCCCCTATGAATCAGCCCTAACCCATCAATCTTCATTCCAGGTCCTTCTTTTTGTGCCTCCTCCACCAGAGAACTGGTCTTTTCTGTGATGGCTCCCATTTGTGGAAGGCTCTGTTATTACATCGTTGCCTGGCACTGTCATTACATCATTATTTAGACATAAAACATTCCTCTTCTCCCAGGCCTTTGGCTAATTAAACAAAACATGGCCTATTAAATGGGGGAGGGGTTGTTTTTTGTTACTATGATATGTATTTCTGTGTTTTTTATATTGTAAACTGCCCTGTGATCCTTGGATGGAGGGCAGTATGGAAATTTAAATAACAACAATATTCATTTTAATTCGCAAGGTGGTTAGATCTCAACTAGGGCCAGGACCTTTTCAGTACTGGCCCCGACTTGGTGGAACGCTCTTTCACAAGAGACTAGGGCCCTGCGGGGACTTGACATCTTTCCGCAGGGCCTGCAAGACAGAGCTGGTCTTTGGTTTGGACTCAGTCTGACCCTTATGTTTCCCTCCCCTTATGGTTTTGATCTATGGGCTACTATTAAAATGAGGCTGTGTTTTAAATTGTATTTTAACCCATATTTTAAATTGGTTTTCCCCCTCCCTATTATGTTTTTATTGTAATTTTACTGGTGTTAGCCACCCTGAGCCCGACTCTGGCTGGGGAAGGTGGGGTATAAATAAAAATTAATTTTATTATTACTGCTATACCAATTTTCCAGGATAATTTCAAAGATATCATAACCAATGCGGCTTCCAAAGATATCTTCCATTAGTTAAGTGAAGGAAGGAGCATTACTGAATCATGACACACACACACAAGCACATATGCACAAATACAGAGTAAAACAATGGTTGAGGTGGGTTGTGGAGTTGCTTAAGTAGATTGCGTGACTTTCCTCACCCAGTGTTTCAGCAGGGGGTGGGGGTGGTTATGTGAATGTCCCTGTGGTATCCTCATACAGGCACTGTGGTTGTCTGCAAGGCATTTCCACACAGCGGGGTTAATGCCAGTCTTCATGCCACATCTGCATACATCTTTGTCATGCAGAGTTGGTCCGCATATGAGCCTCGTGCCTGAAGCCAGCTGCCCATAGAGCACATCTTTTAGGATCCTATCATTTTCCCAGGGCTTTTTTTCTAGCCAGAACTCACCAGAACTCCGTTCTGCCACCTCTCAGGTGGTCACCATTGTCATTGTCATTATAAGAGAACAAGGGAGGTATTCATGGTGAGTTCCAACACCTCTTTTTCTGGAAAATAACACTGCCTCTTCCATTCCACAGACATGACCAAGCTAGCGTAGACGTCATGCGTGGAAATTCTGGGAATGTGGGCTTCAGAAAGCACATCTTTTTTTGAGATTCTGTCCTGCCATATGTTGCACAAAATCTTCCTGATGCAGCGCATATGAGTAACAGAGCACATCAGTTTCCTGATTTGCAAGCTTTGAAATAGGCAGTTCCAAGAGGCTAGAATGAGGGATTCTGTCAGCATGAAGAAGAAGAGTTTGAATTTGATACCCCGCTTCATCACTACCCGAAGGAGTCTCAAAGTGAATAACATTCTCCTTTCCCTTCCTCCCCCACAACAAACACACTGTGAGGTGAGTGGGGCTGAGAGACTTCAAAGACGTGTGACTAGCCCAAAGTCACCCAGCAGCTGCATGTGGAGGAGCGGAGACGCGAACCTGGTTCACCCGATTACGAGTCTATCACTCTTAACCACTACACCACTCCAGTTCACCCATTTTCTTGCAATGTTACATCCAATTAGGCTTAAAAGATTACTTAACAGTCTTTCTATCTAGCTTAAAAATGGTGCAGAGAACGTACAAACAGCATATCACTTCAGTACTTGCCTGCTCCCTGCTGTTGTTTCTCATTTACCCATTATTAAACAAAATGGCTTAGATCCAGAGAAGTGCCAGTGGAAGGTGGCTGCCAAAAGTTAAATTGCCTGTCCTCTCCTCTCTCCACCATCCCTTGCCCCCTGCAAAGTCTCCTGAGGGTTGAGGACCACTTTTGAATGGTATGAACTGGACTGTGGCGCCTGGCACTGAGCTTTAACTCCATAGGAGGGGCATAGCTGACAGATGACTCTCCAGCATATGTGTTATGTACACTGCATAGCTGAGGAACCTTGAATCAATGTCATAGCATCTCAGAGATGACCTACACCTTTCTGCCCAGTGTGTGTGTGTGTGTGTGTGTGTGTGTGTGTGTGTGAAAAAAGAAAAAAAGAAAATGAAGCAAAAAGAATAGGATAACAGCAACAGCAAGAAGAAGAAGAAGAAGAAGAAGAAGAAGAAGAAGAAGAAGAAGAAGAAGAAGAAGAAGAACAGCAACAACAACAACAACAACAACAACAGGTAGATAGCTCAAAAGTAGTGCATATGCTTTTCATCCAAAAAACTCAGGTTTCATCTTCAGCATCTTCAGGTAAGACGGGGGAAAAGATTCCTGCTTGAATCCCTGGAGAGTCTGTGATCTTCAGTTTAACATAACATCAGGAGAGGAAACTCACAGCTCACATGCATAGAACACTCATGAAAGCAGTTAGATGCAGGGGAGCTTGCTGAGATAACAAATGAACAGCCTCGGGGTCAAATTAGTTGTTGAGCAGAACATCTGAAAAGTGTGGGTGGAGGAAAAGAGGATACTATTTGAAGATTAAGAGAGTTGGTTCCGAGTGAATAGCATTTATGTAGCTCAGAAGTTACAAATACACAAAGAAAGACTTCTCTCAATTTTCTCTTATTTGCTAGCATCTAGCCATTACAGATACAAGTGGTGTCTCAGTAGTTTATGTTCAGCTGGATTTCCCTAAAGGATTTCAGCTTCTTTTTTTGACCACAACAATGTGGGTAGTTTTCACTGTGCCTGTTCCATTCCGAGGTATCTGATATTGAGCAGGAATAAAGAAGCCCAGTCTTCACTGCTGTCAATCTCTTTCAGTCTTAATAGATTATGTTTCAAAAGAATTAGGCTGGGATCACCTCAAACCCCTAAGCAGCATTGCACCAAATTGAATGTTCTGCCTTGCTAGCAAAGGCCCCACAAGACATCATCTCAAATTGTAGATTTAGGATGGTGTTGGAAGTATGCAAAACTCTTTGTACATTCTAATAATGCTTTCCTCCTATTTTCCAAATTGATCAGGCCTTTCAGCATAGCACTTTCGGATAGAAATGTTTTATTAAAACTTTTAGGCAACTGGAAGCCATTCACAATGGTCAGCATTATCTGTGAGTAATGTGTCATTATTGCACCAGTTCCCTGATACAACCATATATCACCAAAGTGCTATTGCTTTAGTGATGAATTAATGTAATACATCATCAAAATGCCATTATAGTGATGATATATTATTCTCTAATATGGCATCAGCTGGCAAAAAGCAAGTCCAGAAAGAGTTGTGCAGAAATGAGGGGAAAACACAAATAAGTTGGGTAGAATTACATTTTCCCATTCTAAACACATTTCTATAATTTTAATTGAATGACTATAATAATTGATGATATATTTAGATACGCAATATTTCCTATGAATGACTAGCAAATTCCCAAGACTTTTACCTCCACAGTTTGAGGCAGCAATGATTCCAAATAACAGTTTCTGGAAACCACAGAAGAGGAGGGTGCTTTTGCACTCAAAGCCTTTTTGTGGGTTTCGTTCAGGCATCTGGTGGGCCACTGTGAGAACAGGATGCCGGAATACATGGGCCATTGGCCTGATCCAGCAGGCTCTTCTTATGCTCTTTGGAGTTCAACAACATCTGGAAGCAGAGTTGGATTTAGGGGAGTGCGACCGGTTTGGTTGCACTGGAAACGAGGCCTCTGGGCACCACAGGGGATGCTGCAACTATGATTTAAAATGGAGTATGAGAGGCTGGGAAGCAGGGCATCAGGAAAGAAGTAGATAAGAAACTTTTTGTTATGTACTGAAGTTCTCACCCTGGGCCAGCAGGGGGATACTGTAGATAGTTATGCAAATGAAGGATCGAAAGTGACATTCAGTGATTGGATGGATACTGTAGATAGTTATGCAAATGAAGGATCGAAAGTTACATTCAGTGATTGGATAGTTTTAGAAAGTTGCTGCAGTAACGTTGTACTGGAGCTCTATATAAGCAGGCTGACTGAGCCCTTCAGTTCAGTTCTGTTCTGGCCTCTGAATAAAGAAGAGATGTTTGAAGAATCGCTGTGTCGTCTGATATGTTCACCCACAACTTAACACTTTTATACACCAGATATAAAACAATTGACTGGAATACAACTTAAAAAACAAGATTAAAATACAACATGAAAATGCAGCCTCATTTCAGCAGAAACTCAAAAACTTTTTGGGGGATGAAAACGTCAAGTCTTCACCAAGGCTATCTAGACTGGTCCTATATGGGCCAGAAAAAAGCCAGGGAGGTCCCCAAGTAGGAGTTCCATCACAGAAGGAAAAAAGAAAAAAGAAAGGGAGGGATCAAGTTAATTCCAAGCCAAAAGCAGGCGGAACAACTGTGTCTTACAGGCCCTGCGGAAAGAAATCAGATCCTGCAGGGCCTTGGTTTCATGAGGCAGAGCGTTCCACCAGGCCGGAGCCAGTGTTGAGAAGGCCCTGGCTCTGGTTGAGGCTAATCTGACTTCCTTAGGGCCCGGGACCTCTAGGGTGTTGCTATATATGGACCTTAAGGTCCTCCGTGGGGCATACCAGGAGAGGCGGTCCTGTAGGTACATAGGTATACTGGTACATAGGTGAGGATGCTGCTAAAAACTAACTGAAAGGTATATCTTGCAATGAGCCTACTTGGATATGAAATACTTTAATTGCAAATACCTTACAGTTTCTTACTTAGCATATATGAACCCTCTTAATGTACAGTAACGCAAGAACAGTTGCACACAAAGTTTAGCACATGCTGAATGGAAGATTCAACATAGCATACACTGAGTACTGTGCACAAGCCATCTAATGCAGTTATTTTTTTAATGTGTTTAGAGGCCCCTCCTGATCAGAGGCTATAAAATTTCATTGTTTGTACACACATCCAGCACTGGCCTAATTGACTTCAATGGTACCTGTGCAGATGTATATGTATCCTACATGGCACATCGGTACAATTCCCTTTGACATAAACTGGTGTTTTACTGAGGAGTTCTTGATGGATCTAGACAAACTCACATGATCATTACTAATGGATCTAACAGCATGCCTGCATGTGTAATCGCATAGATCTCTCTTATGATTTCTGGTTTACAACTGTTTCTATAAATACATATAGGAACAGGAAGCCACCCATAAATCCCAATAAATGAATTGTGTTGCTCTATTTCTTAAAAGATATAATATTTAATAAAAATGTATGCACTATATCTTTATAGAATATTTCTATCGTTAGGTTGCTGTGCTATATTTTTCAATTAAATTTACTTGTGATGAATGGAAGCTAAGCTTGGCATTGTAAAGGAAATCACATCGATCACCACAAAGTCAATATAAAATCTTGGGCAACTCTGGGATAAATTATACAAATGCTAGGACAATATTAATATCTTAGGGCTATGGCTCTCAAAACACTTTTAAAAAAAGTTTACACAAGGTCCATTATGCATTAATAGCAAAGCTCTTGAAAAGCAATCTGTTTGGGAAATTATAAATGATAAACCATTTTACTTCTATACTGAGTAAAAATATAAGCAAGGGTATGAGACGGAACCAGCAGCAGAACAAGCCGATCGGGCGCCTGGGGCCTCCGTAGGGCCTCTGAGGAGTCTGCCTGCCTCCTCCCACTCAGCTGCCCTACAGCTGAGGGGGAGGGGGTGGGCAGACTGTTTGGAGCTAAGCGGAGCCTGCAGGCGTCCAAGCCACTGCGTCACTCCCAGGAGAGACGCATGGCTCGGGCGTACTGCAGGCCCCGTGGTGAGTGCTGCCCGGCATTTTGTCATCCCCCTCAGTGGTGACACCCGGGGCGACCAACCCCCACCACACACACCCCTTCCTCTGCCCCTGGGCAGAACACAACCATAGCTGTCAACTTTTCCCTTTTCTTGTGAGGAATCCTATTCGGAATAAGGGAATTTCCCTTAAAAAGGGGGAAACGTTGACAGCTATGAACACAACCCATTTCAAACTGGCAATGTAGGAAAGCAAACCACTGAACACTTTGACCTCTTTCTTCTCTCTTTTCAATCAGCCACATGCAATGCTGGGTTCACTGCAACACACGGGGACCTGTGAACTCCCTCTAGGAACCCCACTCCTGCATCCACCCTCATTGTCTGAGACGGTCAGTATTTTGTAAGAGGAATTGAAGCACACATTAGACATTTAGGTTTGTGCAGGTCCACAAAGTAGCCAGTGGAGAACCAAGTGCTATTAGGGTTTTTTTCTGGTTACAGAGACATTTTGATGTATACCATTTCATAGAATGGTACAGTTGGTACTCATCTAGTCCAACTCCCAGCAAAATGCAGGAATTTCAATTAAGGCATCCATAACAGATGGCCATCTAACCTCTTCTTAAAAACATCCACGGAAGGAGAGTCCACAACCTCCTGAGGGAAACCATTCCAGTTGAAGTGGATTAAGACACCCTGGTGCAATGTATACATTTAAACAACAGCAACAACAACAAAAAAAAACCAGGCTTTTTGCACTGAAAAGAACCCTGGGTGATGAGAGTTCAAAATCATCACTGAAGCCTCCATGCACAGTGATGACAGAAAAAGAGAAAGCAACATTAGGTAAAAGGTAAAGGTAAAGGACACTTGGATGGTGAAGTCCAGTCAAAGGCAACTATGGGGTGCAGCACTCATCTTGCTTCAGGCTGAGGGAGCCGGCGTTTGTCCACAGACAGCTTTCTGGGTCATGTGGCCAGCATGACTAAACCGCTTCTGGCACATGGGGGACTGTGACGAGTGCCAGAGTGCACGGAAATGCTGTTTACCTTCCCGCCACAGCGGCACCTATTTATCTGCTTGCACCAGTGTGCTTTCAAACTGCTAGCTTGGCAGAAGCTGGGACAGAGCAACGGCAAGCCCAAGAGGCTCAGTGGTTTAGACCACAGCACCACCTGCTCCCCTAACCTTTGAGCAACATTACTTTGTGGGGAGAGGCCAAATGAGTAGATCCACAGACCCTTTCACCACACTTTCCCCTACTCATGAAGGGAGCTACCCTCTACCTTAGAGGATACATGGCAAAAACTCACTGCTCTGGTCTAGTGGCCAAAGCCGTTTCTGATAGCAGACTGCCTCAGTGGCCACGGCTTCTTAACAGCTGCTCTTATATTTTTGCATTTTAACCCCCATGGCCAAATACATTGCCCATACATCTTGGAGAAGATTCTCCAAATGCTAGGATTTTCTCACTCTCGGCTAAGGCTCTCAGGTTTTCCCAGTTGATTAATTTAACTGAATATCATGATAGGGAATATATGGGTCATACAGCTTGAGCTGTAGAGATCTCCTTCACTCACATTATTACTGCTAAGGTGTTTAGCATTCCATTTAATGAGCAGCACCCCCCACCCACCTCAAAATCATATATGCTGGCACTGCAATTATTTTAGCCCATTAAAACCTTTGAGTCCAAATGATGAATATAACATGAAGCAGAACATTTGGGTGGGGCAGTGAGGTATGGGTGAAGAACTTCTGGACTTTAAACCTTAGAAACGGGAAGTGCTTAAGACTGCTCATTACCATGACTGTAGCAAGCTTCATGATGTCAAGTAAGAACATGATGGATTTGTCTCCTGAGATAGATGGAGTGCGCTTGGCAAATATCTGTAGATACAATACTAGTACTTGGTGGAGTGGGATGGGCAATACTTTTCATGCAAACCTATAGCTAACCAGCTGTTTCCTCCCTACACCACAGTTTGTCCACCATATTCTTAGGCACAATTTGGTGAATATTTCACTCTGTTCTAGCACTTTCTGGAAGCCCTTCTGAAGAACAATGCAACAAACCACACAATCTTCCAGTGGTCAACCTGTCACCGCCTCTTTAATTCCTTGATAAGTGTCTTGGCACCCCATTGTAAGAGAAAATGTATGCTGTTTCTTCCCTTTGAACCATTTGAATGTACAGGGTTTAGATGGCAGCAACTTCTACTGCATTAGGTCATGAGGACAAATCCCTAAGCCACTGAATATCGCAAAGCCACCAAATGTGCTCTGATGTGAACATCCTGTTGGATGTGACATGGAAATCGATGCATTATAGTAGATTCTTTGGACTAACACGTTCTTCTAAAAAATAAAGGAAGGAGGAGGGATGGCCAAAGGGTGTTTTTGGAAGGGCTGCAGCTCAGTCATAAAGCAGTTGCTCTGAACAGGTTCCAGGTTCAATCCCTGGTATCTCTAGGTAGGCTGGAGAGATACTACTGTCATCATGGACAATACTGAGCTATATGAATTAATGGTCTGGTTCGAGATGAGGCAGCTTCCTGCATTCCTCTGCATAAACTTAGTCTGGGCTGATAACTTTTGATGCCTAATCATTTGACCACCCCAGTTTCTCCATTGATTCACATTAAATTACACTACATCAATGGTTTTCAACCAGTGTGGCGTGGCACCCTGGGGTGCCTTGAATGATGGCCAGGGGTGCCATGGGCAACACTGGTCTCTGTCCCCATTTCCTTCTCTCCCTCCTCTGATGCCCTCTCATGCCTCTGCCTCTCAAAGGCTTCCACAGTTGTTTGTTGCAGCAGCCCTGCCTGCAAGTTCCCCAGGCAAATGGTGCTCTGGGACTGGCAGGGGCTGCTTCCCAGGCCCCTGTGGGGCAGTATGAGGAGGCATCCCTCTTTGGGGCAGGGGGGGCTGCTCAGAGACCAGGGGCAGCAGCAGCGCCTGCTCAGAGGACTCCCAAAGAGAGGGGAGAAGAGAGGAGACAGAGGGAACGCTCCACGCTGCACTACATTGTTGATTTAATCAAGATAGCTTCTCAAAATAAATCTAAAATGAGAGGTTTGTTCACACGTTATATAGATACAAGCTGCCTCTACATATGTGCAAGTGTTTCTGCAAAAGAGTTACCCTTGTTGATTTGTACAACTATTTATGTGCAGGAAATACACGATACACAGCTTGTACACTCATTGGATGAATCACACGAAGACCCCAAATGTATGGCTTATAATCCAGTGCTTTGTACCACACTTCCATATAAAATATTATCTTTTATTGGGAGGCCTCGATTTCTGCTTATGCATGCCATGCATACAGTAAACCACGGCTGCTTCAAAAGCTCAGTTGCATTAGAGAAGCAGATTTCAAATTCAGCTCAACTCTTGTTGTACGCCATGAAATATCAAGCCACACTGACTGCATCAGTGAAGCTCAGCAGGCCAACAGTGCCTTAGCTGAGCAAACTTCAAAGCTGACTGATGACTTAATAAAATGCTGCTGCATACCCATGATGCTGATATAGAGAATATCTTGCACGGTGCATTTCAACCTTTGGAACTTCTGACTGAAAGATGGAGGGGAGGAAACGGAGAGAGATTGCAGGGTGACTTTCAATGAAAGTGGAAGGACTTTGTGTTACACAGGAACGTTTACTGAAACCTCGCATCTGTTCGCCCACAGCAAAGCAAACAAACAATGGGACAGACTTTGGCTGTGTACACACCATACATTTAATGCTGTTAAATGGCGTCTAATATCCCAGACGTGGGTGGCGCTGTGGTCTAAACCACTGAGCCCAGGGCTTGCCGATCAGAAGGTCGGCGGTTCGAATCTCCGCGACAGGGTGAGCTTCCGTTGCTCAGTCCCAGCCCCTGCCAACCTAGCAGTTTGAAAGCACGTCAAAGTGCAAGTAGATAAATAGGTGCCACTCCAGTGGGAAGGTAAACGGCATTTCCATGCACTGCTCTGGTTTCGCCAGAAGTTTCCCCAGAAGTTTCGCCAGAAGTTTCGCTGGCCACATGACCTGGAAAAACTGTCTGCGGACAAACATCGGTTCCCTCGACCAGTAAAGCTAGATGAGCACCACAACCAGAGAGTCATTTGCGACTGGACTTAACTGTCAGGGGTCCTTTACCTTTACCTTTTAACATCCCAGAGCATGTGCAAAGTGTCTTAACGTTACCAGTAAGTAACCACATCCAGTTCTAATACAATTAGGATCAGAGATAAAGGGTTAAAGGACAGGGGGATTGAAGCAGAGAATAAATTATGTTGCTACACATTTTTCTTACAATAAACTCAAAGGTGGTGTACAAAGAGTTGTCCTTTGCCCTTTTATCTTCACAACAACCCTGTGAGGAAGCTTAGGCTGAGAGGGAATTACTGGCCCGAGACCAGCCAGCCCCAAGGCTGAGTGAAGAACTGAACCCCCATCAACTGGGTCCTAATCCAACTCTCTGTGAATGACTGGAGTAGTCAGGGAAGGGGTGCCCAACCAGCCTCAAACAAAGCTATTTTCTAAAAGGGCAAAAGCGGAAATGGAGGGAGGGATTTGTGGCCCTCCGGAAGCTTACAATCTAGGAAATGACACCAGGCTGAGAACTGTGGGTCTGGTCAGAGCTTCAGGGGGGCAATTTAGATTGAAGAAATGGCTTAGGGAAAATGGAGAACATACATCCCAGAGCAACTGGAGTCTTAGAGCTTAAAAACTATCGCATATGGCCTGTCCTAAATGTCTAATAAAAAATATTTCAAAACAAAAACAAGAAACAAAGCTTGCCACAGCCTTGGTGTGAAGCAAGAGAGGAAAGCGAATTTGCGTTCTTGATGAGCAATAACTTAGAGGCGAGAACGAACACTACAAATTTTTTATTTTATTTGAATATGCAGAGTGCACAATCTGGTTGAGACAGACCTCCTCACAAAACACCCTCCTCCAAGCCCACTCAAGCGATATATGGCAAGTCTGTCTTCCATTATTCTTCCCTCATATGAAACTTGCTTCAGTACCTCTCCAGTTCGTGGCCTCAGCTGTGTTATCTCAGTAGCCATCTGGCATTCAGACGTATAAGGCGAGGACATCGTCTAAGGAACAATGGTATCATTTAAGTCAACGGAGCTGTTTTTTCTTTTATCATCATCAGCCGAAGAATTGTGTTATTGGCCTCTAAACAATTGTGACTAATTAGAATCCTTGCTGGATATCCGAGGAGAAGATGGCTAGAATGACAGCAGATATAAAAAGGCAAGCGGCTCGGCCAATAGGAACATTGCCACAGAGAGAGGCTGCATCTGGATTAAGGCAGCTCTGGCTTCTCATGCACTGACCTATAAAAGCAGAGGATAGCAAGATTACTGAATGCTGCTGGTCAGGAAAATGGAAGAACCAAATCAATTTAGGGATGTGCTGATTTAACCCTCTGCTTTTGAGGAGATTGGAGTTTGGTTCAAGTGAAATTTAGGAACACGTGTGGCACATTATTATTCTTGAATGAGATGGTGTCCTGGAATTATACTAAAAAGAACAAAACAAGCTAAAAGCTTAAAACAAGCAGCAAGTGCAGCAAAGCTGCCTACAGTGTTGATTGGTTTCTTAAGTTTAGATTTAAAGGATAAGATTGTCATAGCAAATGTTGCAGAGTCATTAGCTTTCCCCTCTTTGCTTTCTACCAGAACATCAACCAAAAGTAAGAGATCAAAACTGGATATATTTCTGGACTAAACGTTTCAGAAGGCAATCCTGCAGATGGGTGGTGGAAGAATAATTTTTGTCTCCTTGAAAGGCTCATCCTTTGAACCTGAACTCAAGAGAACACTCAGCTGTATATGTGCCTTGGCTGAATTTTCCATTCGTTTTAAGTTTTGATATATTTTGTTCTTCAGAGCATAAATCCATTCCAACACCGAGAAGAATGAGAATGACACCATGTCACATCAAACAAGAGACTGGTCTTCACTTCGATGAACAAATAAAGCTTCTGGATGTGAGGGCTTCTCCATTTGCATTGGCTGATGGGGAATCTAGCCAACACTCCTTTGGAGAGGATACGTCAGTGGGCAAATGGAACCCACAACCTCAGAGAATAAATATATTGGGACATATTGTACCCAGCAGTGGATGGAACGGTGTGGCCGTGCTGCTCACCTGGCTGAATCACTGCAGCACACCAGGACAGAGAGGGAGAGGGACAACAGCAGTGGTGAGGCTAGTGCAGTGCAAACATGCCAGCAGAGCCAATCCAGTGCTCTTGCCAGCGCATTAGAACAGCACCAGCGGTTGGATGGCCATCTGTCATGGATGCTTTAGCTGAGATTCCTGCCTTACAGGGGGTTGGACAAAATGACCTCTCATGTCCCTTCCAACTCTACAATTCTACGATTCTATGAATCCTCCCCCCCCCCCAACCACACTATTCCAATGAGGCTTCCACTCACTTCTGCTAATGGAAGAATTTCTTTCGTCTGAGGAACAACTGGCTTAAACTCTGTGCCCTCCAGAAAAGCTGCTCTGGGACACTAAGAGATCCTTCATAACAATGTGCAGGGTGGCACAGGAACAACAGAAGGAACATGGGGATTGGGAAAACCTTCTTCCAGTGAATGCCTCTAATGGTTTGGAGTCCCTTTGGCAAACTGAAGGAGCTCTTCCATTTGCATAATGACATTTGTTTTAAAAAAAAATCAATGAAAAGCAATAATGTTTATTCTATCACATTTGTACAAGATGACTAGGCATTTATCAAATACGGCTGCCTAGAAATGCATGCTTTTGCAGATATACTAAAATGCAATGAAACTGTGGTACATTTAATAGATCTATCCACACACGTTATACCTCAACAAGGCAATAGTTCCAGACCTACCAAGATGCTTTCAAAACTGATTTACGGCAGTGGAAAATGTAGCCTAAATTCCACTAATATAGCATTTAATATTAGTGCAAACCATGTGGTTATTACTCTATTATTATGCCATAATGTATATTTTATGGCAAAACCAACAGAAAGGGTTTTGAATATTAATAATTGCATTTTCCCAGGCTGAAAGGCATTTGCGAGGGTGATGCAGGTTTTAAAAAAATAATATTTTCAGTGGCACAGCAATCACTTTCAGTAGCTGATAATAACTCTAGTTGAGCACACAGATACAAGATATTCCACAAGGCAAGAAATGTTTAAGGATACATTCCATTTTAGTGGTCTGTAAATTTTCATAATCTTATATAGATTTCCCCGAACTAAATCACACAGAACGTAAGAAGCTGTCTTATCCAAATTGGACTATCTAGCTCACAAGGTTCTCAGAGTTCCAGACAGGAAGTTTTCCCCAGCTCTACCTAGAGATTCCAGGGACTGAACCTGAAATCTTTGTGATTTTATTCATTTCTTAACCAGAGACACATTTTGTTCTTGCCAGTATAGTGATGTCCCTGCTTTTATATGCCCTGCTCACATTGCTTTTCCCTCTTGACTTCCTTTCTCTCTATATTCCATGGATACACAATAAGGTGCACTCCAAATGATGTTGGACTCCAATTTCCATCATTCCCAACTTGCATGGTCCATTGTCAGGGATGATGGGGCCTAAAGTCCAAAACATCTTCCGCGCCGGCGACGCGGGGACCCTTAAAAACCATGGGCGCTAGAACCCATGGACATGGTGACTCGGCTGGCACCTTTTGAGCCCCCCCCGACCCGCGAAGGAGCCTTTTTAAAGGCTGCGGAACGGGTGACAGGGGGTGGTGGTGCTTTGAGTCCTCCGCTTCCCCTGCCGAGCGAAGCCGCATGCCATTCGACGGAGAGCGCTGACTTCTTCCATTGGAAATTCGGACTTAAAAGTATAACCCGTGAGTAATCGGAACTTGGATTAAAAAAGGCGAGAAATTTTTTAAATAATTCGGAACGAGCGGGGGAGGTATAAAAAGGAAGTCAGCCCCCCCCCCCTGTTGTAGAGGAGCTAAAGTAAAGGACTTAACATCTAAGATTGAGTGCAACCTTATTTTGATAAAGTTATGAAATTTTGCGATGGAAAATTATAAGATTGAGCTGGAGGAGAAAAGTGGAATTTATTTAAAAAGCAACCCCCCCCCCCGGAACCTGGGAGCGTCTTAGTGAGAGCGCCGGGAGAAGACAAGGAGAGGTTTTGACAGCTGTCAAAGAGCTGTCAAAGCAGAAGAACAATAATGAGAACTATGTTACGAGGACTTTGCCGGTTATATTTGTTACAATTTGGATACAAAATGTTTAAAACAAGGAATAATAAAGTTACTTTGACTGGTGGACGTGATCTGGAAGGGAACTGAGTTATTATAATCCACCTAGAGGAGCCGAGGGATATTACAAGTTGTTGACATCGAATTTGACAGAACCTTTTATCTCCTGGGAAACTGCAGAAATGGAACATTATTTTGACTACAGAGGTTTACACACTAAAGTAGACAATAGACTTATCTATTGAAAATGGAAGGGACTTGGCATCATGTTTCGTTCCTGAATAACAGAGCCTCTGCAGCGGAATTTAGAAGCTTTTGGAATTAGAACATTTGTGCAGGAAAACAGGAAAAGAAAGAGGAGAGAGACCAACAAGAACATCAAAAATAATAAGAATTGGACAAAGTTGGAAGTGGGAACATTTGGGAAATCCAGATTTGAAAGGTTTAAGAAATAAAATTGGAGTTTTACTCCCAAGTATATAAAAATCTGGATGGAAAAAATGGGCCTTTTTGAGATAGACTCCTTCCAAGATTGGACATTTAAAATTAAAGAAGACTGGTAAAGGACTATGGCTTAAACAAATGTGGGAACTCCAGGAAGACATCAGATGTTGATTAATACGGGAAACGCAACCAGGAAAAGGGGGAGGGATTTGGAATCCAAAGGCTGTAAAATCAAAATCATATTTTATTTTATTATATTTTAATCTATTATGTATATTAAAGAGGGGAACGCGCGGAAGGGAATACGTCGATCTTAGGAGATGGGAAAATATTTTTAAATAGGGCTAATGATAACAAGGTTAAAATTTGGGATAATATATTGCTGAATTTATTTGTAAGAATTGGAATACAAGAGGGGGAGGGGAGGGGAAGTCCTGGAAAGATGTTATGGAAAATAAGATCTTAAATTTGGATGTTTTGTTTTTTTATATTATTGGAAATTTTTAATAAATATTATTTAAAAAAAAATAAAGTCCAAAACATCTTGATAGCATCTTGCCAGCTGCATCTGGAATGAGTAGCTGAATTTCTTGTGCCATTGTTTGACCTGCTAATGACAAATTGAAATATGATAAGAGGTATCTTTAACAAAAAGACATTCCTTAAATGCTCATATTTGGATTGGAACTAATATTAATATTAATGTTTCTGTGAACAATAATAAATCCCTGAAATTTGAAAAGCCCTCTATATTTTCTATGTCAATGAAAGGAAACTGTGAATTTTGTATGTCTTATCTTAGAAAGATCATCACACTTGCTTGGCAATGGAATGGACTGATCATTTGGAAAGGCGGCAGAGAAATCAATTTTGTGACACTACTGATTTAGCTTATTCAATATATTTCTGTCTATCAAACTAACTCCTTGATTAGTAATCATCTAAATAGTCACGTATGTATGGCGTTAATGTTTTCACCATTGAATTATCAGCTAGACACAAAGAAATGGATTGTGTATCTGGAATATCCATAGGGATTATTCTACTGTTATTAATTTGACTAGACACTGGATGTCAGTGTTGCTGTTTGCTAAAAGGAATGAAATATAAAAGGCAGCTTAATAGAAGATATCAAACAGAACGAATCTAAATGGCTTTAACTTCTAACAATATTATTTTATATTTATCATGGATCTTATTGGTCTGAAAATATTGTTTTCTATCTAGATATTAAGGTCCTGATCAAGTCACACTCTGTATTTAATTTGTTAATTAAATTTGTATACTGCCCTTCATCCAAAGATCTCAGGGATATTACATAATAATTTATTTTTTCCCAAGAGCAGATCGCTTTGTCGATATATTTCTAAATCATTCTGAAACTATAGGCAAATTAATGGTGTCTCAGAGTGTCACCATAAGCAACAGTAAACACATTTATAAAATCTGGTATGAGAGAAGATACCAGTAGTTTAAGTGAGTTAAATGGAAGTGTTCAGATGTAAACCTTTACAGTACATTCGACTGCAATGAAATCATCTTAAAGCCTGATAGCTTACCATAATTGAATGGAAATGATGGGACACATCTTCTGACAATAATAATAATAATCAAGCCAGAACTGGTCCAATTAAGGGTTGGTTTTGTAGCTATGGAAACTCAAGAGTAACAGTCTGGGTGCTCTGAAGGGATAGACACATTGGTCTGGAAAAAGCACAAGAGAATGGCGCATCATCATCATCATCATCATCATCATCATCATATCTTTATTGTCATTGCCCCCTCTCAGGGACAACGAAATTACTTGCCTGCTCCATCCACCCAGGTAGGGCACTCCACTCAAAATCAGAACTATAAAAACACTAATTAAAACAATACAGTATAATACAGCAAGGAAGATTAGATGACTTTCAAAGTCCAGGTTTCCCATTCAGGGCCGAGATCGCTCTGGAGAAGAAGCTGTTCTTGAGACGGCTCGTTCTTGTCTTCATCGTCCTGTATCTCCGCCCCGACGGCAGGAGCTCGAAAAGACAGTGACCAGGATGCGATGGATCTTTTACTATGTCCAGTGCCTTCCTATGGCACCTTGTGGCATAAATCTGCTCTAAGGTGGAGAGTGGGCAGCCAACAACGCTCTCTGCTGCCTTAACAACTCTGCACAACCCCATCCTGTCCTGGGTAGTACAGCTTCCGTACCACTCACATAAGCCATAAGTGAGCACGCTCTCAATGGCACAGTGATAGAAGGCAAGCAGCAGTTTCTGCGGAAGATGGTTTTTCCTTAGGATTCTCAAAAAGTACAGTCTCTGCTGCGCCTTCTTCACAAGCCCCCTTGTGTTGACACTCCAGGACAGATCCTCTTGTAATTCAATACCCAAAAATCTGAACGTTGTTACCCTCTCCACACAGACCCCATCAATCAAAAGTGGCTGGACATTGCTCTTCTGTCTCCTGAAGTCCACCACAAGCTCCTTTGTCTTCCTTGTATTTATGAGCAAGTTGTTAGCTCTGCACCACTCTGTCAGCTGCTCCACCTCATCTCTATAGTCCGTTTCACCCTCCCTTTCAGAGATGAGCCCAATCACGGTTGTGTCATCTGCAAATTTGACAACCCTATTACTAGGGTGAGCAGCGACACAATCGTACGTGTAGAGAATATAAAGGAGCAGACTAAGTACGCATCCCTGTGGTGTTCCTGTGTTAGTCTTAAGCGTATTAGAGGTATAAGGGCCCAACCGAACCCTCTGGGGGTGGTCTGACAGAAAGTCCAATATCCACCCACAAAGTGATAACGGAAGCCCCAGATATTCCAGTTTAGACATCAGACGTTGTGGTAGAATGGTATTAAATGCCGAGCTGAAATCTAAAAAAAGTAGTCTGGCATAACCCCCCCGCTGCTCCAAATGTGCCATTTCACTATGCCATTATCGTCACACTGTTTTTATACATCATAAATCTGGTCCCAGGATTTCCCATTTTGATGTGATTATGGATTATCATTGTGATGCTTAAAAAGACCTTCAAAGTCAAACTTTCCTACCAAGCTTTGTCTGTAGTTTTATTTGTGTGCTTGTTTGAATAAGGAACTAAAGTGTAGATTCAGGTAGGTAGCCGTGTTGGTTTGAGGCAGTTGAATAAATTAAAAAATTGTCCAGTAGCACCTTAGAGACCAACTAAGTCTGTTCTGGGTATAAGCTTTCGTGTGTTTGAAGAAGTGTGCATGCACACGAAAGCTTATACTCAGAACCAACTTAGTTGGTCTCTAAGGTGCTACTGGACAATTTTTTAATTTATTTTAACTAAAGTGTAGTATTTAATGATGAATATTCCCTTTTTGTAGTGGAAGGTGGCCAGTTGTGGACTGTTTGGCAGCATCCTGTTCTGCTGTCCATAGCCACCGATTGCAGTGGAACCAACTACCATCTTTAAGAAATGAGGAATAGGTGGCCAAATACAACATTTTATGTAACACTGCAATGATCATTTGCAAGTCTGATGTGCACAATTGATTGGGGCCTCAAAGCAGGGTGACCATTTGTGTCATGTCAGACTTCCAGCCTGATCCTCAAGATGCTTACTTGGAAGTAAGCCCCACTGAATTCAACGGTTCTTAATTCCTAATAGGTATGTGCTTAGGATTGCAACCTTTGTCTATTTCCTCCCCACATTTCGCAGGCAACTTAATGATGCAAGTAGGGAAAAGGAACATTGCCATCAGCCGTTACCATGGACTATTAATCATCTTACAGCTGCAGAATTGGAATAATGCAGTGCATAGATTTTGCTACCACATTGTACAGTCATGTTTCTACCAAAGTGTGAGGTGTAAACAATGATTGTGGGTTGTGTGCTATTAAAAGCAACGTACGGTTTTCATCTTACATAGCTATATAGACAGAAGAGCCAAGACTGACCTGAAAAACAAAAGACTCTGTTCCAATTAACGGAACCAGTCTGTACATAACTAGCCTCCAGACAAGAAACAAACAAACAATCCCCACTGAAGGGGAAGTTTCTTCTAATTAGAAAACCACTTACTCCATTTAATGGATCAAAATCACACATGGGATAGACATCAAAGCCTCCATTTGTTTGTTTTTTTGTACTGGGCCTTGGATCTCTTGCTGTTTCCTTGTTGCTTTTTAAATAATAAAAAAAGTTGCTTTCAGGGCAGCTTTCATAAGCCTGAATTTTCACCTATAACATATAAATTAGCATATCTGAATGCTATGCAAAGTTGTGTCGTGGGCCTATGCCTCAAGTGTTTTAAGGCCCTTGCAATGCCTTGCCTCCCATGAGCTCAATCCTAGGTCATCTGTAATACATCAGAATTACTATCCTTCCCCCTTCTCTTCAGGTGCCATCCACATTTTGTGTTTCATTGTGTCTTGACAGGCTAGCAATCATGCAGGCTCAGTCTTGAGGCTGAAGACAGGTGATCGGGTTTTCAAGAGAGCTGTAGGCGATATGACAGGGACATTGTTGCCCTGGCGTGAACAACTCAGCCCACTGTCACCTCTGCTTATAGGTCTTTGTGGTGCTTCAGATCTTGCAAACCCCGTTTGACAGGCAATATTGGGACAAAGGAGATGGGGAAATAGCACAGGAATTGATGCTTCCTGAAGCAGCAACATCTACTGTCATTAAAGCTAGAGTGCAGCCACAGAGTAGAAAGTCTGTCAAGCATGGGTGGAAACCCCCCAAACACCAACATCTAAACTTTTGCATCTACCTAAAGTAAGTTTCTAGGAACAAAACCACTGCTTTCAAAATGAAAACAGAAGCGGGCTAGAAACGGAATTTGATTCAATGATCACTGATTGTCCATCAAAGAGTCTCTCATACTTTGCTCTGGATCAAGACCTTTAAAAATATATCTTGGATTCAGAGGTCTTGTGAGAAAAACACTCACAAGATGATTTGCAACCTGCGCAGTTCCTTGTACCGCTAAAAATCCGCTCCAGAGGGTTATGGAACCTTCTGAAATAGTGTGGGAGGTAGTGCAGGAGACTGAAAGAAAACGAGAAATTAGGAAGAAGAGGAAGAGGAGGAGGAGGAGGAGGAGGAGGAGGAGGAGGAGGAGGAGGAGGAGGAGACCTCTCCCTCTTCCATAAATGGAAAAGGCTTTGGGGAAAAGGCTGTATCTCATTAGTAGAACACTAATGAGGAAGGTTCCAGATCTGGGAGAGACCCCACTCGAAAACCCCAGAAAACCACTGCCTGTTAACGTAGCATTTACATTGTAGTAGACAGTACTCAGCTCAATTGATCAATGATCTGACTCAGTATGAAGCAACTTCCTATGTTCCTGTGTTCACTGGCTGTCGGCCCCAAGGGCTAATCTGGATACAAACTGCTGTGCTGCTTCCGTATTTGTCTCAGGAGACTTCAGAATCTGTATTTCACTGATAACGATGTCAAAGACTCCCTTTTCAAGCTATAGGTCTGCCCTCAGGTAAAGAAACTGTTCAAACTTCATTGCCTCTTTATGATGACATCTAAGTCCTTGCTGGAATAATAGCTGCTTCTGGTCGAAACAAGGGTGTTTATCAAATGGTTGCCTTCTTTGCTTGCATGGAGCTTTGTACATTTAACTGACATATCAATAGGATTGAGGATGCTGAGCATCTTTCATACATCAGCTGTCGGTACTTTGTGGAATTGAGTAAGGAAAGGCATTTCTCACTTGCCAGTAATCACTTGGAAATCCAGCATTTCATTTTGCCACAAAATGCATTTACAGTGGGGAAAAGAATGAGAGCAAAATACTGTGCAAAAGAAACTGATGCTCACTGGTGGTGGTGGCATATTTTATTGGCATGATTTCAAAATTAGCTTATGATTCAAAGCGATTTATTTATTTATATATACATACCCCGCCCATTTGGCTGGGTTTCCCCAGCCACTCTGGGTGACTCCCAACATAATATTAAAAACACAATAAAACATTAAACATTAAAAACTTCCCTAAACAGGACTGCCTTCAGATGTCTTCTAAAAGTCAGGTAACTGTTTATTTCCTTGTCATCTGATGGGAGGGCATTCCACAGGGTGGGCACTACTACCGAGAAGGTGCTCTGCCTGGTTCCCTGTAACCTCACTTCTTGCAGTGGGCAACCGCCAGAAGGCCCTTGGTGCTGGACCTCAGTGTCCAGGCTGAACAATGGGGGTGGAGATGCTCCTTCAGGTATACTGGGCTGATGCCATTTAGGGCTTTAAAGGTCAGCACCAGCACTTTGAATTGTTCTCAGAAACATACTGGGAGCCAATGTAGGTCTTTCAGGACTGGTGTTATATGGTCTCAGCAGCCACTCCCAGTCACCAGTCCAGCTGCTGCATTCTGGATTAGTTGTATTTTCGGGTCACCTTCAAAGGTAGCCCCACGCAGAGCACATTGCAGTAGTCCAAGCAGGAAATAACTAGCGCATGCTCTACTCTGGCGAGACAGTCTGCATACTGAAACTGTATACGTGACAGATTTAACAGTTTCTAACTATGTATACTGGGATGCGGGTGGTGCTGTGGGTTAAACCACAGAGCCTAGGACTTGCTGATCAGAAGGTCAGCGGTTCGAATCCCCGTGACGGGGTGAGCTCCCATTGCTCGGTCCCTGCTCCTGCCAACCTAGCAGTTCGAAAGCACATGAAAGTGCAAGTAGATAAATAGGTACCGCTCTGGCGGGAAGGTAAATGACGTTTCCATGCGCTGCTCTGGTTCGCCAGAAGCGGCTTAGTCATGCTGGCCACATGACCCGGAAGCTGTACGCCAGCTCCCTCGGCCAATAAAGCGAGATGAGCGCCGCAACCCCAGAGTCGGTCACGACTGGACCTAATGGACAGGGGTCCCTTTACCTTTACCTTAACAATGTATACTAATATAAATCAGGGGGAAGACCATGTTGACAATCACCCAGAGCCAGGCTCAAGCAAAAGTGGTGTTTCAAAGCCTGGGAAAGGTTCCAAGGAAAGAGAGGTCTAGAGTTCTGCATTTGACTCCTTGGCCTGAGGTTCCCCACCTCTGTAGTAGACTGAAGAAGTTTATAAGAAAGCACCTGTTCACCTATAGGCTTCCACATGATGAAACACAGGCAGGATCAGGTATCCCTCTGATCATATGAAATGTACACATGAGTGCAAACAAGGCAACTATATTAAGGTCTCTTTTCTCAGAAATTACATAGTGTGTCCTTCATGAGAATAATATATCAAGGAGGCTTCTAAGGCTTTGGAATGCATCTCATTTAGGGCATTTTTAACCTGATTCCTTCTACACCTTGTTCAGGGGTTCCCATCTGAAACTTCAGGCTTGATACTTGATTGTCTGATTGGATTATTTTTGCATGACTGCGCCATGTTGGTGCAAACTCAGCCCCTGACTCAACAAACAGCAGTTGAGAAGTAAAACCTTTCAGAACGGTTTGAGACAAAATACAGTTAAATCATCTTTCCTGCCTATGACAATTTGCATCTTCTTCCTATCTCCCTCCCGCCCACTGTGTGTTTTGTCTTTGTTTTCATACCAGTTTCTTTTTTTTCTTTTTGGTACTGTTAGGTTCTTCCACCATTCTGCAGCAATTAAGCAACATGTTTCCAGTGTTTGATTGTTTTTTACATAATAGGAACTGTTTCCAGAGGGGTGAAAAAAAAGGTCTCCTATCACTGTAATGATGAAAAGAAACCCATGTAGCAATTTACTTAATTGGGAATGAAGTAGTTGGTAATAATTAAAACAAAATTAAATTAAATGTAATCTTTGACCTTGGTGGGGAGTGGAAGCCAGTAAAGAGGTGGGAATGCTTGTGCTATTAATATGTTGGTGGAAAAGCCATTGCTTATAAAAATCTAATCTTTTTATAACCATTAAAATTAACGTTTTCAATCCAATATTCTGGGAACCTATTACCACTAAATCTTTACAGAGTAATAAATAGTGAAAAGATGCAATGGAGCCTTTGTCCTTCAAAAATAATATTTCAAGATTTGTAGGGAGCATTGTTATAGTCCCTTCATTCTTTTAGAAACCAGTGGCCAGAAAGGAGGAAAACAAATACACCTCCAGAAGTAATTCTAAAAAAAATTTGCAACCCCAGAGTCATCCGTGACTGGACTTAACTGTAAGGGGTCATTTACCTTTTAATGCATACACACTGGGACATCCATGCATGGAACAGAGCTTTCCTGGCCATTCTCAATCCCTTGGTCCTGCATCAAAGGGGTTCTGAGCTTAGAAGATGAACTAGATACCTCATAGGCCAAGGACCTTGAGGAGCATACAGGCCCCCTGAATCCAATGCTGAGGGCCCCATTGAGGCCCTCCATGCTGGTATCTGATGAGGAACTCCTGGAACTCTCAGAGGAGAAGGAGGAGGATTTGAGAGTGGTGCTACCAAAAGCTTTGGGTCCAGGCTGAAGGGTGATGATACAGTATCATCACATGCCCAGAGTCATCGGTCTCCTAATGAATAAGCCACCCTGGACACCTTCAATGTCAGCATTTGTGGTTAGGGTGCAGTTTAGGAGGCCAGAGTACATAAGTCTTCCCTCTTCAACTTTCTAGTTGCTAGAAACAACAAGGAGTTCTGGCTTATTATTCTTGGGTTACTAGCTCCACATTCCAGCTTCCTTGCCTTGCTGTGTTGTACCTAGTCTGACCTATGATGACTGATTGCTGATCTAGATTATGTTTGGATGTGCACTTATTCTTTCTGCTACATCTGCAACCTTGCGCTCATTAGCAAACACGTTGATGGGGGCTTATATCTTCTGAAACTGGCTGAAAGCCTCACTTAACTACTCAGGTCCCTGGCTGACAACACTGGAATGTGTTCCTCCCAGCCTCAATTAGCACTTTGATTCAGGGTGATTTGTATATTTCCCTCAGCGAAGTAAGGCTTATTTGTGTTAGGCCTTTGGTATGACTGACTTCAGTTTGGGTGGACATGGCATAGGGCATCAGCATAGCAAAGGGGACCCCCATAAGGGGTCTGTGGAGAAGGATTAGCTGTGGCATGCCCCAAGCTCAGTTTGGGGCCTCCATCTTCCTGGAATCTCTTACCCTGGTTGCTTAGCAACACCCTGGATGCTTGGCTTGCACCATGGCAAACTTTAATGCTGGGTGACTTCCAAGAAGGGGGGTGAGGCATTTTTCAACCCTGAAAGAGTACCATTTCTTCAGCATGGACTGAGTACAATGATATATTGATCGTTGCCCTAATAATAATTATTTTTCAAATCTGAGCCCAGGTTTATCACCATTAGCTGCAATCCATTATAAGGAAGAGATACAGGGATATCTGTATTAAGTACTCTTAATATGTGGAAAAACTATGGTTTGTTAGAGCATTGACAGTAAGATGGCTCATTCAGAATATATAATAAAATCAATGAGGAAATTTTACAGGCATGACCACAATTTTTTCCAATATCTACAGTAATGAAATATTGCCCATAGTTTAATTACAAGATATGGCCCTCTTCAAGAAATATCAGAATTTGAATATATAATGCTGGAAGATAAATCACAAGTATTATTATGCAAGATAAGTGAAATGATCAGTAATTTAGAATCAATGAAAAACACTTATCAATATAAATGGGAAAGAAATGTTGGCCCTGATATATGGAAACTGGCTCTGGTTCAATATTCCTCAGCAAACTATCAGCATTTATTTTAAAGTAAGTTTTTATAAACTTAGCATGCAATGGTATTTGACTCCACAATGACTTAATCATGCAAATAGGACAGCAAACATACAGGGTTGGCATTGCAAAAATAATAATGCTGTTATACAGCATACTTTCTGGACATATCCTAAAATAAATACACTTTGGAATAACACAATAAAAGAAATAGACATTGCAGGATATATACTCCAAATAGATTCACAGGTTATCTTATTTGGATATCTTACAGAACTCATTTTAATAGATGATGAAGTAATGGTTATCAGTTCATTAATTGTGGCTCATATAACTACTTTTTAATAATTGGAAAATGGACATGATTCCTACAGTGGAAGACTGGATAATTAAAGTGTGGGATATAGTAAACATGATCAAACTGACTAATTTCATCAAGTCAGAGAAGTCAAACACTTTGTAACTGATTTGTGGAGAAATGAAAAAGGTTCATAATGCATTTGTCCATCAAAGTTCAAGAAAATGTAAATCTATAGACTTTATTAAATATATTATTATTCATCTTTGAATTACTGTATAAAGATCATGGATAGGTAAAAGATGGATAGGTAAGACTGACAAATATATATTACATGCTTCATTTCTGCACTTTTTCATGATTATCATTGAAAAAAACGACAAATTGCCTGATATAGCTGACATTCTTTTCTTCTGACTATTTAAGAGCTTCAAACAGTCCTACTCCCATTAAGGTGTGTTTTCAGGACCCACCCTATTCTTGTGACTGTAACCTGTTTTAACTGTTTTAAATTCTGAATTTTAAATGGTTGTAACCCACTCTGGGATCTTCTGGTAAGGGCATAGCTGTCAAGTGTCCCTTATTTGAAGGGACAGTCCCTTATTCTAGCGCCATGTCCTGCTGCAGTCCCTTATTGATGGATGTCCCTTTAATATGTCCCTTAAATTTCAAAGGAAGCAGCTCCTCTCCCTCCCTCCCTGCCGGCCAGGGAGGAGGGAGGCTCCAACTGTGTTGCTTGGCTGTGTTGCTCACCCAATAAGAAGTCTAAGAACAACTGGGGGTGGAGCTTGCATGCCTTGTGTGTGGCTAGTTAATGCAAGCTGAGGGGGTTTTTGAATGCTGGACACCATTTTGTTGCACGTGCTGCTGCAAACTTTGCAGTACAAAGCCAGACCGGGGAGCCATCTTAAGTTGAGGCTGCATAGGCCTTGTGGTGCATGTGATTCAGATTCTATTCAGTTGAATCTCTGGTTACAAAGTTGGTTGGACAGTGTTCTGAAGCTACCAGCATGAGTTTGACCAGACTGCAGGAGGACAGGAAGACTGGGGTGCCTGGAACAGGTGAGGCTGCAGGTCCCTTATTTTGGCTGCTGTTCCCTTATTTTCAAGGCTGCTGGTCCCTTATTTTCAAATCTGTAAGTTGACAGCTATGGGTAAGGGGTGGAAATGTATAAAAACATCCATGAAGTTTAATATTGGTATAATGGCTAATACACCCTTAACAGACATAATGAGAATCCATGGTCTCCAACTACACAAATGAGGCAACTAAACGATTAAACAACAATGAAAGACCCAGGTTTGCATGTGTCAGAGCCGCCCCTAGGTCCCAGCTCACAAAGGACCAACGGCCGGCTGTAGTTATGTACAAAAGTCTTTATTGAAGTTCAGTTTCCATTTCAAAGCCGCAGCGTGCAACTCTACGTCTTAAAGCCTAGACCGGCGAAGTTCCGTCTGACTCTCCTCCCCTTCCACACCAGTTTAAGACTCTAGCCTTGCTCCACCTCTTCCTTAGCTCCTTCCTCCTCTGGGCCCTCCTGCCCGCTGGGGTTTCATCCTTTCTGGACTCTTCTGACGCTGACCCCCCTGATTCTTGCCCCTCCTTCCGGCGGGCTTTAGGACCTGGTTCCCTATCCGGGCTACCTGCTGTGCCGCTCGCCTGTACATTTGAACTTGGCGCGCGCGCCCAGCCGGCAACCTTCCTCTTGACCGTTCCCTCGCTCTCCGATGGAGGCGTGGCCAACCCTGACTCATCTTCTCTCGCTGGTGGTGAATACACTGGCCCTGATACCTGGGACTCCTCCCCCCCACTACGCTCTGGTGGGGAAGCTGGTCCTGATTTCCAACTGCTGCTCTGGGAGTCCCCGCTGGCCCCTTGCTTCTGGGGTGTCCCCCTTGGGGCCCCCCTTGCCCTGGCCATTGGTGCCCCCTTCTGTGAATCTTCCGATTCGCTGGAGAGGCTCATGGAATCTCTCGGGCTGCTGTCATCTTCTCCTACGCTGCCCTCGGATTGCTCCCCCTCGCTCTCCATCTCCTCCCTTCCCTGCGCTCTCGCTGCGTCCCTGACAGCATGTTTCTTTTTCTACTCTTTCACGTGCCATGGGAGGGGATTCAAAACATACACTTCTAGCTTTAAACTGATCACAGTTCCCCATTCTATGCAAACTCAGTGAACTGTGGTTTGTTTAAACTATGGTTTCAAATTAAGGCAGGATGTGAAACCACAGTTTGACACTGGATTGTTGTCACTAACCATAGTGTACAAGCAGGCCAATTTTGATATCATAGAGAACTGTGGTTCATTTAAAATCAAGAGTGATGGAGAAAGGAAAGGAGGGGAAATGGGGGCACTATGCTAGCCATGGTTTGTTCACATCTAAACCCACAGCAATGGAACCAGGCCTCTGTTTCTCTGTTCCTTTGTGGGTTTGAGAAACCAGGCTACCAAACATAGGACTTAAATCAGGTGTTGTTCAGCTTCAACTCCATGCTGGCCCTGACTAATATAATCTAACAAGATCAATTAAACAACAGCCAAGCCAAGTAATTAAATTATAAGTAAAAAGAGGTAGTCTGAACTGAAAAATATTTGTGTGCCCAGAGTGGCGAAGAAAGCTCCCCTCAAAACCAAATTTTATCTGCCCTGTGGATGGTCTGTGAAATTACAAATAGTAAGGAATGGACTTTAACAAAGAATATGTTACCATTGCGTTAAAGCCTAATCTGTATAAAGAGAACATGAAGTGGCAAAAGGTTCTTTATTGGACTGTTGACACTGTGGGTGGTAATGATGATCTGAGAGTGCCTTTATGTTTAAATTCTCAAGGAGAGGGGGAAAACAAATTCACATAGCATATGTCAAGGATAGCTAGCCTAGAATCATTCTCACTGAGACCTAGTTTTCTATGTTCAGGGAGCTATTTTTAATTAAGAACCCAGGATGGTATGTAATTAAGTGCACGAGGGTTTTGCTGTTAACACCTACCCCAAATCTGCTCCTGAGGGTTGAGGGCAGGGGGAACCCAGAACAGATTTGGTTGGGGACACTGGGGGGGGGGGGAATCCTTGCACTGGCAAAAACACTTTGTTAGATAGAAACCATCCACAGTAATGCCACCAGCTGCCTGTCTCCACCTGCAGTATAAAGGGGAGCACTGTCATCACTTCATCTGCTAAGCAGACCTCAGTTACTACAATATAAAGTGATGTTATTCTGACTACTTACCAGCTCTGCCGTAGGTTAAAGCAGTTCATCTTATTTTGTGGGTGTTGAATTATATAGCCCTCACAGGCATGTGACCAGAAGCGGTTTCTCTGCTGTGCAAACAGTTCTGCTGCTGTTTATGTACTCACTGTATCTTCCCATTTCAGCTGAAGTTAGGAAATTTATTTGCATATGTTTAGCCAGAGCAGACATTGCTATTCTCCTTCGGCAAACCACTTTTGAGCTTACCTTACAGTGAGCAACTCTTTACACTTTGCTTTTGTCTTTTCGATTCATTTTCAATAAAATATTTTAAATTTTTATGAGATTTCCCCCCACTCATTAACATAACAAGAAAAATGCATAGGGCTATCTAACTTTGACAAGTGCATTTTATCCTAACTGTCGAGACAGAGGATACATGAATGAATGCATAGCTATTGTTGAATAGCCAAAATGATGCTGTTAAAATTCTGCAAGGCCTTGCAGAAAAATAATGGCATTAGCGTGACTCACAAACCTCCCAGCCTTCTGTAGAAGCCATTATAAAATGCAAACAGTTATGAATCTTGCACATCTTGAAATCTTTAACCATCCGTCTGCTGCAGATATACTGCATTATCATTGCTATCACATTCTATAAACTTTCTTTGAAAAGTGATAAAGCTGCTCTGCCTTAAGGCTACTATCATTTAAAAAAACAAATATTGTGTTTTAAAATTTAAGCATATTGAATAATTTACCAACCTTTTTTAAAGCTGTGTGCTTCTTCTCTCTGCACCCAGGTCACCAGTTTGAAAGAGAGCTAGGTAGAACACAGTAAGGACTGAATTTTATCCAGTGGATAGGAAGACCCAGATTGCCCCACAGAAAGAGGGAGAGATAGGGAAAGAATGAAGATGCAAAATGGTGTGGCCGATAAAATGGGCTACAGGTTTATTAACGTGCCCAAATCTGCAATGAGCAAAAACCTGTTGGCAATAAGCTAACAAACCCTCAGACTTCTGAACTTCAGGTCAAAATGCGGAGCCCACTAGGACTCTTCCTCTTGAGGATCCTTCTCATGCAATCTCACTCTGTGTCCATGTACAACCCCCTCTGCCCTGCCCTGCCCATTTCATTTCTCTTCAGGAGACCAGGGGGGAGGGGATCTGGTCACAACATGAGGGGGAGACTCCCTGGCTTCTGCCTCTGCCTTGAAGTCTGAACTGTGCTTTGCCGCAGCCTTTTCCTGTCCACTACACCCTGTCACCTCTGACACCTCCGCCCTCAGGTCAGCTCCTCCTCCCTTTCATCATTGCCCGCCCCCCACCAATTCCCTGAATCTGAGCCTTTTTCCCCTACGAGTTCTCTAGAGGGCTTCCCCAGCTGGTGCCTCCCATCGCTCCTCTGTATCCAGATGGTCCATGACAGACTGAGATGAAACAATAGCCTAGGTACAAAAGGAAACGTACAGTGGAACTTCGGTTTTCGAGCGTCTTGAAAGCCGAACAATTTGGAACCTGAACGCCAAAAGCCCAGAAGTAATTGCTTCTGTTTTCAAACACACCTCAGAAGTCTAACGTCTTCCTGAGAGATCTGCATTGGCTCCCAGTATGTTTCTGAGCACAATTCAAAGTGTTGGTGCTGACTTTAAAGCCCTAAATGGCCTCGGTCCTGTATACCTGAATGAGTATCTCCACCCCATCGTTCAGCCCCGACACAGAGATCCAGCGCCGATGGCCTTCTGGCGGTTCCCTCATTGCGAGAAGTGAGGTTACAGGGAACCAGACAGAGGGCCTTCTTGGTAGTGGCGCCTGCCCTGTGGAACACCCTCCCATAAGATGTCAAGGAAATAAACAGCTATCTTATCTTTAAAAGACATCTGAAGGCAGCTCTCTTTAGGGAAATTTTTAACATTTAATGCTGTATTGTTTTTAACACTCGATTGGGAGCCTCCCAGAGTGGCTGGGGAAACTCAGCCAGATGGGCGGGGTATAAATAATAAATTATTATTATTATTATTATTATTATTACTTCTGCTGTGTGTTTTTCAATTTTTTCCCATTGATTTTGCCAACCACCCTTTGTGCCTCAGTTGTCGAGCATTTTGGAAGTCAAACGGTCTTCCGGAACGGATTACGTTTGACAACCAAGGTTCCACTGTATACTCCTCACTCTGTGGCTGTAACCTCAAGTGATGGCTTGAATGTGTGAAGTAGTCATCACCAGTCAGCTACCACAGACAAAGCTTTCATTTCATCTCACGCTAGATGCAACAGTTTTTAATGGAAGAAGCATGAATCCTTTGGGTCCATATCATGAAATGGCTACTGGAGCATATAACAAAAACGTTGCTGTGTCTCCACTTCCTTGCAGGAATGTTCCCTGTTGGGATTTGTGTGCTCACCAGCTGTGAGCTAGCAGCACATTGTTTACATCATGTGATAATTCTGATGTTACTGAGCGTGAGACAGGATGTCCTACGCTGTTCTCAGGATTGCGTTCCAAGTTTAACTTGAGACCTTCCTGTTGTTGCTGCAGAGGAAGCAGTGAGCTGCACAGGGGCTGAGAGAGCAGACATGATTTGTACTAGCTCGTGTACAGTGTACAGTGTACAGTCTGGAAATAAAGTAGAATGAGTTAGACTACTTTCAGACTGTTTCTTTCTTCTGCTGAGATGCAAGGGGAAAGTGAGTGTGCATCTCTCAAAAGGGAGCTGTTGCTTATCACTGGTCTCCCTGGACTGAACGAACACCAGCCAGGGGCAGACCACCGGAGAGAGGCTTCACAGCCTGGGAAGAGGAGTCAGCCTTTCCCTGAGGGGGGCCGCTCCCCAACAATTGGTAGCAGAGGATGGTCGGATGGTTGGATGGTCATGGCAATACCACCAACGTCTGCCAGTTCCTGGGATGGTTCCAGATGGTTCCTGTTGGATGGCTGCCTGATGAATGCGGATGGAAGGCTTCTCCGGTTCATCGAATCTCTGCTGTTTTTCTGCTCCCCAACATTCCCGTCTAAGTTTCCTGCCAGCCATTCCACTCCCAATCCCCAGTTTTATATCCCACCCCCTCCTCAGCTGGGACTCAGTATTCTGTGGCTATTACATTCAGTCCTTGTTGGGCTGATTTAGTCTCTCTCTCTCTCTCTCTCTCTCTCTCTCTCTGTGTGTGTGTGTGTGTGTTTAAAATAGTTTGTACTTTTCAGATTTTGGGAGTTTCCCTAATCATGGAAGAGCCTCCCTCTTGTTTCTCAAAGGGCTTCAGTTTGGCTTAAATCCTGTCAGCCCTCACCATCCACGTTTGATATTAGCGGGAGTTGCGAACCATCAAGTGATCTCATTGAAAGATGAACACACAAAGCTTGAATTTTCTCTCACATGCCTCTGAGCACAAATATTGACTGTACTCAGGGACACTAAGTCCTTCAGGATATTGCTTATTCCACCCCAAACACAACTTTGGAATAAATGACATGATTTATAAAACAAGGCAGAGCCATTTGTGTTCAAATACCTTGACCTTCTCCCTCAATCGTGCATTTCACCAACTAATTCCCGAGTCAAGTCTGTATCATCTGATTTGCTCAAGCATGTATTTCTGAAAGACAACCGTCCGGGTTTCAAAGCCTCCAAAGAATAAAGGGATATGCTGTATTTTTTACTGCAATGTCCCAAATTATTAGTTTTCAGGTTCCAAAGGTAAGTGTGTATGGGTCGGAGGGCAATGCCTGACCAACAGGGAGAATGATCCAAATAAAGGCCCTTTGCCTAATCGCAGAAGTATGGGGAAAAGATATTTTAAGAGGTATTAATTTAAAGATAAAAGCCTTGTGCTTTGTGCACCGTGAATGAAGAGGCTGTTTGAGTGATATGTATCATATCTCATATTCCCAAATTAAGAACATAAGAATAGCTAACTTGAGCCACCCAATGGCCCATCTAGTCCAGCATTCTGTTTTCACAGTGGCCAAGCAGATGCCTTTGCGAAACCCTCTCCCCCTCCATGAATTTGTCATCGGATTATGCTGTTAATTATTATTTATTTATTTATTTATTTATTTATATCCCATCCTCCCCAGCCGAAGCCGGTCTCAGAGCGGCTAACAACAGTAAAAGTAACACAGCATTCTAAAATCAATTCATTTTAAAATCAATTCAAAATCAAATTAATGGCAACCATTGGGCTAGAGTTCTGTGAGGATTAAGATCATTAAGATCATGAGATAGATCACAGATCCTCTAACTCTGTGGGTTTGGTTTTTCCAGAAAGTTAAATGCATATCCTTCCCCCTCCCTTTTCTTTTCTGAGAAACAAATTGGAGAAATGCACAGAGTTCAAGAGAGGGAGTGTAGAAAAGATGTAAAAGAAAATGAATATTTAGTTTTGACAGAAAGGTCTATCTTTCAATCTACCTGTTGGGGGTTTCTTTAGGCCACTCCAGTCACAGTGATTTGGGGGAGGGATGCTGAAATATACGCAGTCTTCACAATGTACTGCTTATTATACTAGACTTAAGTTGTAGCTGGGTGGATTCAGGAATTTTATGTGCTATTCTGCTCTTGTTTAAAATAGACAATAAAGTTCTTGTCTAGCCGCTTGATGAGTGTGTGCTCCCCGCCTCCCATTTAACAGCTTTTATGTGGTTTTCTGACGGATTGCCTGCTGGAGAAACAAACCATTCAGAAACGGCAGTGGGAAACTATCTTTCTCCTTCTACAAACAGCCAAACATAAGTAATATACAGAAGAAACTCCTGAGCTGGCGGGCATCATTGCAGGGAAGAGAGACATCTATATCGTCATGCTTCTTATCTACTTGTCTCTCCCAAAACGAAGAGTTTGACGTAAATAAATAGGATTTGACGTTGCGGGAGAGGGGGACCTGCTTCAGTCTGAGGGGCACATTGGCTTGTGAGGAACCTTCCAGGAACCACGTGCCTGTGGTGGCTTGGGGCAGAGGCAAAGGTGGTTGGAGCAAGATCAGAGGTGTATGTATGGACACACCTCTCCAGGCAAACAAGTCAAGGGGTGTGTGCTCTGGAGAGAAGCAGTGTCTTAGGAGAGTATTATGGTCAAGAAGGCTGCATTTCAGGGCTGGGGCTGAGGTCAGTCCTAGTATAATATACTAGGTGTGATGGGAAAGTTCAGTGAATGGTCTCAGAAATCGGACAGCGAGAAATATCTGAACATACAATCGCCATCGGAAACCCATGAAATGATCACAATTGTGTACGGAGATGAAGCTGCAACTCGAAAGACAGTGTAGGAGTGGTTTAAGTGGTTTCTGTGAAGGGCAGCAAACCATCAAAGATGACCCTCAGTCTGGCAGACTGTCGATGAGAATAGTGGCAAATGTCATCAGAATTTGTGAGCTATTGAGGGGATCGGCATTTGTCCATCCAAATGATGGCGGAAGAATGGCATATTCCATGTGAAACCATTACTAAGGTCACTGAGTTGTCCCACCCTCCACATTCTTCCGATCTGGCCACTTTCTTTCTTTTTCCAAAACTGAAATTTGCACTGAAAGGGCACAGGTTTTCCAACATTTTACACGTCCAAGCTGCTGTGATGAGGGACTTGAAAGCAGTACAAAAAGAGGACTTCTCCAGAAGTTTCCAACATTTCTACGAACGTTGTCAACAGTGCATTGTATCAGAGAGGGCCTACTTTGAAGGCCTGTAAGGTATGTATGTTCAAATATTTCTCGCTGTCCGATTTCTGTGACCATTCGCCTTACTTTCTGGTCACACCTTGTATAATGTACTATTCTTTCCCTTTTTGAGATCAAAGAAAGGGCCAAGAAGCCATCAGACAAAATGGGGCAGAGGGAGTTTTGGGACTGTGGAAAGGATATCCTCTTACAAATGTCTCTCCTCTCTTTCTCTCTCCTCTCCCAAATTTGCTTTTGATATTTCATTTGGAGTATTTTCTTAATTCATTGCGTGAACAGGACCTTGGAGATGAACAGAGCATAATTAACTACCTGGGCTAAATGGGAATGCAATGGCAGCAAAGAGACTGAATAATGTTGAGGAAAGCAGTTCAGAATATGTTTACTGTCCCATTTGTTCCAGGGACTTTGGCGTTTTATGCGTGTGCGTTCTTTCCACTACATCTGAGTAAGCAAAACACTGCACCAAATTGCTTGTCTCTGTGGTGATGGCACTGTTAAACATTCTCCCTACACACTCAGTGGACAGAACATACTCATTTAGAACACAATGCAGAAAACTTACAAAGTCAGGAAGCTCCACAAAGTTAATGAGAAAAGGCAACTTCTGAGAATTGCATCTGAGTATTCTGCATTTGCAAAATCTAATGATATTGGGCAGTTGGGTACTGTTTGTTACTAAGATCATTTCCATTACAATGCAGCAACAGTGTGTACATATCCAAAAAGCCATTTATGCAATACCATGGGAGGGGGGGACACTCTATTTGTTACTGTGATTGCTTCCATCACTGTTTCCAGCCAAATCCGTTGGGAACTGTATAATAATCCCCTACATGTGTGAATAACTGCAATGTTGTGTCTGAACAATTCCTTCTCCTTGAACTACTTCACTAGCATGGAGTATAGAACCACTGTCAGAAAGCTGGAAAGGTAATAGACTGTATTTGGGGACCATGAGGACATCAGAATTGCCACATTCCTCTAGGGACTGCAGTAAGAAATAGCTTTCCTCCATGCAGTGTTAAGGACCCTTGTGGCATTGGCAGCCAAGGAAAAAGGCTATCCATCTACCCTCTCCTGCAAAACATTTGAACATTCAAAGCTCAAAATGGCAAATTTGTCCATGCAGCAGATATTTTAAATCAACACCTTCAGTGAGAAATTATTGATAATGGTATTATAATAACCATATGTGGAGATAGCTGTAACCATACTTCATATCCATTTATTCCCTCTGACATTGTGGAAAGGAGGAGAACCTCATTGTTCCTCTTTGATTGGATATAACTGACCTGGTGTTTCTGTGCATTCCTGAAAAGTTGCCAATCAAAATGCTGTTATGTGAACAGTAAACTCAGTGTTCTGAGTAGCCTGTTATTCTAAGAAATGTCACCCAAATGTTTTTGGACATTTAATTGCTCACATGTTTTCCTTCTCTTCTTGATATAGAACTTATGTATCTCTGGGCGGCAGTTATGCCATGCTTATGGCACCCTTTGGGTTTCCGGAATATGGAAACCGCTTTGGATAAGACACTCAAAAGCCCATATTCTCTCTCTAGTTCTCCATTCCATCGGAATCAGGAGAGGCTGTGAAAGAATTGGACAGAGGTCTGGAAGTTGTGATGGACTAGATGGGAACCAAAACAATGAGAAGTGCTGTGGGGAGGTGGTTCTCATGTGTGGGCATGAGGTGCATGATCTGTACTGGCCGGGGTTGCCCTCCCTCTAAATGGAAAGGTTTGCAATCTAGGAGTACTCTTGAATTCAAACCTACCACCAGATTCTCAAGTTGCTTTTGTGGCTAAGGCGTGCTTATGACCAGCTTAGGCTGATTCACTAGATACCGCCATTCCCCAGTTGTCCATGCTCTGGTGCCCTCCTGTCTGCACTACTGTAATGCACTGTATGTGGGGCTGCCCTTGATGACTGCAGCTAGTGCAGAATGCTAGGCTGGTAAGTAGGGCAGCCCAACAGGACCATATATCACCAATCCTGAAAGCACTGAACTACTGGGCCCGATTCAAGGTGTTAGTGATAGCATATAAGGCCCTAAATGGTTTGAGATCCAAGTACCTAATTAAAGAGCACGTTTCCCAATATCAGCCATCTCTGACCCTATGATCGGCAGGTGATGCCTTGGAGGTGCTGCCACTGCCCCCAGATTGGTTTTGGCCCATGGCAGCCTTTTCAGTGGCAGTTCCCTATTTGTGAGGTGGTGAGGTGCACCTGTCTCCCTCATTATTGACTTCCATGAGGAATCTAAAAACATTCCTGTTCACCCAATCATTTGATGGCTGTTTGAGATAATGTTTTCAACTGATATACAGTGGTACCTCGGGTTAAGTACTTAATTCGTTCCGGAGGTCCGTTCTTAACCTGAAACTGTACTTAACCTGAAGCACCACTTTAGCTAATGGAGCCTCCCGCTGATGCCGCGCCTTCGGAGCACGATTTCTGTTCTCATCCTGAAGCAAAGTTCTTAACCTGAGATACTATTTCTGGGTTAGCAGAGTCTGTAACCTGAAGCGTATGTAACCTGCAGCATATGTAACCCTGTACAGTGGTACCTTGGTTTTCAAATGTAATCCGTTCCAGAAGATCGTTCGAGTTCTGAAACGTTTGAAAACCAAAAACTCAGTATGGAAGCCTCAAAATGGAAATCTCAGTACGGAAAACACAATATGGAAGCCACGTTTCCTGATCGACTTCTGAGGCAAGTTCGAAAACCGAAGTGTTTACGGCATTCGAAAATCGAAACGTTCGTCAACGGAGACGTTCGGAAACCGAGGTACCACTATACATACATATATATATATATATATATATATATATATATATATATATATTGAAAGCATTGTACACAAACCTAACAATAATATTTCATTTTTTATATATATAAAACAAAATATTATTGTTAGGTGTGTGCCCCTGGGTTCCTTTGGGAGGGATAGATAGATGACGATGAGAATGATTTTGAAAGTATGGCTGCCTCGTGGACCACAATCTTCAGTGCTCAGTTCCGATTTCCCTTAATGCCTTGGGACGCAGGACCGCAGAGACAGGCACCAAAACAAGTGGGATGGGTGGGTATGCACATGCATACACATGCCACAAATAACCCAGAAAGAATGTATGTTATCCGTTATTTCCTTCCACTGCATTAGATGTAGTATCCCTGTCAGCCCTGAGTGAAATATATCTGTTCTGAAGTCAGTGGCTGTAAAGATGCTTACAATTACACTGCAGCTGAAGTCTGACTAGGTAGGGAAATGGTACCTTCTCCCCTCTCCAAAAAAAACCCAAAACAAATGAAAATAAAGGACTCCCCAATTGCCAGGTAAACGTTGATTCAGCCTTGAACTCCTATGATACCTGCTGAGGTGTCTGTGGCTGCCTAAAAGTTCCTGACATGAATTACCACGGCTGACACCAGTGGAATGCCAACAGCGCTGTTTCCTGTAGGTTTGTGCTCCCCCCATATGCAGCTTTCCCCATCAATAAATAAGACAGCAACTGACATTCCCTGCATCGCCACAGTAGTTCTTCACATTTATGAAGTCTTCATTTCACCCCAGCATAATAAGCTTCCTGAATACATATCCATGATAGAGATACCTTAACAACCTTGTCATTTCAATTTTTCACACATTTCCTTTGTGTGTGTCCTCTATCTCAGCGAAGTTTCAACTCATTAGGCAACTGCCATAAGCTATTAGTCTGGAACATTGTTCAATATATATATGTATTCATCACAAAAAAGGAGTGGGGGGAGAGCTTTCAATCACTTCCTGTTTCTTTGGCATTACACATCATTAACAAAAAAAATGCAGTGGAAATGCAACTCTCGTCCTTCGCTAAAGGAGTCCTTTTAAGAACCACAGTCATATCACCCGTTGCCATGAAAAGCACTGTGCCCATTTCCTCCCTTCCAAACAGATTAGGGGGGAGGGGGGATGAAAGGGAGAGTCAGCATTAAAAATGTAAGATCTTTATTTATTTGCATAACATAGCCACTAAGAATGTATGCACCAACTTTTAATACAGTTGTTGCTCCTAAGACTAAACAGATAAACATGGATTTCTCTGAGTCTGTTGGAAAGCTGTCTGTGGACAAACGCCGGCTCCCTCGGCCTGAAGCGAAATGAGCGCCGTACCCTATAGTCACCCTTGACTGGACTTAACCATCCAGGTGTCCTTTACCTTTACCTCTTTTTTGTACTTTAAGGTGACAGTAAGATTCCACTTAACCACGCTAAGCTGTCTGGACCCTCTTTCTGCTTGCTGTGAAAGTACTTGTTCCTCCTGGATTACTCGAGAGGACCAGTTCTCTGTGATTCCTATGAGCTTGGGAACGGCTGCCTCACAAATCCCGAAATGTAGGTCCAGTGCTGTTCCCTAATACCATTGTGGGGATGGGCAAATAACAAAAAATTCTGTTTCTTTCTGTTTCTTATTTTTTTCAATATTAAATTCAGTCCTCCACATTTCTGCAGCATGAAAATTTGTCAGCATCTTAGTTCCAAATTCTCATAGCTGTTACATTTTGTATGCTATTTTGCTCCAAATATACATTTTTGCAAAGCAAACATTTTCACTAATATGTGCATTTTCCCCGTCCTCTCCCCCCAGTATTTGTTGTTTGGTTGGAGTACTTCATTGCTGAATTTGGAAGAAGTGTGAATTTTGAAGGTTAGCTGTTTTTATTTGCATATTGTTTTGAGAAGTGCAAATTAGGTGAATTAGGTTGTTCCTTGTCAAAATGAAAACAAAATAAATTTTGTCCCCCATTCTTTTAAAAATGGTAGACACTGAAATGAAATGACAGAGGTGGCATCACGTTTTGGGAGCCAATTCCAGGTATACAAAGCTGCAAATATCCTTGTGTGTGAAGACCCCTAAACCCCCTCCAAAATAAATCACACAGGACACAGAATATTTGTTTAAGTTTTTTTGGCATTAATCTGGCCACAACTTTGTTGATTACAGCATGTGAGTGGTTGTTTAGGCATTGGTTCGGACTACCTGAACCTGAACCTGCACCAGCGGGAACAGGACTGACAACTGGAACCTCCAGAGGTCAGTAAGGGAAAACATACTGGGGGAAGCAGATTTCCGCCTCTTAGTTCACCCCAGATGCTCCCAGGAACTCTGGCATGGCCCTACTCCTTAGAGGGGATCGGACAGAGCAAATTGAGCCCCTGGATTCCTTTAACGGAATTCCCTAGCAGTAGCAACAAAAATGAGGGGCAGGCACAGCCAATCCATAATCCCCTCCACCAAAGAATGAACCAATGCCTAACCGCCAACCTTACAAAGTTGTAACAATTTGCTACACGGTAGGCAAAAACCAATAAAGAAGGACCATAAAGAAGGCTGATCGCCGAAGAATTGAAGCTTTTGAATTATGGTACTAGAGGAGACTCTTGAGAGTCCCATGGACTGCAAGAAGATCAAACCTATCCATTCTTAAGGAAATCAGCCCTGAGTGCTCACTGGAAGGACAGATCCTGAAGCTGAGGCTCCAATACTTTGGCCACCTCATGAGAAGAGAAGACTCCCTGAAAAAGACCCTGATGTTAGGAAAGATTGAGGGCACAAGGAGAAGGGGATGACAGAGGACGAGATGGTTGGACAGTGTTCTCGAAGCTACCAGCATGAGTTTGACGAAACTGCGGGAGGCAGTGGAAGACAGAAGTACCTGGCGTGCTCTGGTCCATGGGGTCATGAAGAGTCAGACATGACTAAACGACTAAACAACAACAGGCAAAAAGCAAATGGCACCAGCCAATCAGCCAAGTGGCAAAATTCCTACCGGGCCCCTGCTCCAAAAACAGACAACCCCTACACAGGCATAGCAAGGTCAAAAACACAAGCTTAAATTATAGGGAGGGATATCTGGTGCACGATGCAAAAGAGAAAGTACTTCACCTCGTGCAGCCCCTTAAATAGCCCCTTAGTTGCCAATCAAACCCCACTGACAGGAAATTTTCCCCAGCAACAAAGGGGCAACCAATGAGGTGCAGAGGTCATCCAAATGGGCCCACCCCAGCAACAAGAAGGCAGTTTGGTGATCTCACTGCAACACGCGGCTCTCCGTGATTTGGAGGACACAATTTAGCAAGGAAGTGCCAGAGTTTGTTAACAGTGCTTGGGGTGGGCCCCCATCCTTTTAAGACTCCAGTTCAGAGGGAACTAGCTGGACATCCCAGCAGTTGATAACTTTAAGGTAATTTAAAAGCATACATACATATTTTACATCGCGTTATGTGAATTGCTTAGAGTGTTGTTGTTGTTTTATTAAACAGCATATAAATATTGTTAAATAAATAAAAATGCATTATATGAAGGAAAATTGTTCTGCAAAAATGTGTGTATTGTCAAAATTGCATACAAAAATGTGTATATTAGGAGAAATTGCACTAAAACCATGAATTTTCATGAGGACTTTTTTTTTTTTAAAAAAAAGTCACATGCTAATGTGGGAATGTTGAGAATTGAACCTATGAATGGAAAATTTTGAAACTGAAATTAACCGATTCACCCATTCCTTTTCATAATAATTGTTTCCTGAGATACGGGAGGTTAGAATACCTATCCATTGCAACTCCCTTCCAAGTTTGTGATTCTGTGCAAATGTAATTCAGTAACCACATCTGTTAAATGGATTTTTAAGACACATGCACACACTGTAGGTCTTATATGATGCCAACCTGCAAGAGATTTAAGAGCCATTCCCCAAAGACTAGGGCAGAGAGTTAAATTCTCTATGCTGTTTCAAGTGTATGTACCTCTGCTCAGAACACTTCCCACTTAGAAGGAGTGTAAATAACATGACAAGATTTGTCAAAGGAAGATTAGCTCTACACATATTACCTTGTGATTTTGTATGTGCCAGGATTCATAGTCACTGTAAATAAATAATTTTAAAATAGTAATAAAACGATGTTAAAAGTAAAACTCAATGCAATGGGAAATTTTACAGTGTTAGCCAATATTCCCTGTTTAGGGAAGTGTTTAATGACTGATGTTTTAATGTATTTTTAATATTTTGTTGGAAACTCAGCCAGATGAGTGGGGTATAAATAATTATTTTATTTTATTTTATTTTATTTTATTTTATTTTATTTTATTTTATTTTATTATATCTATTTATCTATTTGTCATCTGTCTTTAGTCATGTTATTCAGCAAATGTAGGAAAAATATAACTTTAAAGATACAATTCATGCTGTAAGTAACTGCTGTTCTGCTTGTTTCTACTTGTTTCTGGAAAATGACATATACATTGACAATTAAAGCCTGTCTACACACAACAACAAATTAGTTCTGGAAACCTGTCACTTTGGGATTAAACTTAAGCATACTTTGAACATGGAGATTCATGAGAGAGATTTGTACTTCCTCGGTTTTTGTCAGCACACAAGTTTCAAATCCTGCCTGGCAGTTGTTTGAAGATGATTAATGGATGCATATTAATGAATATTAATTAGTTAGCTTAACAAATTTGAGCGGGTGCAACCAGCGTCGACTGCAATACGTGAGAGCCTTTTATAGAAACGAATGATTGGGTCTTCTGCTCTGCTGCTTGCCATATCCTTAGTATGGTTCTAAATAAACAACTATTGAAAAGGACAATATGGCTGACAGAGGAAACACATTTTCGTCAACTGTTTATAGGCACCCGTCTTCTGCACACCCTGGAGATGCAGCCCCGAAACACTAATTATTATTATTAAATTTTGATTTCCTCCCACCCTCCACCAGAAGGTCCCAGTGCAGGTTATACCAATTTCTCTTCCCACAGAACTTGGGGGATTGTAGCTGTGTGAAGAGCATAGAGGTCTCAGGACCCTTAAGAAGCAACATGTCCCAGGATTCTTGGAGGTTCAAAATGTCCCAAGATTCTTGGACTGTTTAAAGTGGCATGATATTGCATAAATGTGTAGCACAAATGGGGACATAGTATACAGTGGGTACCTTGGTTCTCAAACGCCTTGGTACTCAAACAACTTGGAACCCAAACACTGCAAACCGGGAAGTAAGTCTTCCGGGAAGTAACTTGGAACCCAAACACTGCAAACCGGGAAGTAAGTCTTCCAGTTTGTGAATTTTTTTCAGAAGCCAAATGTGCTCCGTTTTGAGTGTTATGCTTCTGATTTGAGTGCCACATTTCCGGTTTGAGTGCCACACTTCCATTTTAAGTGATATGCTGAGGTCTGTCTGTTTTTGTTATTTATTTTGCGTTTTTGTTTTTGTGGCTCTTTTTTGTTTCGTTTTTGTGACTGTGTGGAACCCAGTTCAGCTACTGATTGATTGATTGTGTGACTGCTGTTTATTGCTTTCATTTTATGGATCAATGGTCTCGTTAGATAATAAAATTCATGTTAAATTGCTGTTTTAGGGGTTGTTTCTGAAAGTCTGGAATGGGTTAATCCATTTTGTATTACTTTCTATGGGAAAGCGCACCTTGGTTTTGGAACGCTTTGGTTTTGGAATGGACTTCTGGAACAGATTAAGTTTGAGAACCAAGGTACCACTGTAATCCAAACTGGTGGCCAAGATTATCTCCTGTGGGAGCAAATTATATACTGGTAGTTTAACTAAGTACTATGTGTCCTGAATCTTCCCATCAGTTAATCTCTCCCTGTCTCAAAAGAAAGGGCTCTCCCTTCTACAAATGCAGGTGGTGAAGACTGGCAGGGAAGACTGACTGACAGTGGAGAAGCAAACCCCATTGCTGACTAGACCTATGCCTGAGGAAAACATGTGTTCTACCAAACCACAGAGCCTAGGGCTTGCTGATCAGAAGGTCGGCAGTTCGAATCCCCGTGATGGGGTGAGCTCCTGTTGCTCAGTCCCTGCTCCTGCCAACCTAGAAGTTCGAAATCATGAAGTGCAAGTAGATAAATAGGTACCGCTCCGGCGGGAAGGTAAACGGCATCTCCGTGCCCTGCTCTGGTTTGCCAGAAAGCGGCTTAGTCATGCTGGCCACATGACCCAGAAGTTGTACGCCGGCTCCCTCAGCCAATAAAACGAGATGAGCACCACAACCCCAGAGTTGTCCACGACTGGACCTTATGGTCAGGGGTCCCTTTACCTTTAACACTTCCATCTATTGGTCCACAGTGTCTGCAAAAAGTCCCTTGGCACCCTAGGTATTGAAAATGGCATCATTTGTATTAAATTAAGCAATCACACAAACATGCAATACATTTTAGAGGATCCTTTTTTTAATCCAGTTGGGCCTGTAAAGTATTGTACTGTAAAGATGAATAGAACAAATAACTTTTATTATTTTATTTTATTTTATTTTATTTTATTTTGGGGGAAAACCCTGACAACATAACAGCAAAGCAACTTTTGCTCATTGGAAAATGAAATTGAACTATCAATATTCCACTATTTACTCCGGAGTTATTGACCCAGCAAAAAGGTACATTAACGAGATCTAGTGCTAATGCTGTAAACATGCTGGTTTTTATCATTATGTGACTTTGTTACTATATCCCTCTCCTTCAGCACTTTATAGAACACATTTTAATGACAATTCAACCATTGCCCTTAATTTTGCTGTCATCTTCAATCTTGAACATTTCTCTCTCTCTTTTTTTACATCAAATCTTTAAATTGCTTGCATGATTAAGGATCCATTAGCGTAAGGCGTTATAAGGACCTCACAATTTCTCTTTCCTTTCTCTTGTGACAGACAAAGATAATAGTTATGCGATAACCTACACACAGCAATGGCCAGTGTCATTTCAATACTGTTCGGTATGGTATTTGGTTATATTAAATTCCACATTCACCTTCTGCATATGAGGATGTGGCTTTGCTTTCTCTCTGTGTGTATGTGTTATAGACAGAGATAGAAAGAGAGAGCGATAAAGCTGTACTTCTCTCACGCTGCCGTTGCTGTGAGAGGGAAAGAAATAATATAAGCAGTCTTTTAATTAACTTATACTACGACTTCCATTTCATATAAAAGGTCAGAACTGGTAGCACTAATGTGCTATCTGCAGCACATATAATTATAAATAGGAGAGAAATAGACAGTGATAAATTTTAAAGCATTGGCTGATGAAGGAGCCAGTACGATCCCAATGAGAAACTACTTCTGTTTATTATTCTTTAGTGTTCATAAGGTCAGGAATGCTCTAGGGCAAAATTATCCCAACTCGGTGTATGGATTTGGACTTCATTTTCTTCTATAACTTTTCCAATATCAACCCATATCACCTTGTGCCATCAACATTGGAATTTTACCATGGGAAAAGGGAAAAAAGTCATCTCAGAGGCAAAAGAGTGGAAGGCAGTCAAGAATTTGTCAACTCGCATTTGATAAAGTCAATCCCACTTCAGCCTAGGGGAAGATGTGTAGGCCAATTTCAGTTTCTCCAAGTTCCTCATTTTTCCAACCTCAAATTCATTTATCCACATTTTTTCAGAAATCTACATTAAAAAAAAAAAAAAACCCTCATGAAAATCTGTCAACACTTTAGTGTGAATTTCTTCCAATATGTTTTTGTTCCAGACATTGCAAGTTCTAGATAGGATGGACTGTTTCAAGAAGTGGCAGAAAGATATATCCAAATTTGTCTGGCAGGGCAAAAAGCCCAGAATAAAATTCAAGATTTTAACTGATGCAAAAGATAGGGGGGGGTTTGCTCTGCCGGACTTAAGACTTTACTATGAAGCAGCAGCTTTCTGCTGGTTGAAGCAATGGCTACTTCTTGAAGACACAGACATTTTAGACTTGGAAGGGTATGGTAATAATTTTGGCTGGCATGCATATTTATGGTATGACAAGGCAAAGGTTTATAAGGGCTTTAAAAATCATATTGTCAGGAAAGCTTTGTATAATGTTTGGAATCGATATAAGGATTTGTTGGAAAATAAAACACCCAGATGGTTGTCACCAATGGAAGCTAGAGCGGTGAAAAAACTTGAGAAACTAAAATCCAAAGTTCGAGATTGGTTACATTATTATCAGATAAATGAGACTTTTAAGCAGGACAGGAAACTAGGATTTCAGAAGGAGAGGTCAAAATTGGAAACAGAATTGTTAGAGACCAATACTAAGAATTTGTCTAAAATGTATAATTTGTTGCTGAAATGGAATACACAGGATGAAACGGTTAAATCAGCTATGATCAAATGGGCACAAGACTTAAGTCATGATGTTATGTTCGCTGACTGGGAACAGTTATGGACCACAGGCCTTAAATTTACGGCATGTAGTGCCTTGAAAGAAAACATAATGAAAATGATCTATAGGTGGTACATGACTCCAGTCAAGCTTGCAAAGATATACCATTTGCCCAATAATAAATGCTGGAAATGTAACGAATGTGAAGGAACTTTCTATCATCTTTGGTGGACCTGCCCAAAGGTTAAAGCCTACTGGGAAATGATCTATAATGAAATTAAGAAAATCCTTAAGTGGACATTTGTAAAGAAACCGGAGGCTTTTCTCTTGGGCATGGTCGGCCAATTGGTACCAAAGAAAGATAGGACCTTTTTCATGTATGCAACTACAGCAGCAAGAATTCTCCTGGCAAAGTATTGGAAGATGCAAGAATTACCTACTCTGGAAGAATGGCAGACGAAGGTGACTGAATTTATGGGACTGGCAGAGATGACCGGCAGAATCCGTGATCAGAGGAGAGAGACAGTGGAAGAGGACTGGAAAAAATTTAAAATATATCTTAAGAACTGTTGCAAAATCTCAGACTGATAAAATGTCAAGGGGTAAGAAACAGAGAATTATAGCTGTAAATATTTAAGTTAAGAGAATCTTGAGGGAAATTAAATATAGAAATGGAATGAAGGATTGCTAAAAAAATTTTGAAATAAGGGTGCAGTGAAGGGGAGGCATGGGGAAGTCATGTGTTGTTTATGAATGTTTTTATTTGTGTGTTTTTTGTCTATGAAAATTAATAAAAATTATTTAAAAAAAAAAAAGAATTTCTTCCAATATGCACTTTCTTTTTTATCAACCAATATATACATTTTTGCAGGTACTTTCGCCTCACAGAATGTATTTTTAGTCGTCTTATATTCTTAGGTTATTTTCCCCCTGGAACTTTTAGTAGCAGAAAATCTGCCAGTTTGTTCATTCAGCTCATTCACTTATTTAAAGTGGCTCTTTAAGATTACGTATTTGAACCTCTGTCTTCTTGACTATTTTTGGATGTGACTTCACTGAAAGGTATTCATTTCATTAAATGTTTTAGAAAGCATATACATTAACCTCATTCACAACCTTTTTATCTCTCCTTAGAGACATCGTAGCCTTTGGGGTACCTCCTTTATTGAAAAGCAAAGCAGCTCTCTTTTTAAGGAGAAAAAAAGAAGAATAAAAATCTGAAGAGCTAAAAAAGCAAAACGGTAACATGGCAAAAGTTCTAGAATATTTGAAAGTTTGACAATTAAAATTATTCTTTAATTACCACCAAGTTTGCAAAGTATTTAAAGGTTAAACCTCGTCTTTGATCTCAGAATTCAGCAGTGCCTTTGAACTCTAAATCAGGGTACTAAAATGGAGTTTGTTCTCTCTGTAATCTGACACTCTCACTTGCAGTGCTTCACAGCTGAAGCTTTGCTTGGGATTCCGCTGAACCTGTTGACTTAACATTTGCAAGGCATTTCAACTCCTGTGATTCTGAGGTAGGCAAAGGTTACTTATATTTCATCCACGGGGAGGACTACTTAACGAAGTTGGTTAGAACAGACTTCTGTGCTACTAATTGAATTCCAAAACTCCCAGAGTGGTTGTGGAATGCAAAACTGGACTTTGATTACAAAGGGAGACTCATTTTTGTAGTACATCTCATCAGTATGGTAAATATTGCCTATTAAATGAGTGGGGGTTTTTTAGTCAACATGCACTAAGTCCACACCAAAAAGTATGTATACACACACACACACACAGACACTGTGCCTTAACATGAGGAATGCGAGTGTGCTTCTGATTGATTCTTTAGCTTACGTTCCATCATGAGACACTTGTGTGTCATATGGTAAGCGGCAAAAAAAAAAAAAAACAAAAAAAAAACTGGGGGTCAATTATTCCTGCTGTTATACCGTTGCTGTATTTGAAGAAACATCCAAAGGGTTCAGTAAGTCCCAATTTCTCCCTGTCCCACTTTACCACCTTAGTATGCACAAGGACGCAGGAGCAGAAAGCACATTAGAACAACACCCACTCAACGTAACTCAGATCACATAGAGAAGGAAGGCTGAATTGTTATGGGAGGATAAAGCCCACTGGGAAATGTTTTTCTGAGCCATGCAGGGCTGGTGGTTCCCTCAGGCAGCTGCCAGCCTAACCCTCCATGCAGGATAATGAAGAGGATAAGTGTGCATTGCATTGATCCCTGGATACATGTGGAGCATGCAGACAATAAATATTGCAGTTTATTAATATTGCTGTTTTGGAAGCAACAGGGTGAATCAAAGCTGACTCTTCTTGAAATAAAAATTGTCCAGTCCAAAAAAGTATGGTTCAAAAACTTTACTGGGAGAACTTGTTCCAAAGCAGATGCTCAAAACAATGATGTTACATCCAAATAGTTGCAAAATAACATGAGCTTATCCAAGTGCAGGTACAATTTCTTAGAAATATAAAATTACTTCAAACAGAGCTGAAAAAATAGCTCTCTCTCTCCCATAGCCTGCATTCCAGCCGGAGGTTGAGTTCTCCCTGAGATCATTAGCACAGCTTCTTTCTTCTATGGTGCTTTGAGAGAGAACAAAGAACAACTCACACAAAAGGGAGATTTGCAGCTGAATACTCCCCATGTGGTCTAAAGTTAAACACCTCATGACAGAGTAGCAGAGATACATTCTAAGTTAATTATCAATACCCAGAGAGCTCTATTTTATTATTATTATTATTATTATTATTATTATTATTATTATTATTATTATTACTACTACTACTACTACTACTACTATTACTATTACTATTATTATTACTATTAATATACCACCCTTCATCCAAAGATCTCAGGGCGATTCACAGGTATAGCTCGATGGAATTTTCCAAAGTTAGCTTTTAGCAATACACATACAGACATATCCATTTCAATGTACAATTAAACAATTACACTTAACAGTGAAGGGATTATTACCAGCTCTCTAATTTTTCTACCAGCATGCTCCGTGCTTATGCCAGATGCACTGAGGATATGCTGACAGTGCATAAATGTTGTTAGCTACAGCTGGTATTAAGGTTTGACACCTGCTGAGGGACCCTACATCAGCAGGAGTTCCACTGACAAGAAGCCTCTGAACCTGCTGCTCTCACTCTGCTCCAGAAAAGAGTGGAGCAGTGAATGCCACTGCCCACTTGCTCATTGGCTATCTGCAGCAGCAGGTGCTAAGGGCAATGAGAAGGCAGATGGACTGATCTTGCCATCTTGCCCAAGGCAAGACCTGGAGCAGACACTGGTGTTAGCATGCTGGTACACTCTGTTTTTATACTAGATGCAGAGGGTGGTCTTTGATGGTCAGACCTTGGGTCATCCTCCTGGACTTCCAGAAGCCAATCAGGACTGGTTGGAGCATCAACCAAACAGGAGGAAGTGGAGTGTTAAAAGATGAAACCTGGCAATCAAACAGTGAGATAGGGCTTAGAAAAGGCTTCAGTAGGGTTTAGCTGGGTGTTAGGTGTTTGGTAAACAGGGCAATCCAGATTGTTTTCTTGAGGGAAGGAAAAGATTCTAGAAGGCAGCTGGAAGTCTTTTACGAGCTTAGTATATAACAAATAGGGATGCAGGTGGCGCTGTGAGTTAAACCACAGAGCCTAGGACCTGCCGATCAGAAGGTCGGCGGTTCGAAACCCTGCAACGGGGTAAGCTCCTGTTGCTCAGTCCCTGCTCCTGCCAACCTAGCAGTTCGAAAGCACGTCAAAGTGCAAGTAGATAAATAGGTACAGCTCCAGCGGGAAGGTAAACGGTGTTTCCATGCACTGCTCTGGTTCGCCAGAAGCGGCATAGTCATGCTGGCCACATGACCCGGAAGCTGTATGCCGGCTCCCTTGGCCAATAAAGCGAGATGAGCGCCGCAACCCCAGAGTCAGCCACAACTGGAACTAATGGTCAGGGGTCCCTTATATAACAAATAGTCATTCTAAGTCAGAAAGCAGTTTAATTAGAAACAGGTTAAAAGTTCTTAAATACCTTTGTGAAGTGATTTTGACTGAAATGAAGTGTTGTGCCTTACTGGAGTAATCATTATGCTTTAACCCTCATCATGTGTGTATTGATAAAATTCCAGTTTCCAATGTGCCTCATCCTTACTTTGATCCTCTGATTGAGGAATAAGTGATCACAATTTCTCATTTTACGTTATTAAGAGTCCTTGCTGCTGGATATTAGTAACGGAGGGAGAATCCCAGACCTCTCAACTGTTACTGACAGGGTGTTTAAGTTTCTAAGTTTTAAAGCACCCAAAATCTGGGCATCTTACCTTGCTCCCATCTTTGTTGAGGGAGTTTGCCACAATGGATTCTTGGGCGCCCAGCATAAAAAGTAGCCCTCATGTCTGTTTGAGTTATGCTTTCCTAAGCTAGAGAGTAGTATGTAAAAGCCTGCTTATATGTATATATTAATTTTACTTGGACTGGGGCAATTCTTTGTCCTAACCTCTGTGTGCTGGGATTTTTTTTAATTGAGGACTCAGCTAGGGAACATCAGTGTAGTTATAACCTTTTTTTGTTGTTGTGGCTCTGAATAGCTAAACATAGATAACTCAACATCTTTAGGTTTCATATCTTTTTTAAAAATTAACTGATCTTTTTTTTTAAAAAAAAATGATATTTATTAAAGTTTTGAATAAACACATATAAACACAAAAAACAATAAAGACATAAACGAACAAACAAACAAATAAAAAACAAGTATAAGTTCAAACCATATTTTCTAAACCTAATTTCGCCGACCTCCTCACACCTCGCCCTTCTGTATTCTAATCTCATTTATCTTGTCAGCAAATCCATTCCCACATTTCCCATAGTTTTTATTAATTCTATTCTTTTTCCTTAATCAATGCCCCTGCAAACCACTAATTTTTAAACCGATATCTTTTTAGCCTTCATTAATTTTGTAATGTTTATTAAGATAGTCTTTAAACTTCTTCCAATCTTCTTCCACTGTCTCTTTGTCCTGGTCTCGGATTCTGCCAGTCATCTCTGCCAGTCCCATGTATTCTGTCATCTTCATCTGCCATTCTTCCAGAGTGGGTAGATCTGGTGTCTTCCAATACTTTGCGATAAGAATCCTTGCTGCTGTAGTAGCATACATAAAAAAAGTTCTGTCCTTCTTTAACACCACGTGGCTTACCATACTAACTGATCCACTATAAAGCAGTTGCAATTTTCTCAGCTTCTGTACATATAAACACAACTACCCTTTAAAAGTCTTCCTCCTAGTGATCCAATAATTATTTATGTTGGTGACAAAATACCAAGCTCTTGAAACATAACTTTTAACTTGGGGCGGATGCAAAGGGCACAACTTAATGCAGATAGCGCTTCTGGAGTGCAAAACAATGTTTTGATGAATGATCGAGCAAAGGATTTGTTAATATTTACTCACTTTAATGAGCAATTATGTGATAAAGCAATCATGGACTTGTAGAATGTGTTAATAGATTAGGGAATTAGCTAATGTTTGTGAACAGATACACAGGCAATAACAAACTATTAACTACTGAAGTGCTAATTAAAGCATAAATAATATGGTCTGCTGTATGTTAATCAATAAAACCATTTAGACAAGTAGAGAGGGGTTTGACTCATGGATGCATATTGTAATTATGTAAATGCAGTATCAGAGAGTTGAGCATACATGTAAGCAGTGAAATAAGTAAGTAAGTAAGTAAGTAAGTAAAGGCAAGAGGTGGCATACACAAACTGAAATCACTAATTTAAACTTAATATGAATAGACTTTTTCAAGTGCTCATCTGATTGCATAGCTATTTGTTGTTTTTGGGGTGGGGAAGCAACCAAGTTGTTTGTTCAGTATTTTTCTATTTTCTATTTTCAGTCAGCAAAAAGATGTGTCATTGTGGACATTTTTTCTATAGGCTCAACAGTACAGAGCAGATATGCTGCTCCTAACATCTTCCTTGAGGTAGACGTAGCCGGGGCAGCATCACGAGGGACTGTGCATCACATGCAACAAGGTGTGTTGTTTGGAAGAAAGAAGCACACCAAGAGAAAGTGTGGGTCAAACATACCCAGAGTTTTCTATAGCATAAGGCCAGGATCCTGCTATCAGGCAGTTCTGGGCAGCAGTTCACCAGTATTTGAGACTCTATTTGGAGATGTTAGGGTTTGAACCTGGCATGCAAAGAAGCTCCTCTATCACTGAACTATGGGCCCTTCTCCTTCATAGACCATAGCTCATTCTCTTGGGGGAGCATAATTTTGAGCAATATATCCTCATCCAGGACAAATGAACTGCTGTGGGGAGCTTCTCGGTGTCATCTAATGAAGACAAACAGCCTGATTGGTTATGCCATGCAGAATGTTTTGCAAGCAAAGTTTGCAAGATGCAAAACTCTCCAGCGAGGTCCTAAACACCTACAGTGAGCAAGGGAACGCCAAAAGCCTTAGTCTTGATGTTTGATCATCATGACCCCATCTCAGATCTGAACTCCACCTTCAGTATAAATAGAAGTTTTCATTGCCACCATCCACAAAAGGTGACAGGAGGGGGAGCCTGTTTTCGCAACCCTACCCTCACTGTTCAAATTACAGATAGGTAGCCGTGTTGGTCTGCCATAGTCAAAACAAAACAAATTCCTTCCAGTAGCACCTTAAAGACCAACTAAGTCAGTTCTTGGTATGAGCTTTCGTGTGCATGCACACTTCTTCAGATACACTTCAGAAGAAGAAGTGTGCATGCACACGAAAGCTCATACCAAGAACTGACTTAGTTGGTCTTTAAGGTGCTACTGGAAGGAATTTGTTTTGTTCTCACTGTTCAAAGTTCAGCACGGCAAGCACACAGGTCCCCAAACCACCAGACCAGGCAAACCACTCAAGCCAGCTGTCAATGTGAGGTCATTGGTTAGAGGGCCTTCACACACAAAATTGCCCCTTAAAGTCAAATCTCTTCCCAGCCTGCCCCAAATGCCAAGATTGTGACAGGCTAGCAGCCAATTAAGCCTTAATTAACCACACACCTCAGATCAGAACTTTACAGAACAGAAGATAAAACACACCCCAAAGGTCCATCAGGGATGCCCCCAAAAATCCTACTCAGTCTGTGATGGCAACTGGCTAATTCTGCAGTATCTTATGGGTGGGTTGTTGCCTGATCCTATACTGACAAGATTGAGGAGGGCAGAGTCTCCTTTTTGAGGAGACAGCTGGCCAACTTCCATTGCCTACTTAATGTGATGTGCAGAACACCTCACCCCAGCCTCCCATCCAGGGGAAGCCACATAAGACTTCCTCCTGCAGTTGCAGAGCAGGGCAAAATCCCTCCACTCACAGTAAGTGGCAGAACAACTTATTCTTGTGATTTCAATAACTTTTCGAAAACATTGTGGCGGCTAAAAAACCCAAAGCCTTAGCTTCTCCCTTAAAGCAATGAGGCATGCACCTAGGAAGTGTACAAGGAGGCATATCAGGCCTGTGCGTAAATGAAAAATAAGAATAAGAATAAGAATAATTTATTATTTATACCCAGCCCATCTGCCTGGGCTTCCCCAGCCACTCTGGGCGGCTTCCAATATTAAATATTAAAATACAGTAATGCATCAAACATTAAAAGCTTCCCTAAGCAGGGCTGCCTTCAGATGTCTTCTAAAAGTCTGGTAGTTGTTGTTCTCTTTGACATCTGGGGGAAGGGCGTTCCACAGTGCAGGTGCCACTACCGAGAAGGCCCTCTGCCTGGTTCCCTGTAACTTGGCTTCTCGCAGTGAGGGAACCACCAGAAGGCCCTCGGTGCTGGACCTCAGTGTCCGGGTAGAACGATGGGGATGGAGACGCTCCTTCAGGTATACAGGACCGAGGCCATTTAGGGCTTTAAAGGTCAGCACCAGCACTTTGAATTGTGCTCAGAAACGTACTGGGAGCCAATGTAGGTCTTTCAAGATCGGTGTTATGTGGTTTCGGTGGCAGCTCCCAGTCACCAGTCCAGCTGCCGCATTCTGGATTAGTTGTAGTTTCCGGGTCACCTTCAAAGGTAACCCCACATAGAGCACATTGCAGTAGTCCAAGCGAGTGTCACTTAAAAATGGGGAATAATTGGGAAAGCAGTAATGGGGGGGGCAGTAACATGGTGGATAGTTGTGGCGGTTATGTGGCAGGAAGCTTATAAGTCTGGGGGATTCAGGGAAAAACTAACAACGTGGTAATGCTGTCCCAGAGCAGAACTGAAGGAACTGCCCCTGCAATGCAGTGAATAGAGTGAATTCACTCTATTTATCAATGTCACTCTCTGCGCTTAAGTCATATTTTTGGTTTCTACAGTCTTCGATTCCATTACACATAATATTCCACCTGACCAAGAAAGGAAAGGACGAAAATGAAACTGTATCCTTGAAATATGGTGCCAAGAGATCAGAAATGTAACTAAATTTTAAGGCTGGCCTGTTAAAACACACACAAACACAGTCACAATGGAGTGGCCTTATTTTTATTCTATATTTTATTTTATTTAACTCCTAACATTCCTGATTAATCTGTGAGAAGTAGAAGATTGACATTTGGCTGTAATCAAACAATATACGCAGCTAGTAATTCTGGAAAACCAACTATATAGATATCAATATAAATAAAGATATGATATAGATATCCTTTTCCTCAATGCCAAGCAGCCTGGTGGGGGAGGGGGGAAACCCCTCGTATTTCATTTCCCCAGATTTAACAATCAAGTGGAAAGCAATTTCTACCCTGTACTGAAGAGAGAGAAAATAAATAGCCGAAAAGGGCAAATCATTGGGCAATTGCTTAGCTCTAGATATCACCTCTTAAGCTTCTTTGGCTTGGATTTGTTACTTGCATTGTCAAAGGCTAAACTGGAGACTGAAGTAAGTCAAAAGCACAGTGGTTGGGTGGGAATATGAATCATGGGAATATTACAAAAGCAGTGCCAGTAGGTATTATTTCTTCATCTCCATGTTTGTTTTGGGGTAGCTTTGTGAGCAGTAGGGACGCTTTGAATACCCTTTTCTGATGAGCCTCCTTCACCCAACATGCAGAATAAGAAGCAGGACTCCACCCTGGGAAATTTGGTGAAAGGGCAGGCTAAAAATATCATTAATAATAATGATGATGATGATGATGATGATGATGATAACAAATGTGAGGATGATAACACTGAGATTTGGCCCATTTGTTCTCTTGTGGCGAATGCCACGGTTGCTATGACTGATGCTGTTGTTAAAGGCCTTTTGCCCCTTCGGTTTTATATTCAGGCTTCTTTATCAGTTTGATATGCTTTATTGTATACTTTATATTCAAACTACTTTATTGCTGATGATTAACTTTTATGTTTCACTTAGTATCTTAAAAGAGAGAGAGAGATACACCCCATGTTACAGGGAAAGGACTATTTGTGCTAAATAAATTATTAAAGCAGTAATATAAAGGGAAGGTGACTTATTTCCAGTGTTATTGTCAGGGAAATCAATCACTGTGACATCTTATTTATAACAAAATGCTTTAATTTACATTTTATATGTGGTGTGAAATAGAACATTTATTACTGACAGCAACAATAATAGCAGATGACGGGTGTGGTGTGACAGACAGCATATTGAACACGTTCTAGTGTAATTTCGGGACAACCCTGTGTTCAAATCCTAAATACTCCTCCACACAGTATTGCCTCCACTTGACTTCGTCATCCATAAAATGACCCAGGTGGCTGGTCCAGTCAAGAAGACAGTAAAAGGTGTGCTCCCAAGCAGTGCTATTTTTCTAGAAAAAGAGGTGCGGGAACCATAAATACCTCCCTTGTTCTCTTAGAATGACAGTGGTGCCCACCTGAGAGCACAGGAGCCAACTCTTAGGGGCTGTGGGGGCTTTGGCCCCCACAATAACATTTTTTGAGGGAGCTGGGCCCCCTATGGGCATTCCCATTCAAATGGTGCATGTGTTCTGCATCATGTGATCAATTATGCAGGGCGGGGCTTACCTGGGCCCTCACAATATTTTATTCAAGTTGCCACCCCTGCCTGAGGGGTGCCAGAACTGCGTTGAGGCTGAAAAAAAGCCCTGCTCCCAAGGCAGACACCCAATAACACTATGATCCAGCTATGGTAAGTTGTGTTAGAATTCCTGCTCCGTGACTGCAGTCATGGGATTTTTGTCTATCACATGACGGTATATGTTTTGACTCCACAGAGTGGGAAGTGACGGAGACAGGATGTTTGTGTTACTGTGTTCCGTGGAGTGGGACTATTGTCCTTTGTTTTTTTTCTCTTTGCTGTCTGATGCTAGAGAGAGAGGGAGCCATGTTGCAGTGCTCCGTGTGTGTTTATATGTAAATAACGTAGATTAGCCAAAATGCTGAGTTGCTGAGGTCTGTTACACAAGATGCGCAAACTCTACGGATCCCTAAGTGTGCCGGTGTCGGTTGGCATCGGTCGCTGTGATGTTCAGGCAGAAGAAAACTTTTGAAGCTCCCGAACAAATGACCAGGTGGGAGGGAACATGCCAGTCAGGCATGTGTCTCTGCCAGGGTCCTACTTGAGTGTAGGCTGAGCTCCTGACAAGTTGTGCGTAAGATCCAGCCAAAGTTAGGCCCTTTCCAGTCGAACTGACTTCAGTGTAGGAGGATATGTAAGCTCATAGCTAGATGACATGTGATGTTAGCTATATACTTCTGTTATGTACTGAGAACAATAGGATCCAAAATGCAGCAATCTGATTGGTCCTAGAACAATAGGATTCAGAATGCAGCAGTCTGATTGGTCCTACAACAATGCAGCAGTATGATTGGTCCGCAGGAGCCACCCAATCCAGCTCCAGGTGGAAGTGAATTCACAACCTGATTGGCCTACAGGAGAATCCCGGAATTAGCCAATCACGTGCAGCCCATTGTGTAAATAATGTATATAAAGCAGATATTGTGGGGGAACTTCCATTCCTCCTCAGCACTATGAGCTGAATAAAGAGCATGAAATCCACCCTCGACTCCGAGTATATTTCAACTTCCATCCTTAAATTTTGCTTTTTTATAACATAAAATAAATACCCACCGCAAGAGCCTCAGTCTGAACTGGGACCCTCCTGAGGGTTTTAGCTCTTTGCAAAGCACTGTGGGCATGATTCAGCATGGGTACCCTATGCTTGCAATTTGCATTGGCCTCCCCCCCCCCCCAAAGGTCCCATTGTAAGAAATGGGCCTTAAAACATGCTTAAGCTCATCTGGATCATGCTCAGCAGATCAGTCCTGATGTCCAGCCTGCCACACCGGAAGCAGCAAAAGGGTGCCTCCACACAGCAATGCTGGCAGACAAGACTCTGCTGCCTCAGAAAGCGCTTGCATCCAGCCAAAGCAGAGGTAGGCAGAAACATCACCAGGTGAGCTTTTGGAGTCAAGGCATAGCAGAACCAATAGGTGGAGCCGGAACCATCGACAGGTAGTACTATATAGTTCTAGTTTTGTTCACATCTTCATCTCTGTTGCATTCTGCAGGAGCAGCAAAGAGTCTGAGGAGGAGGAAGTTGACAAGCAGTACCACTCACTGGACTTGGTATCGAACAGAAGGTGGGAGAACAGATTGCAATGGGTGAAGCAGTGCTCCAAACTCCCTAGAGAACCTGCACATGCTCCAACATTTCTCCAATGAGAATAGAGACATCTTATTCCATAATAATAAAGATGATAATATTTTTTTTTTTTATTTATACCCCACCCATCTAACTGGGTTGCCCCAGCCACTCTGGGCAGCATCCAACATATGTAAAAACATAATAAAACATTACACATTTAAAAACTTCCCCATACAGGGCTGCCTTCAGATGTCTTCTAAAGGTTGTATAGTTACTTATCTCCTTGGCTCGGGGTCAAATAACTCCACACCCGCCAACATTTCTTTAATGAAAATAGGGATGTCCTAAGGCAGGCATGGCCAAACTTGGCCCTCTAGATGTTTTGGGACTATAATTACCATCATCCCTGACCACTGGTCCTGTTAGCTAGGGATGATGGGAGTTGTAGTCCCAAAACATCTGTGTTTTTTTGTTTTGTTTTTTAAATTTTATTGATTTTCTTTTTTCTCATTACAGTGGTACCTCTGGTTATGTACTTAATTCGTTCTGGAGGTTCGTTCTTAACCTGAAACTGTTCTTAACCTGAAGCACCACTTTAGCTAATGGGGCCTCCCGCTGCTGCTGCACCGCCGCTACACGATTTCTGTTCTCATCCTGAAGCAAAGTTCTTAACCTGAGGTACTATTTCTGGGTTGGCGGAGTCTGTAACCTGAAGCGTATGTAACCTGAAGCGTATGTAAGCCAAGGTATCACTGTACAAATATACTTATAGCATATAATTTACATAACATCTCCCCCCCTCCTTTGGACTTCCCTCAACTTCCATTTCTGATTTATTATCCTCATTGTTATATTCTGCTATTTTCTACAAATATCATATTTTTCCTTTTATCGCATTATTTGTTCCCCATCCATAAGGTTGTGAATGTTTATTTAAATCCTACATCAGGTCAATATTATTTCTTTGTTTCTGCAAATATACTGTAATATAAAAGGTTCCCACTCTTTTTCAACATCCCTATTGTCCTTTTCCTGAAGTCTGTCTGTCAGCTTCGCCAACTCCACATAATTCATCAGTTTTTCTTGCCATTGTTCTTTTGTTGGAATTTCTCCAGTCTTCCAGTTCTGTGCTATCAATATTCTTGCCGCCGTCATAGCATACATGAGTAATGTCCTTTTCTCTTTCAGCAGATCTTGTCCTAAAATACCCAACAGGAAGGCTTCTGGCTGCTTAACAAATGTTATTTTAAACATTTTTAAAAATTCATTATATATCATTTCCCAATATAGTACAACCCCACCACATATGGTAAAAGGTCCCTTCAACCTCTTTGCACCTCAACACTCCCTCTGTTCCTTTTTATATATTTTGGCCAAATTCACCAGTGAGATATAACATCTATACATCATCTTCATATAATTTTCTTTTAACAATATACAATCCATAAATTTCAAATTTACTTTCCAAAGTTTTATCCAGTCTTCGAATTGTATATTGTGGCCTATATTTTGCGCCCATTTGATCATAACTTATTTTACTTCCTCATCTTTTGTTTCCCATTCCAAGAGAATATTGCACATCTTTTTTAGTAATTTTGAGTTCTCGTCTATTATTTCCTTTTGGAATTTAGAAACCGTGTATAGAAAGCCTTTCTTATTGTCCTTTTTGAAGATATCTTTTAGCTGCCTATGGTGCAACCAACTTTGAAGATGTTCTGTTATTTCATCATATTCTTTCAATTTTAATTTCCCTTCCTGTTCTACTAACAATTCTCTATATTTCGGCCATTCTCCCTTTCCCCCCAGTGATTTTAGTGATAATGCCTCAATAGGTGATAACCACCAAGGTGTTTTAGGTTCTAACAGGTCTTTATATTTGTCCCACACCTTGAACAATGCTCTCCTTATTATATGATTGTGGAATCCTTTATGGATTTTTGTTTTTCCGTACCATAGATAGGCATGTCATCCAAACCTGTTGTCATGTCCTTCCAAGTCTGTTATCTCTTCTCTGTCAAGTTTGATCCAATCTCAGATCCATATTAGGGTTGCAGCTTCGTAATACAATTTTAAATCTGGAAGTGAGAAACCTCCTCTCTCTTTCACATCTGTAAGTATCTTATTTTTTTATCCTCGGTTTTTCCAGATAAATCTTGAGATTTCTTTTTGCCATTCTTTGAAGCATGCATTCCCTGCTATTATTGGTATTGTCTGAAAGAGAAATAACATTCTTGGAAGTACATTCATTTTTATTGCTGCAATCCTTCCTAGAAACATCTGGAGAGCCAAGTTTGGCCATACCTGTCCTAAGGAAAAGTGGGACATTCTGGGATCAAATCAGAAACTGGGATGGCTTCTGCAAATCCAAGACTGTCCCTGGAAAATAGGGACACTTGGTGGGTCTGTTATAATATTCTTAAGCAAAAGGTCAACCATGGAGTCATCTGGAAGCAAGTCCCATTGAACTAAATTGGGCTTACTTTTGAGCAGACTTGAATAGGATTATGCCCCTAGTTATACACGCTAATACTTAACATTGACAATAAAAGTTAATAGAACAAATATGGATACAAACACATCTTTTACTGGCACTCTTTACAAGCTTTTCTTGGAAAGGTTTACGAATGCATGCTTTGATGTCGACTCCAAATGAAAACCAAATTGTATACACAGTTATCCAAAGTTCTCCCTGTGCCGGGAGGGTTTCATAGATGTATTGTCAAGGGATAGAAACAAAAATGCAAGTCTCATGTGAACTAAGAAATACATGAAGAATGTCACAGAAGAGATATTTGTAGTGAATACCTACAAGCTTTTTATTCTTCTTCCGTAACAAAAGAGTAGCAGCGTTGCCAGGAAGAAATTAATGAAGGAGTTTTGCAATCTGCTTATAAACCATCCATGAGGGAGAGTGGGGAAAGAAGGGCGGGGGAAGACTTTGCTGAATAAGTTATTTGTTATATATTACTTATTCACTTAAAGTTCACTTCTTTTATGAGCCAGAAGGCTTATTTTACAGTTATTACTTTGCTGAGAACAGAAACATATGGAAGGAATAATTTTAATGGCAGCAGATGCTGCTTTCCTACTGCTCCTGCATGAATCGTGACCTATGTAAAGGCTTCCAACCCCCTGCTTTTACCAAACATTGTTTAGCATCTCATGTATCATCCTACCTAGGAACACAGGAATACTTGCAGTGAGTCAGACCATTGGTCCTTCTAAGTTCAGTACTGTCTATACTGATGGACAGCAGCGCTCCAGGAGTTTCAGACCAGGCTCTATCCCAGCCCTACCTGGAGATGCTGGGGAATTGAATCTGAGACCTTCTGCAAGCAAAACAGAGGCTCTACCACTGAGCTACAGCTTTCCCCACAAACAGCTCCCATTGGTCCAGATCTTATTTCTAAGGCATGTTATAAGAGGAACCACAGCGGAAGAGGCTAGCAACATCTGGGTCAATGCATCCTTTCCAATGGGAAACAAACACAAGTGAGTTGGAAGTGATGTTACACACTGGCAGCTGGCCGTGCAGGACTTTCTTATCTCCCCACTGGAAAGCAAGAGAGATACAGCTGTAGAAGCAGAGAGAGGAACAGCAGAGGAACACAGGGATGGGGTTCTAATTACCTCAACACTCCATGTTGTCCTCAGAAAAGTTTGTACAGGCACTATGAAGGAAGAAACCATTAGTAATGTTCTGTGGATTGAAGCACCCAGCGGTGAGTCAAAAGGCAGAGCTCACAAGGCAGGAGATCAGGCACAGGGGAGCATAGATAAAAGCAGGTGGCCTTGCTGGATAGAGAAAGAATGTCTGAAGGTTAGATGAGCTCCTAACGTCCCTTAACTAGAAGCAATGGGCTCACCTAGCCGCCTCTGCAGTAAGAATTTGACTCTGACACCAAACCATGCACACTGATCCAGCAACTCATTCTCTTTAGCACAAGTGCACAAGGTTCTCCACAAGAGATTCACTTCAGTGTCTGGGCAGTTCATTTTCAATTGTGCCTGAAACACCATCTTAAGATGTCAGTTGGCTCCAAGCAATTCTTCATACATTATGTTAATGGATAACGGGGATCAATGAATGACAATATAAAATTACATAGCATGCACCATAGTATACTAATGCATTCATAGAATATTTGTACTGCTCCATCCTATGTGAAGTTGTTTGCTGTAGAGGGAATCCCCATTTTCCTTTCTTCCTTTTCCCTCGCCAGAGATCAGCTGGGAGCATTTATTTCAGGATGCACAGCAATGCACCCAGCCATTTCCTTCAAGGGGAACCCCATGGGCACCCCTCACTACGTAGGTGTTGGAACCCCACTGGCCAGCAAGGAACATGGAAAAGAACAGATAGTGTCCAGGAAGAAGATATGCATAAACACGGAAGTGTGTGCGTGTATTAGTGGACTCACTGGACCAAAGAAAGCAAACTTTGAAGACAGTACATATTTGTTTATAGAAGATCAGTTACTGACTGCTTCCTCACCATGGTGAAGTAAAATCCCTATAATTCATCTGCACAGTGGCAGTGAAGGCATTTGAAGAAGCATGTGCACAATGGAATGGGGAAAGGAAATCAATTTTGCCACAAAGCAGCAAGGGTCTTCCCACCACTTAAGTTACAAAGGAAAAGGTACCACAGGAATCTCAAACAATAAAACAGCCATTATCACCACACATTTGTGTAATCTTCAAAGGAATGTAAATTGCTTGCCCGCCACCCCCCCCCAAAAAGTGAATGCCATTGGACAGCTTGCTGTTAACACCTATTTTATCCTTCCCAACTGCTGGAGCTGCTGTGATTCCTATTTGAGCACAAATCAACAGACTGACTGTCACAGTTGCACAATCAATAACATAGCAGGCTGCACTATCAAAGGTATGAGCAATGATATACTGGCGTAGGACAAAACTGTGTTTATAAGTTCTTTAAAAGTGAGAGTGAGAAAGAAGGAGGCTGGAGTAGCCTCATCATAGCAAGCTCCTGTGACACTGGACAGAGAAAATAAGACACATCAGGATAAGGTGGAGTTTTACTGTAGGAGACCCAACAGCTGACATGTTCCTCCAGCCTCAGCCAGCTATGTTTTATTATGTGAAATAATATTCTATTCTGATTGCCAATGAATGTGGCCCAAAACAAAGGCAAATTTTGAGGTTCAACGAGCCTCTTGCAGGGAAGTCCAAGATAAGGTGCAGAGCATAGTTTTGAGGGATGTCATAAAGGAGTTTTGTGCCTTTCTTATTTGAATTTTTTTAAAAAAATGTGCAAATGATGAAAGCATGCCACATTTTCCAGTGGCAAAAAATATGACACAGATCCAGCAGACATGAGGAACCTGTGTCCCTCCGGTCATTGCCGGCCTCCCACTCCCATTGACCCCAGCCTGTGTGGCCAATGGCCAGGAGTGATGGGAGTTGCAGTTCAGTTACATCTGGAGAATGCTTACTGTGTTCTTGGGGTTTCTATCCTCTTTTTTTTTTTTTTGCTACAGAAAAATGTGGCATGCTTGCATCATTAGGAAAAATTCATGAACTTAGTGAGATTGCTGAGTCTGCATAGGCCTCCACTAACAAGCACCTGACAGCAAATTGCTGTGCAGCAACAGTGACGAGTGTTGCACATCTCTTCCCCATTCCATACACCCCACCAGTTTGTAACATTTTAAAAAATTAGGATTTCATTTTGATTAATTGCTAAGAGGTTAGAGGCTGAATTCTTCCTCACTGTAACACTGAAATATGGGAGCACATATTCAGCCAATCTTTCAAAGTTGGGGGGTGGGAGGCAGAAAGCTGTACTCTTTCTCAGCAGAGATGGAAAGGCCCCTGCAATGCAAGAATCTCAGCTAAAGCATTGATGACAGATAGCCATTCAACCTCTTCTTTAAAACTTCAAATGAAGTCCTTCCAAGGAAGTCCATTCCCTTGACATTCATTTTGTTAATTGGGGCCCAGTTCTCCAATCTGTTAAGGTCATCTTGAATCTTGATTCTGTCTTCTGCGGCATTAGCTACCCCTCCAAATTTGGTGTCATCTGCAAATTTGATGAGCATTCTCTTGACATCTTTGTCCAAGTAGTTTATAAAGACATTGAACAACCACAAGTCCAGGACAGAACTCTGCAACACCTCACTGGTCACATTTTTTTCAGGGTGATGAGTGAGCACACTTTGGGTTTGGTCAGTCAACCAGTTGCAAATTCACCTAACAGCTACCTTGAAGTAATGTCTGACTTACTATTGACTTGCATGGGTGGAAGGCAAATATTAGATAGTGGTATCTGTCAGCATTGAATCAGTATGTCAATATTTCTTCTTCCATGCTGTGGTGAACATGGAGACATTTCAGTATGGAGGGATGTAGAGTGCCTGAACTGAGCTTGAGTCTTGCACTGAAAGTAACAAAAACAAAAATATAAAGATTTGAAGCAATTTTTCTCTCCCTTATACAAGATATGCTGGATACAAAATATTCGTGGTTGGTTTATGTAAGAAATCAATTGCATCTTGCCGGATAAGTTTCAAACCGGTGCTGCCAAGTTTCCTTAACAAAACACAATATTGAAATTCACCAGCACATGCCCTCTTTAGGAGGAGAAGCCTGATTAAGTAGGGTCTCTTCACTTGCTCTTATCTCAAGAGGTCATGAGAGATTTCCTGCCATGGACTCCTTGAGCACTCTGTGTCATCTTGTTTATTCTATCCTCCTCTTACCTGGTGAAATGCCCTTCTTATGGACACGTGCCTAACTGATTTCATTTCTGATTACTCGACACTGCTGATCAGAAAAGGAGGGAGGTGTAAATCAAAGAAAGGGGAGATGGATAGCGATGTTTCAGGATACACAAGCACAATTATCCTGATTGTTGAATACATTTTGCGGGGTATGAAATACATACTTGCAATTTTTAATGCCTTCAGAAATTCTGAAGGCATTGAAAAAATAAGAAGAGCCCACCCAGCATTGAGTTCCCAGTAACACCAGTCAGATGCCTCTGCAAAGTTCATGATGGCAACAGCCATTCTGGTTCTTGTCCTCTCACCCTGGACCTCTGTTATTAAGGGTATATATATTTTATGAAAATGGAGGATTTATAAACCACCACGGCTAGCAGCTGTTGCTGGACCTATTCTCATTAAAGTGCCCAATCCTTTGGAAGAATCATGCATTAAGATTCACTGCAGTGGGATTATTCTGAATAAAACACTGTGAATTACTAAGAAAACTTCCTTATTTTAACTATGTATCTTTGATTGGATCCAGACTTGGGTGTTCCATGAATGAAAGGCTTCTTTCTATTCATGCAAAGGGCCAAGGGCCAATGGATGCTCTTGGCAGATGGTTCCCTCTTCCCATCTGTAGCACCTCCAACACTGTTTCAGAGGGTTCCCCAAGACTCCACAGCAGCTTTCCAGGGGCACCACAGGCTGCAGGAAGAAGGTGAGATCAGCAAAAATTGCCTCCCTACTTTCTCCAGTACAGTAATCCATGGACAGAGATCTACTGACAGGGAGGATGCACTCTATAGTAATGTTTCCCATTGTAATACAGTGGTACCTCGGGTTACATACGCTTCAGGTTACATACACTTCAGGTTACAGACTCCACTGACCCAGAAATAGTACCTCGGGTTAAGAACTTTGCTTCAGGATGAGAACAGAAATTGTGCTCCGGCGGCGCAGCAGCAGTGGGAGGCCCCATTAGCCAAAGTGGTGCTTCAGGTTAAAAACAGTTTCAGGTTAAGTACGGACCTCTGGAATGAATTAAGTTCTTAACCCAAGGTACCATTGTACTGTTACAGCAGTATTCCTCACACAAAAAAGCACATTAGATAAAGCCGGTGCTTTTTTTTCTGGGGGAACACCAGGGTACGCATACCCCTAAACATTTTGTGAATCTAAGTTTGTACTCATTGAGGGGCAGTATTTCAATATGAGTAGGACAGCACCCCTAAACATTTTCTTTTTAAGAAAAAAAGCACTGGATAAAGCCACATACAAATAGGTAGGTTCATCACTGCAGATCTGTGGATTGCACACTTTCCTTTCTGCTGTGTGAGATAGAAGCAGCAAACTAAACTCTAGTTATGCCCTAGAGGATCAAAGATTTGTAGGGCTTTTCTTGTTGCAACAGGCTTGTTAATTTGGTGGAGTTGAAAATCAAAGCCACTGCCAAGCATTCCAATATTGGCAGGTTGAATTGTGAAAGTAATGTACAGTTAATTTCCAATAAGGAAAGTAAGATTTCTACCCTCCTCCAGTTGCCATTTTGATTGCCTTGCTATTTTTACATTGTATAGTTTCTACCTTGTCATTTTACCATTAAATGAATCATGCAACAATTTTATATCACTCTGTAATTTTGTCTATTATTCCTAATTTTGCTTTGTGCTCCCTTCCCAAGGTTATATATATATATATATATATATGAATTGTATAAAAGAGAAAGCACCTCTGTTTTGCAGGCTGTTATTTGTTTTTGTCTAAGCTGCACTGAAGCCTGTATGATTTTATTGTCAAGTCAAGTAGTGGGTGGAAGAATGTCACACTAGAGCAGCCAACTCTCACAGCTTGTACAGTGTGGACTGGAGTGGGGAAGAGACAAGTATGTGCTACTGGTGAACACCTTCATCACTGAATTCATGATGGGATGCTCACTCAAATCAGAGATGGTTGCATTTGCAGAAAGCTGCTTTTCAGAGCTGCAGATTGGTTTGAGGAATGAAGTAAGTTTATCATCAGCATCATTGTAAAAGTAGCCTGCTTCCCTTTTGAATCTATCCAATGTGCCAGTGTGGTGTAGTGGTTAAGAGCGGTAGACTCGTACTCTGGTGAACCGGATTCGCGTTTCCGCTCCTCCACATGCAGCTGCTGGGTGACCTTGGGCTAGTCACACTTATCTCTGAAGTCTCTCAGCCCCACTCACCTCACAGAGTGTTTGTTGTGGGGGAGGAAGGGAAAGGAGAATGTTAGCCGCTTTGAGACTCCTTCGGGTAGTGATAAAGCGGGATATCAAATCCAAACTCTTCTTCTTCTTCAAAGTGACTCGTGCAAACTCATCCATTTTCAAACAAACCCAGCTTTTAATGGCTGACACCATGAGAGGATTTGTCTCATGAGGTAGCGAGATAGAATGCCTGCTAGTTCACAGTTTGGGTAGCAAATATGGGCTTCATTAACTACAAACCCCCAAATCTGGGATTCCCCTCAAAACCAGTGCCAAAGTTCTGCAGTTGTTTTGCAGCACCAAACTTTGGCAAAAGTTCGGTAGCATTTTGCAGTGAAACCCCCACATTTTGCGGCGCCCCACAGACAGCACAATAGCCACTCAAACCTGGGGGTCAAAAGGTCACAAAAACCCCACCGTTGTCCGATTCACTCTAAACAGGCACCCAACTTTGGCAAACGTTTTGCAGCATTTTGCAACAAAACCACCGCATTTTGCAGTGTCCCACAAATGGAGCAGTAGCCACTCAAACCAAGGGCTCAAAAGCTTACCCCCCCAATATGAGGTGATCTCTTGAACCCTGAGTTTCAGTGGCCATTGCTCCATTTGTGGGGCACTGCAAAATGTGGGGGGTTTGCTACAAAACCCTGCAATGCTTTTGCCAAAGTTTGGCACTGGTTTGGAGTGAGACAATATTGGGTTTTGGTGAGCTTTTGAACCCTAGGCTTGAGTGGGTATTGCTCTGTTTCTGGGGTGCTTCAAAACATGGGAGTTTCACTGCAAAACGCTACTGCAAAACTTCCCCCAATGTTTGGCGCCAATTTGGAGCAAATCAGATGACATTTGGTTTTGGGCTGACACCATGACACCCAGGTTTGAGTGCCTATTGCTCTGTTTGTGGGGTGCTGCAAAACACGGGGTTCTCACTGCTAAACCCTGCAATACTTTTGCCAAAGTCCTTTAACCAGACATGGGGTTCAAGATATTTTTCCAATTCTATGTTAACTGTGTTGCTATTACTACATGATAAAGTTGCTATGAATTTCTCCATGGCAATTTTAGCATTAAGTGAATAAAGTAATGTTCTTATACTACTGACATTTCCATCCCTGTGATTCCTAACATTTGCTCTGTTCCCGCTTCCCTTTGCTTTGTTCCTCTTTTCATATAAAACACAAATTTTATAAGTAGCAAAACTACTTAGCTTTAAGCAGACGACATGATAAAGAAGGAAAATCTGCAGTAATGCTGCAGAAAGTAAATTAACTGACAAGATATACACTACCAGCCATATCCTGAAAGTATTGAGAAATTATTGACCTGAAGATGATCATATAGCATTATTGTAACAACTATGGGCATTATTATCTTTATTCTTTAATATTCTTTACCAGACTTCAATGTTTATTAGTTCCTCAAAGGCCTCAACTGTTATCCTACTTTCCAGAATACAAGTTGTAAAACCTGAGCCAAATGGCAGCTTTAAAAGTGTTCTTTAAAAGGCCTTCTTTTGGGGGGGGGGGAAAGGCTCCAATGAAGAGACGTCATTCTGCAGCTAGCTTTGCATTTTGAAAAACTGCATGCACAAAATAATACTGAAATATTTGAGTTCTGTGAACTTTGCAGGCTGCACAAGCGGTATTTGTTTACCCTATAATGTATAAACAATGGGTGGGGGACTCAAGGCCTCTCCCCCCCCCCCCCACACACAATAACCAGAACCACTGTACAAGTGATACACAGGTACTGGGCCCTGAGCCAGCAGGGTGACCAAATTCTTAGCTTTCAGTTTGTTTGTTTTTAAGCAAGGTAATTCAGTAAGTTAGTCAGCAAAACATGAAGGCACTGACTAGGCCCATACATAGAAGCTGCGGTTGCTAAGGGTGGTTTACCACTGTATCACTGTTGCTAAGCAATCAGAGCAAAGAATGATAACCACTCCCACCTGGGACTTGGGAGGCGGAGCCTCCCAGAACAACAGGTGAGGGGAAAGAAAACAGGTGACGCTCATTGTTGTTGCTGCTAGCCTGGCTCAAGATGGAGGAGAATAGACTGCCACTGTATTGGGGTATGTTTGTTTAAACACTTCCTTTTGTTTCCACATTATTTTGTTCATTCACTGTCCAGGTATAAAATGCAATTGCCAAGTGTTGGTATTCTGTACTTGGAAGTAACTCTTCCTTCTTACAGAGAAAATATGGTAATATCCACCCCATTTCCTGTTTTCCACACAGCTAATGTTGGTCATCACTGGGCTTTTATTTATTACGATATAGTAACCATACAAAAAACCCCCAAAACCCCGACAAAATGAATATTAAATTACAAAAACAGTTAAATACCATACAGCTGCAGCAAATTAAGATTCCTATAGACTGTGCTTTAGCACAAGGGTGCTGTGTTTGTTTATCAAGGTTGGCAACATGGTTTTTTGGTGTGTATTTGACTCAGTTGGGAAATGGCTCGTGCTTAGAGTATTGGATGTTTGTTGTATGTGTTCATCTTGCTTCTCCTCCCAGGAGCTCAGGCCTGTGTACATTATCTTCCCCTCCCTGCTTTTTTTATATTCACAGCAGCTCTGTGAGGTAGGCTGGCTGAGAGTTGGTAGGTCAGACACCAAAGTTGTGAAACTGTGCATACTTAGGGGTTTGTTGGTTGGTTTAGTGCTTTCTGTTGCTTATTATGGTTGGCAAACTTTTTCCAGTTTTGGTATTTTGCTATAAAATCAGGATGGTGGAATGTTGCAGTTAAATGGTGTGTATCTGCTTTTCTAGTTATTGTATGCTTATTTTTCCTTACATGAGATATGAAAAACATTAAATATGAGTAGCTTGCTAATTTATCTCTCACAATCTCAAGGTTGAGTGCATTATACCCCCCCTTTTTATCTCTTCAGCAGCCCTGTAAGTAGGCTAGACTATTGTTATATGAGCATGAACAGCAGTTGTTTCCAATAAATTGTGGATTGGGGGGGGGAGTAAAGATGCACAATTTTTCATAATATAAGTGAGCTTGTTTGGCTGTGGCCTTCTGCCACAATCCAGCCAACCTTAAGTAGTCCATGTAAACGTCCTGTAGCTTTTATGCACATGTTTTTCCCCCAAAGCCTCTGTTACTCCTAAATCTATGTCAAGTTATTGTGCACACACTGGCAACAATCACGTAATTGCTGCAGTAGATTATGATACATAAATATTATACTTCACCCCACCCAAGTTCAGAAACGTGAAAATTCAGTCTGTTGTTACTGAAGGGCTATGTAATGCATGCAGCAGAAGACCCTGAGAAATAATTACTAGTCTGCTCTAAATGGAGGATAGATATCTTTCTTTTTCTTTTTTTTAAATGGAAAACCACCAAAATGCCTACAGTCTCTTCCATCTGCAAAGGTTGAAGTCCTTTCATAGTTCTTCAAACACACAACTCAAAAGTGATGAATACCCTGGCAAAATCCTTTTAATGACTGGGCAATTAGATGATTTACTTTGACATAGCTGGCGGGCTGTCAGTTCTTCTCAGAGGGAGTAACTACTTGTGGCTTCCAGAGTTCTTGTGAACACTTTTCATAAAAACAACTGCTAATTAGGTCTCAACCAAAAATACCTCTCCAACTTTTTAAAAAGATGCGCAAAAAAAAAATGCAGTTCTGACATATGCTGACTGAGTCATTCAAGTATTTTTCCTCCCTATGGCCTCAATCAACAATGGCCACACACAGATCTCAAAGAATTTCTCAATGCATTCCCTGTGGTCAATCCTAGGATCTTTATTTCACAGTAGGGGGTATTCACACATTACATCCACTGGCAGTAAAACCTGTGTACCTATGTACAAAACAGTTGAGCTGTGCGCTCCTACAATCATTCAAGTGAAGTGTTCAGCGAGTGTGCATTCTGTGCTCCCGTGTACACAATAGCTGACCTGTACACATAAACAAGTATACACTGTTTTGTATACATGATTGTACATGTGTAGAGACGGCTTGTATTTTAAGGCACATTAGCTGAGTATGCATTTGATGAACTTTTAGTCGTCTTCAGTCCTATCAACTTCAGTGAACTGCTGAAGTTTTTTTAATATAAAAATACAAAAAAATATGCAATGTGCATTTAAATAAATTGAAAGGGTTTTATCTATGTCAGTGTAAGCGGAATTCTACGCAGAGGCGTAGGAAGGTCAGGTGGTACCCAGTGCGAAAAATTTCATGACACCCCCCCCCCCGATATTGATTTATTTTATTTTTTTGCCTGCAAAAATGGTTTTACGTTATTTCATATTATCTTACAAAGGAATGTGGATTCTGGGCCTCTGATAACAAGTAGGTGACTGTGGACAGATACTTAAATCTACAGGATGGATTATGTTTTGGCTTGCATTATTTTATTTATATTTATTGCTTATTTATTTAATAAAATTATTTTTTTATTAAAAAAACCTGCAAAGTGGTTTACCAAAAACAAAAAACAAAAAAACCCGCAACAGTAATATCAAGAAAAACTAACAATCCTACTTTAAAACATACAAAAGCTAAAATATTAAGACTAAAATTACTTCAACTTCCTAAGCATCTAGGTATGCTTGCCCAAAGAAGAATGCTTTTAGCAGGTGCCCGAAGAGTCTAGCAAAGGCATGTGCTTTGTTGCAATAGGCGGGGAGTTCCAAACTGCAGGTACTGCTCCACTGAGTTGAAATTTCAGCCTTCACGACATAGGAAAACAGCCAAGTAAACAGCTATCTTCATGGAGGAGGGTCAAGATATTAACTGATATGCATGAATATATATTTCATATATAGCTATATAATCCCTAGTGTAGTAAGATAAGACCTTTGGAGCAGGCATTTTTTTTTAAAAAAAAAGTTGTTGTTTTATGAACTGCCCTATTAGGGCAGTACTGTAATTGTTCCTTGATAATTTGTCACACACCCCTCCATGATGGCACCTGGGGCGGCCTGCCCTGCCCCCCCCCCTTCCTACACCCCTGGTTCTACACGAGCAGCAGGATTCCCCCTTTGTGTGTTATACAGTGGTACCTTGGGTTAGGAACTTAATTCGTTCTGGAGGTCGGTTCTTAACCTGAAACTGTTCTTAACCTGAAGCAACACTTTAGCTAATGGGGCCTCCCACTGCCACCATGCCTCCACCACATGATTTCTGTTCTCATCCTGAAGCAAAGTTCTTAACCCGAGGTACTATTTCTGCATTAGCGGAGTCTGTAACCTGAAGCGTCTGTAACCTAAAGCGTCTGTAACATGAGGTACCACTGTACCTGGGCCTGCTGTTGCTGTGGTCATAGGGATTCCTGCTGTTCACTGCTGTCTGTGCAGACTGCTTCACACTGATGTTTGGGGTGGTTGTGAGGAGATGAGGCAGCTGCAGTTGAAATGCTCTGAGAGGAGTAGTCTGGGATTGTTTGAGGGCTGAAATGTGATCATACAATGTGTTTATAGCTGCAACATATTTTCTTGCTCTTCCCCTATTGTGCTTCCTAGCATCATCTCACTGAATTATAAACATCCTGCATATTGAGACTTGTTTGCTAACAATCCAAATAGAACTAAACACAGAGAATTTTCAGTATGTCTGCTAGGGTGGATATTCACATCCTATGCCATGAATTTTAAGCAGATTGGTATATGAATTTCTAGATGAAAGACTTCGCTGAGGATCTTAGAAATATAAATAGCAGGAAAAGAAAGACTTGAATTAATCCAATTTCCAGTAGAGATAAAAGGTACCACAGGGGTTGAAAGACTAGTTTCCATCAAATGTGTTGTTGCAATCATTCTTTAACTTGTTCTAGTAAAAGAACACTTATGCTGATCCCTGGAGAAATAGACCTTTGATGGCAACTGGCTCTTCACAGCTTGCTTGTATACTTCTTATTTCAAAATCAACAAGAGAAGGGAAATATTGTATATATTCTGTTTCATATGCTCTAGAGGGATTTTCAACATTCTCACCACAAAGCTCAAACATAAATAAAAATCCTAATGAAGACAAGTGAGCGGATGTCACTTCCTGAATCCCATAAATGCTTTGGGGAAAAATAGGGGTGGAAGGAAGATGGCATTTTGGAAAGGATGGGAAAGAGTAAAAAGAAACAGACCTCTTATTTTACAGTGCAGAGTTATTATATGAACTTGGAAGAATGGGGGAGAAATTAATTTAATGCAAATCTACCTAATTTGCACTTCCAATATGTGATCCATAACACAGTAATAATAATAATAATAATAATAATAATAATAATAATAATAATAATAATAAAAATTTTTTATTTATATCCCGCCCTCCCCAGCCGAAGCTGGGCTCAGGGCGGCTAACAACAATCAAAATAATCCAACGATTCTAAAAACATTTCATTATAAAAATTAATTAAAATCAAATTTATGGCAACCAATAAGCAAAATTCTGTGCAGATTGCCAGAGGAGTATGCACTTCACCAGCAAGAAAATGTGTGCAGAAAAGTGTATACTGTGGGAAAGTGGACGCAAAATTGTGTAAATTGCTGGAAAAAATGTACAACAATGCATCACATTTGGGAACACTTGTTTGCCAAGATGCATAGATTGAAATAAAAGCACCCCAAAATGTGTACATTATTTTTATTTGCAAACTGATGTGGAAGTGGGACAAACTGAATTTAAGATCAGATGAATGAGAAACTAACTGAAACCAATATTGGCATATTCATTTATATATAGGATCAACCATCACTTGAAAATATACTGGCTTACCATATGTACTCATGTGACTACCAGTATATAACCCCTTAAAAAAAACCAAAAAAACCCCAGAGAAATCCAATGTCTAGAAATTCTCCTTCTCTCTGTTATTATAAAAGATGGGTGACCAGTTATTATAATCATAAAAAGGGAATATTTAGAGCTTCTCAGCTGATAAATATCCAGTCTTAAATTGCAGGAGATGGCTGTGCCTATGAAATATGCATGCGCACACACACACACTTCGCCTGCAAAGTTATACAGAGTGCTCTTCAGACATAGATATTGCCTGATAACAGACACAGCCCTCTCAATTTAAGTCAGCCTGATACAGCAATTGCCCCTATGCTGCCTTTATGAAAAGGATGACATGGCCATACTCAATTGACTATCAAACAGTTTAGCGTTCTAGTCAATATATAAAGGATCTACTGTGATGGAACATCAGAGTCTCTGGATTCAGGTCCAACTTGCATGCCACTGGAGAACATTTTAATAGGATAAAGGCTGGAATGTGTGTGAGTTTTATATCTTTCTGAATGGGCAGAAAGGTGGCAGACAGGACTTGACTACTTCAGACAGGGAACCAGGAGTTGGGAGGCTTTGTGTCAGATCTAAAGAGGACAACTGTTCTCATGAGACTCAACATATCAGGTAGGCTGTCCATGTGTGGAAGCATCCAATCTGTCTCCTTTTATGCGGAACCCTTCTAAATTGTGCCTTGGGGGGCTGCAGAAAGGATCAGATTTTTCTAGAAAGGATACGGGATGCATGGATAATTCTAGGCTCCTTTGAACACCCATTGCCATCATTGAACACACATAGAGGGGAAAGGGTATATAAAGGGAATTTTGGACTTCTCCAGGCTATTTCAAAGTCAGTGGTGTTTACCCATACTCTGAAATATGGACATGAAAAATAGACATAAACCTAAACCTGGCAGTCAGATTCACCATTTGTGGTGCTACTGGAAGTAACCAGAATTCACTGCAGAGAATAAGTTGAGATTTACATGAATTATTGCCTGTCACAGAAATATGAGGAGGGACTAATTGTATGATTGTGTGATAAGTCCTGAGCTACCTAATTCATTTATATTGTAGGCATGGAACACAATTTGTATGAATTCGATTAATTAATGCCTGCACAGTGATTATTGTAAGGTATGCTTCCATAAATTGTATGCAGCAAGGACAAATTACATAACATTTCCATCTTATCAACAAATGTACTCAACTCTGTGTGAACAAATTGCAGGCAGCAATCACAGTCTGATAAAATTAGCACTCAAATTTATTTTACATTTACTGTATATGTGCTGGGCATTTCTGCCGTGGTTCCCAAGGTCACCTGAATGGAATCAAATATATGACAACACTATTGCCCATCTAAAATAAAACACTGGCTCAAGGCCCATTCCAAAGTTGGGAAGCAATTTGCACTTGCCCGTGGTGTTGGATTGGTCCTACAATAGCCACTGATGGAAAATAAACTTCCACAGAGCTAGGGTAACGTGAATCTACACCTGCACCTGAGCTGTAAAGGTAAAGGACCCCTGGACAGTTAAGTCCAGTCAAAGGCTACTATGGGATTGTGGCACTCATCTTGCTTCAGGCAAAGGGAGCCAGCGTTTGTCCACAGACAGCTTTCCAGGACATGTGGCCAGCATGACTAAACCGCTTCCTGCGCAACAGAACACTGACAGAAACCAGAGTGCACAGAAATGTTGTTTACCTTCCAACCACAGTGGTACCTAGTTATCTACTTGCACTGGTATGCTTTCGAACTGCTAGGTTGGCAGGAGCTGGGAGAAAGCAACAGGAGCTCACCCTTCTGCGGGGATTGAGCTGCCAATAGGGGACTTTGCAGATCCACAACATAAAAACCACCTACCTAAGCAGTCTCTGAAGGTGTTTCCTGGGGAAAGCCAGAAATAAGGTTTCTGCACAACTATCTATCCAGAGACTATATTGGCATAGTCCCAAATTAGCCTGTTAGGGCTCCTTCATACTGTTGTTGTTCAATCACATACCAGAAATTACAGTGGATTAAAGGGATCTGCCCCCTAGTATTACAAAGCCACACAAAAAAACCCCCAAACCTGACTTCTAGGAAGGTAATGGGGAAATGCAGCGAAAGGTGCAGAATGAGTAAATGATTAATAAGAATATGTAGAAACATCCCACAAGAAAATCAGATTGTAACATATCTGCCCCACAAATAAGAATAAATATTCAACAAAGACCAGGTGCCACATAACCTATGCATAGGCTTTGTGCATGCAAACCAGGAGAAATGCTGAATAAATAAGTTGTTTAGAGGAACCCTTAGACATTCAGTTAAAAAACAACAACTGTTCTTGTGTGTAAAATATTTTGCTTGTTTTATTTCTGCAGCCACTCCTAAGTATTTGTCCATACTAGAAACTACAAGACAACTGAGACTAGAAATCCCACCATGTGCCTGTAGTTAAGTTCATTCTGTTCTCATTATTAACCAGTTGAGCTGCAAGTTGGTGCTCAAGGCAATTTCAGCTCTATTTATCAGTAAGATATATAGCACAAGGCTGTGATATTATCCAAGCTGACCTCAAAGGTCATTCTCATAAAACTTCATTGGGGCGCTGACACTTTGTTGTATGCATTCAGGCCCACTCCAATCAATTTCTTTTCATACTGTAGGAGGTTTCCTTCCAGGTATACTCATTAGAGTGAGAATGCCTGGACTTTCGACCTTTTGCTGGCCTGAAGTAGTGAATGCTTTTTTCTACCCATGCTACCTTGGGCTTTGCTTCCTGTAAGAACTGACAGTGTTTCAGGGATGCTATCTTCCCTGGAAATACCAGTCATCTTTCTCCCAATGAGAAGCAAAGTTGTAGAGGGAAGCTGTCATTCCTCGTGATCCAGAGCACTGATGACTGCAGTGGAGTGTGGTTCTGGTTTCCACTGGAAATAGCAAGATAAAATCTCTCCTCCATTAAGAGAATAATATCATGCTTGAGGGTGGGAAGCCAAATAAACAACCCACTTCTGCATAGGGTGCTGTTAAACTCATCACTCTAGAGAAGGAACTGAAGTCCTCTCCTCTCCTTATCTCCAGCAAAGCTAATGGTTATGTTTCTATTTAAAGGGATCAATGGCTGAGGTAAATGAGGGGTTACTTCAACAGCAGGGTTCGCCACAGAAATAAATTGTGATTTTGAACTAGCATTTTTTTATTTTAAAAAAATACAATGTGGTTACATTTTATATCAAATTGTGGCAGGTGAGAAATCAATAAAGATTAGATTATATGATTAAAATTAATATCTGTGGAGCTATACAATCCATAGTAACAAATTTCAGAAAATGTTCCAGTTAATTATTTAACCTGAAAATTGTATCTTGTTCCTCCTCTAACTCTTTTGTATTAATGTTAATCTTGGGATTCAGATTTCTGTAACCAAATGTCCCAACTTTTGCTTTCTCTTAATGCTCTCCAGATATATATATATATATAAAATGTGTGGCAGCCACACACCCACCCTTCTGCAAGCAGACACGCAATGCCTCACACTGATGCTAGGTGCAAGGTATTGTGAGGGTGCAAAATGCTGGCAGCAAAAAAAGATTATTTTTCTTAGTTACCATATTTTTCTCTCTGCAAGACACACCCGACCATAAGACACGACTGGACCTAATGGTCAGGGGTCCCTTTACCTTTACCTTTTATGTCCCCAAGAAATCAGGGGGCATAGGATGCTGAGTGCAGTCCAGCTTCAGTGTCCAGCTCCTCCTCCTCCTGGCATGGAGGGGAAGGAGGGTCAAAGCAGTCTCCCCCCCCCCCCGCTCTTGGCAGCAGCTGCCGGCCACTGAAACCATGCTGCTGCTGTGCTCAGCTCTGCCCCTGGCTGCCCCCAATGTCTAGACCTCATGTGTGACATCACGCATGCAACTTCAGCCCATTTACCAAGCTCTTATGGTATTTGTAATAAAATCCAATACTGGCGAGGTATATTTAAAACCTCTTTTTTAAAGAACATTTCCCTCACTGTTTTAGTATGTTAAACCGTCATCAACAATCCCTTATGTCTAAATTTTTCAGTCTAGTGGTTAAAGTATTTTTTTCTTTTTCTTTTCTTTTTTAAAAAGTAGAACAGGGATTTTCACACTGTATTATTCTTATCCAAATATTCCTGCTCTGCATAAATATATATACACTATGTGATAGACTGCAGTGTATGCTTCAGAGGTTCATTTAATATCTTCATACATTTTCAATGCCTTTTATTGTAGCTCTGGAGAGCAGTTGCTCCTTAATTGATGGGTTAGGAGGTTTTTCCAGTCCAGCATTCTTTGCTAAGCATAGTTCACTTTACTGCTCAGCTGGAAGAGGCAGAGAGGTTACTCAACGTTTATATACGTACCTGATTTGCATATGTGAAACGCCAACGGTTTTGAAAGAATCGCAAACATTTTCCTTCATTATAACTGAGATGAGAAGGAAGCACCGGCTTTTCAAGTCAAACGTGTCACTTTACAAAGAGAAATTATTGAGGTTTGTTATTATAAATCCCAGCATTCCTCCTCCAAGGGACTTGGGACACTGAATATTTCATCTTTTGCAACATGTTCTCTTCACAGCATCTCTGCAAGGTAGCTAAAGCTGAGAGATAATGTCTGTCCCAAGGTCACCCAATGTGTTTCGTGGATGAGAAGGAAAATATGATGAAACTCACTTTCCCTGGTCCTAATCCATTGTAGACAATACTGAACTAGATGGGTTAAGCACCTGACACAGGGAGCTTCCTATGTTCTTATACCACAGATCGTGTCCTCTCTAAAAGAGGGCACGTGTTGTGGTGAGATCTGGAGACTGACCTCTTGGTTGTGGGTGGGTCCATTGGATAGCCACAACACCCGATTGGTAGGTCCCTTGATGCTGGGTTTCAATCAGGCCAATGGGATTGCTGTCTAAATGGATTGAGGGACCTATATAAACCCATGCACGTGACCCAGAGCTTCCTCTTTCAGCTCATGCATTCGGAACACCCGCCCACCTCTCCCTAATTTTAGGGCCTTTTGCGATTGACCTTGCTATGCCGTCGTGTGTCGTTTGTCGTTGGGACAGGGGCATGGCAGACATTTTCCCACTTGGCTGATTGGCTGTTGCCATTTGGGTTTAGCCTGCTGCGTAGCAATTCATCACAACTTGTAAGATTGCGGATAGGCACTGGTTCATTTAATAGGGATGGGAGAACGGTCTCGCCATCCTTATGTGAAGGGTATACCGTTAAAGGAATCCAGGGACTCAACTTGGTTTGGCCAACCCCCCAAAAGGGGTTGTGCCCATGCCTGAGTCCAGGGGAGCATCTGGGGAGTGAATAGAGTCTGCTCCCAGGCTTTTCACCTTCCTCAGGTGTTCACCCTTGGCTGACCTATGATAGAGCTCTGGGTCAGCGCTACCTGCAAGGGTGTAGGGAGCTAGTTGAACCAGAGCCTATGCAACCACTCACTTTTCTGTAATCAATAAAGTCGTGGCCTAAATTCTTCCAAAAACCAAAACTAAAATTTGAGTCAAATGTGTCTTTATTTAGGAGGGAGGTCTCTGGCTGGGTCTGAACACGCAATTGAAAACGCATCATGTTTTTGTATATCATAAGCATAATGATATGTGGCCTGTTCTAGAAAAGGACACCACAACAAGCTGAATGCTGCCAACTGTTGAGATCAGAGGGGAGTTCATTATACTTCCTTTTTTTGCTGCTAAGGTAGAGATAAGTTTACAAGTCTTTTAGGTGGGCTGCATAGATTTATTAAAACACACAAAGTCAGATGTTAGGATCTGTTTTGATACTATATATATATATATATATATATATATATGAAAAAGATAATAGCCATGAACATAAACATTACTAAAACAATTCGTTTCCCCACTCTCACCCTCTCCTCCAGAACAGAGGTGGGTGCCAGTCATCAGGGTGTTCACTGGAGTATTTTATATAATGGTGCCGTATTTCAACAAAATATCCATGTCAGATACAAGCACAAGACTTTTAACCTCTGAGTCGTGGGTTCGAGCCCCACGTTGGGCAAGAGTTTCCTGCATTGCAGGGGGTTGGACTAGATGACCTGCGAGGTCCCTTCCAACGCTACAGTTCCTTGATATGATTCTATGGTCATTCAGGGAATATGCTCCCTTAATTAGTTTCGCAGATAAAACAATTGTCCATACTTTCTCTTTCCATTGTGTGATGTGGCCTTTCCAGTCTTTTGCTATCAGTAATCGTACCATTACCAGAATAAAAGGGATAAGTTCCTTGTGTTAATAGATAGATTCCCTCCTTTCTTTCCATAATTTGCCCTCCTCTAAGAGAAATATAATATTTATAAGAGTGTATCAATCTGTACAAGCCTTTTCTCTCTCTCCATTTTGTATCAGCCAATTTTATATCAGGTGCTTAGAAGGAGGGGTGCAATGCAAAGGGTATCAATGGTGATATAGGTGATAGCCCTGGTCGCCATATCCCTAATTCTGCTTTTGCAAATAGGTTTGTTATTCCAACTGTATCCAAGTCTTCTCTTTTACATAGTTTATCATACTAATAACATTTTGCACATGGCCCACATCATGGTGCCTTTACAAATGTGGTAGACCTATAACCCACTCTCTGGTAGACCTATAACCCACTCTCTGCAGTCTTTGCTGCAATTCAGATAGGTAGAGTTAGAAACAAGAACATTTTTGGTAACATCATTTTGTTAGAATCTGGAGAATATTCTGACATATTCTGAGGTAATATAGATACTGAAAAGTTAATTGCCATTAGAATCTGTGTTAAATTTTGCACACATTTTTATATACTACTTACATAAGATACACACTTTAAAGTGCACATTTTATACATAAAATGTTTGGCTTTGTGCATGCATTTTGCACACTGAAATCTAGAAAACTGCGTAATTTGGCAGTTGTTTTCTGATCTGCAAGCAAATTCACGAGCATCCATTCACTGTGAAAAGCAGACAGAATGAATCCCCTCCCCCCATCAGTCTGTTGTAAAAGTGGACCAAACTAATTCCTCTCCTATCCCCACCTATCTGCAGAGTTATAATCTTCTCTTACCCATTCTGGACCCAATCATCACCTCTTTGGCCCACTCCCTAGAACCGGCTGTTCAGACCTCTTAAAATATCCTACAGGTGTCCTTTCTGCTGCTCATACATTTCAAACAATATTATCTATGCAGCAACGTATATAGTTACTTATTTTCTTTTTTACATCCCATCCCCATGGCATTTTGCCCTAAGGGTGGCTGCAAAACTGCATCAATGATAAAAATAAAAATAATTTTAACAAATCCAATAACATAATAAAATACACAATGCTTACCTGGCGGAGGAGACACTATGATCGTGAAGGTGGTTTCACCAGGGTGAGACTCACCCATTGCACTCTGAGTGTGCTGATCCCCACGATTTCCCCAAGTGCAGGAAAATCAGCTGCATAATTTGTGGTAGGGAATGTTTGTTTTTAATTCATTTTTGCTTTTGACCTTTTAAAAACTTTTTAATGATGCTACTGTTTGGTTTTATGTTTTTTATGTTGTTGTAAAAGGCTGTGGCATGTTTTTATGACACAGCAATATATAAATATCTTTTATATAAATGAATAAAATAAAAATATAAAACTGCATATTGCATAGTAGAAGTAACATAAAATTACTGTACCCACCTGGTTAACAACAACAACAACTCCCCACTCTTGCTGGGATAGAAACATGTTCAATTGTTTGCAGAAGGCAATGATTGTATTAGCCTGTTCAACTTCCCTATGGAAGGAATTATAAAGGGAGAATTCCTGCTCCATGTCTAGGGATTGGCAAATCTGTCAAATTTTGTTTGCCCTCAGTTAGCCATTTTTCTTACCTTCAATTCTCCACATTGCCACATTCATTTCCAGTTTTTAAAAACAAGTCCTCATTAAGATTCTTTGGCATTTTAGACTGAATTTCTTCTAATATACATGAGTTTGTATGCAATTTTGCCTTTTATACACATTTTTGCAAAGCAGTATCCCGAAATATAATGCATTTCAAGTGTTGCATTCGCAAATACAAGCGTTTTTATGCACACTTTACCCGAGTACATGCATTTATGAACACATTACTGGGCCGGAGATGTGTACTGCAAAATTTGGAGAAGTGTGAACTTCGAAGGATAGCTGTATCGATTCACATATTGTTTCAGAAAGTGCGAATTAAGTAGCTTCACCTTTAAATAGGAACTGAATTAAATTTCTTGGCCATCTTTCCCTTCGTTCCATTAGACAACCAAATATCCTCTTCCTGGATCGGCAATAATTTTTTAATTTAGTACTGGACATTCTGTGTTGGGTATATCTAATTAAAGCGCTATTATTAATTTACAGTACTTCTATAGCCTACAGACTGGAGTCTTTATGCAACGACAGTAATTATTCCCTTAAAAGGGAGAAAATTCAAAAGATTCAGGAATCATCTGAGTTTTGCTTGTGATGTCTGCTTTAATTAATACGTTGCTCAAGCGCCTCTCTATCTCTGCCTCGTTTCACACAGGCACACAGGTCCTTTACAGTAAGCTCCAGTTTCAGTATTTTCTCTTCTCCCTTCAAACCTTCCCTTTGAAAGGAAGAAAAAAAAAGAACCCTCATGTTCTGTATTTGATCTCATATCCCTGATTCATTCAAACAGTGCTATTAAATATTTTAACATACTAGAGACAGGAGACTCCACAGGACTGCTATGTGATTCTCGGAGTTGTGCTTCTTGTTCTGAGATCTGCAAGCATGCAGTTAGTGTGTTAGCTCGCATGCAAGATGAGCCAATGTGTGAAACCCATCCCTCTGTTACCGTGGGTCGTTCCTACATGCTGGCATCACAAGTTCAGGACATTTGTCCCACAAAAGCAAATATGCAGCACTGGCAACACAAAACTGCACCATTGTTGACCATCATGTGATCTCTGTAATTGACTTAATAGGACATCGTGTTCCTTACTCAAAAAGGCCAAAAGTCACCAACATGGTGCCCAAGAATGGCCAATGTGCTTACCAGGTCCTCTTTTGCAACATGTGGAGGTTGTCAGTAAATATCTCCTCAAAAACCCTCAATACCCTGTTTGCTCTTCCTGCTCGGTTTCAAACCCCTCCAAGTGTCCCTATTTTCTAAGGGCACCCCTGATTTAGGGAAGCCGTCACAGTTTCTGGTTTGATCCCAGAATATTCTGCTTTTCCTCAGGATGTCCCTATTTTCATTGGAGAAATGTTGGAGGGTAGGGAGTTATTTGACTTCTGAGCCGTCTGAAGGCAATCCTGTATAAGAATGGTTTTTTAAAAAATGTTTAATGTATTAATTATGTTTATGTGTATGTTGGAAGCTTCCCAGAGTGCTGGGGCAACCTAATAAGATGTGTGGGGTATAAATAGTAAAATTATCATTATGGAATGGGACATCCCTATTTTCATCGGATAAATGTTGGAGGGTATGCTGTTTACACAAGCTTGGCCTCTTCTACACTGAACACCACCATCCCCATTCAAACATGCCCACATTTCACTGGAGGACTGGATGCCTACTCTCCAATCTGTTATGAGCAGAGGAGAGATGCAAAGTCCTCTCTGGGAGTGAGTGTTGTGGTGGCTGATGTAGCTGCCATTCCTCCCATTGGTGGTGGTGGTGGGAACTAATCGGAGGCATGCAAACAACATTTTGTGCTGTCTCTGTTTGTGCTTTTTCAGATATGGCAGCCAAATGCCATACCCCCCCACGGCAGCCATTTTGTGTTATGCCATGCCTCCACAGCAGCCGTTTGTGACAGTCACCTACAGTCCCTTTTCAAAATTTCAAATGTACCCACTGTTATAAAAGGGTTGGCAGCCCCAGTCATTGGCATTCAGTTGGCTTAGCTGCACATCCAGCTTGCACGCCCATTTGCTTTCACAGATCTGACAATCTGGGTCATTATTATTATTATGTTGTTGTTGTTGTTGTTGTTGTTGTTGTTGTGATTTTATGTTGTAAGTTTCCTGAGACCTGCAGGTATAGGGCGGTATACAAATTTGAGCAACAACATTCTCAATACTGTGGCCTGTCTGAAACAGTCATCAGATAGATACATTTTATTTTGGAGCAGAGAATCACAAATATTTGGGGTGTCCAGAGCAGGTGGTGTGGGGAAGAGAAGAAGAAGAAGAAGAAGAAGAAGAAGAAGAAGAAGAGGAGGAGGAGTTTGGATTTGATATCCCGCCTTTCACTCCCCTTCAGGAGTCTCAAAGCGGCTAACATTCTCCTTTCCCTTCCTCCCCCACAACAAACACTCTGTGAGGTAAGTGGGGCTGAGAGACTTCAAAGAAGTGTGACTGGCCCAAGGACACCCAGCAGCTGCATGTGGAGGAGCGGAGACTCGAACCCAGTTCCCCAAATTACAAGACTACCGCTCTTAACCACTACACCGCACTGGCAGAGCTGATTGGCTCCGCTGGTGCACGTGAACTATGCTGACCTTAAACCCCTCAACCTCTACCTCCCAATCAGCAGCCGCAACACAACCAACTGTAGGTCAGGTGCCTGCATGCCATCTGCTGCTGCTTCCCTAGAGATGAGAGGAGCTACGGTTGCGAGAACAAACTCTGATGCCTTCAAACGCTAGGTGCAGGGATAGCCAGAGAAGTTTCAGCATTTTACTTAAGCCAGAACCAGAGTCAGTTTAACAACAAGGTGGATCAAGGAGTCGAGATGCGGTGATGCGAGAACGAATGTACACCACTGTTCAGATGAAGAACATACTGTGAGGTCAGTCAAGTGAGCCCAGAACCAGGATTAGACTTCAGTGAAGCCTGAAAGATTACAAACTGCTGCTTTTTCTTGCCTCGGCTCTCCATTTGTTGTTCCCGATTTGGATGCTCTCCTGCCCATGTAATGTATTCTTCAGCTGCTTAATCCCCTCAGCACTGAAACAAACACAAAAGAGAGGGTCTGGAATTTTCAATCATGCATACATGCTGTGCACTGGGATATTTGGGAGGCATCTATTTGTGCCGTTATGGCAGCGTGGATCAAAATGAAAGCACGGAAACAAAAGACGATGAATTAAACATCCACAGGGTACGGAAGGAAGTGGTACTTGACGGGAAAGGCAACATCTTCAAATACGTGCCTGTATTAAGCTTTGCTATCTGTGCTACTTCTTTAGACCAGATACTGTTAAAGGTACATAAGCAGGGCTTGTGAGAAAGTGGGCAGACCTAGATTTAAAATTTGCTCCAGCTGACCATCTTCTACTCCAGATAGTTTTGTGAAACTCATTCACTATGCCCAATGGTGTTTCGGTACACTAAATATCTTTTGCATGGGAAGAAAATGTATTTGCCTGAAATCCTACATACATCCTAGTAATTCATGGAGACATTCTGTTGAAATCAGTGTGACTTATTTGCTCACAGCTGAACTGACAGTACAGTGGTACCTCGGGTTAAGTACTTAATTCGTTCCGGAGGTCTGTTCTTAACCTGAAGCACCACTTTAGCTAATGGGGCCTCCTGGTGCCGCCGGAGCACGATTTCTGTTCTTATCCTGAAGCAAAGTTCTTAACCTGAAGCACTATTTCTGGGTTAACGGAGTGTGTAACCTGAAGCGTATGTAACCCGAGGTACCACTCTAGAAGTATGCCACTGGGAGACTGCTGAACAGTAGTAGAGCATAAGTTTCGTATGTAGAAAACCTAAGGTTTACTCCCGTGTAATTTCTGGAGCTCAAGGACTAGGAAGACCTTCTCCTGGGAAGGTGATGGACAGCCACTGCCCATTCAGAGTACCCAATACTGGACTGTATTGATCCATAGCCCGAGGCTAGTAATGTAGCAGTATATCTGATATAGTGCATCTGGGAGAGGTGTTCGTTCAGTTATAGAGATTGTGCTTTGAATGCCTAAGACTGAAATGTAAATTCCCAGCGCATCTAAGCCATAGGTTAGTAGGACTGGAAAAGGCCGCAGCCCAAGGTTCTGGAGAGTCAGTACCACCCAGAGCCAGGGCTAGATAGAGCCATGGTCTGATTCCGGATAGACTCGTTCAGCAAACATTGATTCCTCTCCATATAAAAGTGATACACACACCCCTCAACGCATATTGACTGATCCCCATTATTCAGCAGTTTTCATCAAGAAAGACATGCAAGCGTCTCAGTTTCTTAGCCAGTCAAGCTTTTGCCACCCGTCCTCCTGCTTCAAGCTTTTCAAATGTCCATCAATCTCTTTGTTTGCTTCTTTGTGACAAAAGAAGAAGAGGAGAGAAATAGCACACGATATTGAAAGGATCACTAAAGAAAACCAGCTCCTATCCCTTGCAATAGATCTAGGATGAGTGGGATGCTATCAGGCTCATAAAGCAGCAGAACTACTCTCTTGATTTATATCTTTATTGAGCCACAGACTTAACTTCCTGTTTGTTTTCTTAACAGGCTCTACACAATGAATTGCAGGCTTTAGGGATTTCTTGTCTGTCCTGCCCAGGATTTCCCCCACTCAAGGTCACACAGGCCACCACCCTGTCATTTCAAATCCATCCATATTCAGCCTACCACATTTATGCACACAGAAATGAAAAATTTTCATTTATTTTGTCAAGTCTTCATAAACTTGAGTGCCCTATGGTTTGCCAGGTTCTCGACACAGGCTTAACTGCAAAAGCAAAAAGTGCTGCTTGCAATCCCATCAGCTATTCTGCGTCACGGAGTCTCAGTCCAGTCATGTAAGCAAGATGAAAACATGGATTTGGCTAGCTGTGTGAGAACGCGAATGGGAATCGGCACACACCCCATTCAAAACAACGTTATACAGATTGACTGTCTTCATTCATATGAGCATAGGGAGGTGGATCTGAATGCGTACTGGCTTGACACTTTTAGTTCCTCATTCAGCAGATGATACCTCTGTTTATATATTTTTGTGTGTGGACTTCCCTAGGCTAGAATAGTGCAACAGTTTGGAAACAGCCACCTGCCTGGGCGACTCTGGCAAGTAAGATCTGCCTCCAGCCAACCTGCCCATGGATTGGCACAAGTTCTTTGTTGTATTTCAATAAGTATGACCTTTTACCAGTTCCTGTTATTGAGTCTTCCTTCTGCAGGCCAAAGGAAGAATAGGACAAGGAGAGAAGAGGAGGGAAATGTTATATTAATAGTTATACCTTTTCATTTCCTAGTGGGAAATGATAAAAGTGCTGACAAAAGTGGAGGTACACTTAGGGTTGCCATATTTCAAAAAGTAAAAACCAGGACACCACTTCTTTTAACTTACAAACTGATTTAGTTCTCTGAACATCCCAGAGCATACAGAAACCACTAACATAATTGGTGGAGGTCGCATTTAGCGTCCAAACTGATACTGCTATATACAAGTGGGACCCGCAACCACATTTTGTTCTATATCCTCCCTCCCAAAAGAAAATGCTCCTATTCAGGCTTCCAGCCAGCCATTCCCTTTAAACAGGACATCCCTCTTCTCTTGCTCCCTCCCTCCCTCATTCACTTTTTTATTTATTTCCCAGCTGTCATTCTACAGTTTGTGGCTGCTGAGCATGCTCAGTCTTCATTAGGCTGATCTTTTTGAGGTGTGATTCCTTAGGTTTTTTTTGTATTTCTATAAATCTCTGGGCTCCTTCAAGCAAGCGTTTTGTTTCTCAGTTGCCCCATTTTGGCTATAATTCTGGAAATAGTTGCCACCTAAGTCTGCTATCAGATAGGGTCTTGTTTATGTGCATATCTACAGTGCTAAAGACAACGTTATTGTGTACGCATAATCTTGGACCATGCGTGTATAAACTTCTGTAGTTATGATACATCATATTCTGTTATGTTATAGATCTGTCTGTCTGTCTGTCTGTCTATCTATCTATCTATCTATTAGAACTCCCTATATATCTGGACAAGTATTACAGGATATTCATTTTATTCATTGAAGATCAACAGAATACAGAATGATCCCAATTAGAGAGAGACATATATCAACATTTTAATTATATATATAAACATGATAACAAGGAAGCTTTTGAATTTTTACAAAGATTGAGATGCCTGATTTTAATTAATGAAAGGGCACTTATCAATTATCAACAAAATCAAAGAGTCTTGAGTTAATGAAATACGGTGCCATGTAAGCTAATTATATTTGTGATGAACACGGAATGCATCATGTCAGGAAACCTCTGTGCAAGATAATCAATTTCCTCTATTACCCTAGGAAATGTATTACTACATAGGATATAAATCATTCAGCGAACCAGTACACGTGTTGCAGTACATTATGAAGCAGAAAGATTATATTAATGTTACAAATGCTGATCATTAGCTGCATTATGCAATGAGCGGGAAGAATCACCTGGACATACAACCTTCACAGCCACATTAGCATCAGAACAGAATGAAAGGAGAGACTCATTTCATCCATCAAACATCTTTGTGACTGTCCTCTTCCTCCGTCTTGTTCTCTGCTTTGGAAGAAAGTGCCTTTGTACATTGTGTTTTGTGCGCATCTGACAGCTTTGCAGCACATGGATATAAACTTTGAATCATTTATGTGTCCTTTGAAAATGACACATCATAATCAGAGGTGCCATATCCTATCACGAAAAAGAGGAATAAGTAGTTGCAATGCTACTTTGCAAATGAGAAAAGAGAGGAGGGTGATCCAACTACATTTGATGCTTTGACAATAAATCAGCTAATGGGTTTCAGGGAAATTAAAATGACATTCCAATAGTTAAACTATATTATTTCCATTTTAAACAAGACTGCTTTAAAGACAGATCTCCGAATTCAGAAACAGGCAATTATTTTTAGTTGAGGCAAATAACGGCAAGTTATTTTCACCCTTAAATAATCACCTGTCACTCTAAATCTAGGTGTTTTGTGACAGCCTCCAAGCCACTATGTAAGTGATTAAATGGTTTCCCCCCCCCTTCAACTAGTCACAGGCATAAGGAGGTACAAACATGTGCTGACAAAATGCATGTATCAAAGTAATAAGAATTCCTAGGGGCATTGCAGAAGCAGAAATCCATGGGCGACTTGCCCAGGGTATTTGTACCGAAGGCAGTGTTGCTCAGTAGTTTCAGAACCAAGGCCTTTGGACAAATTCAGGGTTAAAATAAAAGCATGCTTAAAACCTAAGGTCTTGATGGCCATATGAATTACACTCGTACCTTGGTTGTCCAGCGCCTTGATACTTGGACATTTTGGCTCCTGAATGCCGCAAACCTAGAAGCAAGTGTTCCGGTTTGCGAACGTTTTTTGGAAGCAGAACATCTGATTTGGCTGTCGGCATTGTTTCCAGGGCCAATCAGCCAATCGCCTTGGTTTGCAAACGTTTTGGAAGTCAAACGGACTTCCAGAACGGATTCCGTTAAACAACCAAGGTACAGTGGTGCCCCGCAAGACGAATGCCTCGCAAGACGAAAAACTCGCTAGACGAAAGAGTTTTCCGTTTTTTGAGTCGTTCCGCAAGACGAATTTCCCTATGGGCTTGCTTTGCAAGACGAAATGTCTTGCGAGTTCTTGCGAGTTTGTTTCCTTTTTCTTAAAGCCGCTAAGCCGCTAATAGCCGTGCTTCGCAAGACGAAAAAACCGCTAGACGAAGAGACTCGCAGAACGGATTAATTTCGTCTTGCGAGGCACCACTGTACGACTGTATCCAAATCAAGCAATTGTAGCCTTAATTGTTCAGAATGACAAACCACATAAGAAAATCAAGGCAGGACATTTACTAAATTACAAGAGAGCAAGGGGAGCACACTCTTCTCAAGAGTGAGAAGCAGGACTCAGTCAGTCAACTGTGCTGTCGCAAGCCAGCCCCATCAGGCTTGCTCATTTGGGGGCAATCACTCCATCAGACTTCCACAACAGCAGAGGTTGGAAGTGAGGCCTATTTTTTCCAGTTTTGCTGGAGGCCCAGCCTCCCATCAGGCACTTATTGAATTGGGAACCAATTTCTATAATGCCCAGCTGGCACAAGTTTTGATTTTCCTCTTCTCTTCTTGTCCTCTTTCCCTTGAGTGTCATTCTTTTATATACACTGTAAGCCTGAGAGTATTGTTTTGATGGTGGTGCTGTGGGTTAAACCACAGAGCCTAGGACTTGCCGATCAGAAGGTCAGCAGTTCGCATCCCCGCGACGGGGTGAGCTCCCGTTGCTTGGTCCCTGCTCCTGCCAACCTAGCAGTTCGAAAGCACAAAGTGCAAGTATATAAATAAGTACTGCTAAGGCGGGAAGGTAAACGGCGTTTCCGTGCGCTGCTCTGGTTCGCCAGAAGCGGCTTAGTCATGCTGGCCACATGACCCGGAAGCTGTACGCCGGCTCCCTCAGCCAGTAAAGTGAGATGAGCGCCGCAACCCCAGAGTCGGTCACAACTGGACCTAATGGTCGGGGGTCCCTTTACCTTTACCTTTACCTTTAAGCCACTCAGATAGCCTTTTTGGATGAAGGGCAGGATACAAATCCTGTAAATAAAATAATGATAAATAAGAGTCTGCTCAGATCCCAGTTTGGCACTTTGGAAAACAGCCTGGCTCAGTTTGAGGTGGTCTGATTTGGTAGGATGCCAAACCTATTGGCAGCAGCGGCGGGGGTTGATGCTTAATTCTGTGCTTTATTATGGGATTTTATTTTTAAATGCCTTTTTATCTTTTGTCAGAAGTTTATGAAATTTGCAAGCCAAGTAGCCCCTCTGGAGCAAATAAAGCTTTTCAAATTACAGACCAATTGATCCTGGGGTTTTGTGTTGTACTTTTTCTCTTTTTCTTTTGTTACACTGTGCCTGTTCAAAGTTACGAAATGGAACAGTAGTGATTTCCCTACCAGAGAAGATCTTGTAGTTTTGATGTGGACATTGGTTGTTTTTTTATGTGGGGTTGTTGTTGTTTTAGGGGTTCTTTTAATAGGTTAGATTAAAAAACAAAACAAAAATATACTGGCATCTTATGGTGAAAACAACATTTTATAATCACTTCAGCTGACACAGGATAATGGCACACTTCCAAAAGGTGCGAATGGGCTTTCAGAATTAATCCTTTTATAAACATTACAACACAATAACACTTTCCTCAGAGAGTGTATTGGGGTCCTATTACTGTTAATGGGGGGAAATGACCCCTGTGATTTAGTAATTAGTGGATCCGAAATTTTTCCAGTGTTTCTTCTTCTTTGTTTTGCTACATTGCATGAGCCATAAAGCTAAACAGCATTTTGAATCTGAAAACTTATATTCTATTTATTCTCCTTTGGCTTCAGCAAAACCACACAAAAGTTAAACAAAAGCAGGCATTTCTATATTGTGGTGAATTGCTTCTCTTCCTTTGAGGTATAAATGTTTTTAAAGAATGCCCCCATTTTTTAAACAAAAAACAAAATGTATATCGGTGGAACATATTTCTAAAGGTAACCTTTCTGCAGCCTTGTAGCTTCACATTGTTCTGCAAGCTGTCTTTCTAAATCTTCTTTATCATTCTACTAGTAAGAGATAATCAGAAGCAGTGGGTTTGGCCAGGCTAATACTTCCTGTCAACAACAGACTAAAATATCAGTTGTAATCACACTGATGCAGACTTTTCTTTGTCTCTGGTGTAATATAAAATAAGATATATTACAAATATCTTTGACAAGGAAATAAATAAATAAAATAACAACGACCCAAACTATATCTTCATGATGTGGGCTTGCAACCTACTTCCAAGGGAAACAAAACAACAAAATATTCCACTCAAGGTCAGATGCAGAAAAGCCAAGTAACGGCATAGACAAAACAATGATCACAAGAAAGCACTTGTGTGTCAGTTCCTTGTCATGAAAACAGATTATAATGCTCCACTGCGGACGGGTGACTTTGCCCAAACTCCGTGAAATGCCGAAAAAGTTAATATATCTTTTACCCTTATTTGCTTTGTGTTCTAAACAAAATATGCTTAGATGCCCACTTTATTGCTGGGGAATCTGTATCCTGAGAACTGCAAGTGACTCTTGGGCTTAATTTCATGAAAGTGGGAGGGAGAGAAGTGGTTGAAGAGAGAGAGAGAGAGAGAGAGAGAGAGAGAGAGAGAAGGGGGTTGCCTCTCTTAATTTGGCCTCAGTCCTCCCCACCCCCCTGCAGCATCATCTCCACTGGAAGATTGCTCTGGCATTATGTGGCCTCTGAAGATGAAGAAAAATGATTTCCCCACCCCTGGCTGTTACAAATCCATGCGGCCAAGACCATGTAACTTCACTTCTCCCTGCAACTGAAGGCACAATTAGCAGGTTGAGGCTGATAAATTAATTAAAAGGCATTAGCCAGAAGACAAGCCAGAAGGCACTGGCTTGAAAAAAAGTTTATCCACAGGATAAACTTTGGACTGGCTATATAGTGAGAAAAATGGTGGTGAACAGCTAGGAGAGCAAAAATGGTATTCAGAAAAGTACAGTCACTACTACCACAGCCAACAATAACCTGAAAGCTCTGGAGTTTAGGGCTGTCTTATTTTCCATCACCACGAATAAAAGCCAAAAATTATCAAGTAAGAAATCAGATTCCGCATTCCTGTACCCCCTTGGTATCAGTATTCTTTTTTCATGACGATTTACTAGTATGCAGTAATAATGTTTCCAAGACTTGTAATACTCACCTCAAAATTCAATTTGAAATATAAGCAAATTCATACTGGGAGTATTTGCCTGACGGTTTCTCCTCAAATTCCGTTTAGCTCCTGCATCATTCTAAGAGAAACTTTAGGAAGCAAAGATAATGCCTGTCCCTAGATGTAGCAAATTTGGTCAACTGCATTTCCTTAGCAGTCTTCAAAGTCTTAAATGCATACTGGAAAATGTGAAGCCAGCACAATAGTGGCTCAATATGTTCACAGACAGACAGACAGCATCACCGAAAGGTGAAATATAATACTGAAAAAGCAAACAATTATTACTAGAATAGTGAGCTACAAGGTGGGCATAAACACTCCAAAGGGAGCTTATTCTTCCGCCTAGCTGCTCTTTGAGGTATTGTACAATTGCTTTGATGTGTACAGCATCAGCTTGAATTTTAGCAAACAGCTTTTGTTACAGGGAAACCAATTTTGCTCCAGTACCCAACTCTTCAGGGCTTATTTTTTTCTTAACTCCTCTAGTCTGTGTACAGCAATGCACTGTGGGCTTTAACGTTCCTCCTCTCTCCTTGATGTGCAAAAAAATGTTTTAAACCACTCATACAAGTTTGACCCACATTAGAATTACCTGAGAGGCAGTTTATTCCTTGGACTCTGCATTCTAAGTAACAGACCACCTCTGTTCTGTGTGTGAAGTGGACAACTAGCTTAACTTTATTTTTGAACATTGAGATGAGATGAGGAAAGCTATACTGCTGCCGAGAGCATACAGGAGAGAGTAAGGCCCAGAAAAATGTCCTGTTTATAAATGCTACTGACAACTGGAACACATACATACACACACACACACACACACACACACACACACACACATAGAGAGAGAGAGATTTTACAAGGTGCTGCAAAGCATTCTGGATAGAGCAGACCCAGAGGAAGGCAAGGCATAGCAATGAGCTTTTACTCAATTCCCTCTAGGTCTGCAAGTCTTTCAGGTGTCGTAAAACAAAACTGGCAGGGTATTTTTAGCTGTCGTCTTATTGGAACTCACAGAACCTTTTAGGTTTCTTTCTGTCTTTCTTCAGCTGCACGGGGAGAAAAGGATTGGGTTTTTATTCTTCTTCAGTCCCAAAAGTTCAGGGCAGGATGCCACAATTTAAAAGCTGCCAAAAGACAGAAATCAGCACCATAAAAAAACACAAACTCCAGCACATCCCCATAAGCTTGTAGTTTTAAGTGCAGTGAGAAACCCAACAGCCAATCCCAAGCAGACTTCGCATCTTCCATGTTGACCCACAACTTGTGAGTACCTGCACTGTAAGCAATAGTTTCTGGTTACTGAAGCAACAAATGATGGCAATTTCAGAAATTCACACTGTTGGGCAAAGAAATACCCAGGAGAAACATAACATGCACATAATATAACATGTAAATTCTGCCTTAGAGAGTCCTTTTTAATTTCTCCCACAATTTGCTATAGGAGCTTTCCACTGAGATAGATTTTATTTTTTAAAAAAAATCAAATCTGCCCTGGAATCAGTTAATTTGACTAAATCCTGTATCAGAACTGCAAACTGCTTAAGTTTTAGAAGTACTAATGCAACAAACCAGCCTTTTAGAACCCCGCCCCCCAAATACACACTTTCATTTATTTATCTGTAGTTGTATGATTACCGTACATTCCAGACCTAGTTTCATTTAAGTCCCACTATCTGTAGATCTGTGTGTCATCGAGAAATAGCATTAGTGCCTGTCTGACCCTGAGTGTTTTGAGTGTGTGTGTGTGCGCGCGCGCGGGCGCACTATATGTAGGAACACTGCTCCTTCTATCACTTCAGGCTGGTACTCAGCTCAGCACCATTCTGGTTTGGGAAGGAGACTGGCCATTTAAGGCAAGGCCATTAAAGAACTTCTGATTCTTTGTGCGATCGCTGTTATATAAACAATATTCACCTTACAAAGCCACTTTCTATAAACAAACATTATCTTCCATCCTCAAATCCAAATGTCATTTGTTTGTCTTTTGTTTTTCATGCAAAAAGTTTGTGAGGCGTTTCCAATCTTTGATATAAGTCGACTATGACTTTTCTCTGATTAAACATGTCAGTTTCACCATCTCAGCTAAGTCTGTTAATTTTAACAGCCATTCTTCCATTGTTGTTAGTGATAATTCTGTCAGAGAAGGCGCTTTCCCATGTGTCTGTGAGTGTGATGGGACTGAGAGAAGGGTATTCTCCGAAGATCTCAAAATCCAAGCAAGTTTGTATGAGGGAATATGGTCTTTCAGATAGCTTGGGCCTAAGCCGTGTAGGGAACTTCCTGCCCTGACTATATTTTTATTTTGTTTATGATTGAATTTGTCTGCAGCTCCTCCATTGTTATATTTAATAAATATAACATTTCCCCCTGTCATGAGTCAGCTTTGTGGGTGTGAATGGCAATGGCTTCTGCTAGCACCACAAGTTGGTTAAATGCAGCCAAGTATTCCACTGTCTTATTTAGAAGAGATAACTTGAATTTAATGAACCAAACTTGACCACCCCACCTGGCTCAGCCCATTGAAACCCTTAGGCCTAGAGTAAATAAGACACGTCCAAAATAAGCAGAAGTACAAAATCATACATCTCCTTGGCTCACCAATTGTAAATGCAAAAAGAGACTAGACCTGCTAGCATATTGTTAGTGTACTGCTAAATAAGTGATGAGTGCTGTATACAGTAAATCAATTAGGAAAAATGACAGATTTCACAGGCCAGTCATGGTAAAATGGCAAATGTTACAGATTAATAGGAAAGCATATAAAGACTCAAGAAGCTGTCTGCACACTTCAGGGAAATGATTTCTCAATGCTGATTCTTATTCCTAATGAATGAAAACAATGAGCACGTATGTTGCACTGTTATGAAGCTCCAGTGTCCTTTCTGAAACGAGGAAAAGTGCACAGGGTTATATGTCTGCTCACAGCTGCTCGAGCACCACCAAATAAAAACTACTCTTTTTCAAGAGCCATTTTCAGTGCATTCCACATTCTCTTTCCTATGCAGACATAAGTGATTTTATGTTTCTGTGCTGAACAGAGATTTCATGGGAATGGTGTACATCTGGCTTGAAATACACCATAACCGTGATAACAAAAAATATATCAAAGTATGCCTTCTACTAGGGCTTCCTTGGCAATCTCCTTGGGCATTTATTCTACAAAACGTATTGTTGATTAGATAGAGGGAAGAATGAAAGATCAGGATATTAGTGGGGAAATTTGTTACGGGGCAATGAGGCATGCCTAAAGGAAGGCAGGATGGGAGGACCCCAGGGCAAATCCTGCTGGATGAGGAGACGTAAGAAAGGCACCTTGAGAGATGAACAGGCTGTTTTGTATTAGATATTTAATTTCCTCCTTCCCCTCTCATTTCATATCCTATTACTTTTATCAAAGCGTTGTTCACCGCAAACTTCCTACTTGGCCAAGTGACTCTTAAAGTGTATGGTAGAACCAGCCCCATTTTGGCATCTATTAGAATGTAGTGGCAACTTATTCATAACAATTCATATTATTATTATTATAATAATTCATGTCACAACTTCAGGATTGGAGCTTTCGGGAGGGTTGAGGTACATCTGTTGTGCCACCCTCAAAGAGACAGAAAACTACAATACTGTCACCTGACAAGAAAACTGAACCTGTAAAAAGTTCTCACAGAACTTCCTATTGTTCGGAGAAGCATGGAACATGAAACACTGGAATGCCCTGGTGAACTACGACAGTTCGATATCCACAGGACCCAGTTTGAAACATTACATATGGTAGCAACTACTGTTAAATTATCCATAACTAATTAGCATCTTAATTGTCCTTAATCTGAAACAGACAATTAAACATGTTCTGGATTATTAACTAGTTCATATTCTGAGATATTCAGGTAATTAGACATATCCTAAACTAGGGTTTTTTGTGTGTTTTTTGGTGTGTGTGTGTATTGATTGTATCATTTCGCAAAATTACTTACCAATGCTCTCTTGTTTACTTCATGAGAGCTTCTAAACAAAATGGAGGTGCGCTACATATGGATAGATATTAGGATACTTTGTCAATATGCAGCAATTCAAACCATTATGTTAAATTATAAATGAATTACAAAGCAACCTTTTGAAAGTTCTGCTAAAGGAGTAACCAGCACCATCATGTTATCAGAAGAGTAGGAGGAAAGCTATTTGGGCAGGCCGTTTCAGCACCTATCTCCCCTGTCAGTGATAGAAAAGCCTTTTTCTTCTCCTTCTCTTTGGGAAAAAGTTAAAGCAAAGAGGGGTACCTAATGTGGTATCCTCCAGATTTTGTTGTGCTCAAGCTCCCATCAGCCCTAGACAGCATGGCCAGTTATCTGGGATAATGGAAATTATAGTCCAACAGCATATGGAGAGTATCACATTGGCATGGAATACCTTTGCCATAATGATGAGGCAGAAAGTTAAACCTCGGATTATAATACTCTATAAATGAAGTAGTTGAACCATTGGATCGTGGTCCATCAGGGCAAATAGGGTGCTGCCCCACGAATCAGCCCTCAGTCATCTTCCCACATTCTTATTTACAACCAGTCCGGTTGTAGGGCAGGAAGTTCTGCCTGCCAGCTGCCTCCTCTTTCGACTCAATGTTGGCCTTGTTGAACAAAACAGAAAGGAGGATGGGGACGAAAGCTACATTAGCTAGCTCTGCCTGTCATTGGCTCTGGCTCCACCTACTGTTGGTGTCCCTGCAGTCTTCTCTATCAGTCCCCAATGAGCACCAGCCATCACTGGTTTGAGCATTTAAAATGCTTAGGGCTTACATAGAACATTACATCAAAGAGCCCTGCTGGATCAAATCTAAAGTCGATTTGCCCTAGAAATGTGCTTCTCAGAATGGACAACTAGGTGTCTTCAGAAAGCATAGAAGCAGGGCTTGAAGGCAGTAGCTTCTCCAGCAGTTGCTTATTAGTAACTGGAATGGAGGGTCATGCTACTTGGAATGGGCGAGCAACTAGGTGGGCTTCCTCTGAAAAGCACATTGTGCCCTTGATAGGGTTATCTACCGGTAAGTATTCAACCAGAAGCCTGATGGGTGGTTCCCCAAGAACTGCCATAGGGAAACGAGAAAGAATAGCAAATGGGTGACAGCTCCTGAGATGACAGAAGAGGCAGATTTTCATCTTCACTCATGAAATGCTTTTTATCATTTTTGTGAAAATAATGTGATAGCGGCAAACATGAGCTGTGGTGTATTTCAGAAATAATTATGACATATTCAACTTTTAATTATTATTATTATTTTTTTTTGCATTGCATTGCATTGCATTTCTATTAGTCAGCAGTGCTGAAGATGGGATTTCTGGTCACACCACTAATTAACAAAGACAGAAAACAGAAAGAGAATGCATTTTAAACAATGCGGTAACCAATACACCCTGTGGAGTTGAGTTCGCATGTTTATTTCCATCTCCTGTTTAACAAAAGTATTGTTTAAGAATGTGACTATTGTTTTAGGACTGTGGTTCATAAAAAAACAACTGTCCTCAGCATTTCACTTAAATGAATTTCCCCCAAATAATTGCTCTTTGTTGTATGTTAAAAAGGCTTCACATGTAAAGTGGATAATGAAAAGAACTTAAAAGCTGTGCCCAAGCATACAAGTTGTAAGTAACAAACAACATGAGCCTTTCCCTTGGACAAGTGGAGGACAAGGCATGGTAGTGCTCTGCAGAGGCTTCCATTATAACATTTTCAGAGAGAGCAAAACTCTTATACCCCATGTTGCAACATACAAAAAGCTCTTTTTTTTAACGCTCTAATGCTCAGTCTTCAGCACTCTTCAGGCAGGCTCCAGGGCAGCCATATTTCACGGAATGTTCATGAGAGGACCTAATGATGTTGAATTCTCCCACAGTCATTTCAGGAAGTGTGACAGTCAAGCTTGGGAGATGGGTGCAAAACTGTTTTATATTATGTTTAAGTATGCAGCATTGTCTCCATTTCTGAATATATATTATAATGTATTTGCAGTAAATTCAAATTTCTGGAAACATAACCCTGTAGCGATAAACAAATGATTTTTTTTCAAAAGCTAACGTTGACTTTCTTTTCACAAGGGATATAAAATACTGTTGTAAGATGCAGTAATGAATGGTCCAAAT